>NC_139714.1:29179169-29484169 GCF_964188405.1 Protomyctophum parallelum | reverse complement strand
TGACATCATAATCTTACCCAGAAGCTTTGCGGGAGAGCCTACTGAGTGGCAAAAAACTACTTTTTGTCCTTGACAGCCCATACATCCAAACAGAAAAGTCTGATTGCATTAAATTACGTTAAACGATGTTAAACCCACTTTGCCATTCGATTTGCCACTCACTTTTTGCATGCGCATTCCGCGTTCCGGATTGCAGCTTTATGTTCCAAACTGTGCTGTTCTCCAGTGCTGCAAGCAGTTGTGTTTGCACTTGATCACAACTGCACTTTCTGCACTTTCTATCTCCGACTTCCAGTTTGCTCCACCAATAAAACAAAAACGCCTTAAAATATTCTTAAAATATATGCTATTAGAAAGTATGTTTGTGTCTTTGTGCATATTGTTCAGCTCTTCCCTGGATGCTTGACAGATATAGACATGGATAGACGTCACTAGAGGAAGCAAAGTTTTGAATAGTGAATGGGCTTCCTTGGGAGAGCAGGACAGAGTGGGGAGAGGGGAGGCATGGAAACAGAGGCAAGCAAAGAACATATGACAGACACTGTAGATAGGGACAGCATAATGAATAAATGTGCGTGTGTGTAGTAATGGGTGTTTTTACAGTGAATGTGGTGTAGCTGTCCATTAAGTTTTCCCAGAGGCTTCAGTCACAGCACTAGCCACTGTAATTTAATTATGTTATTATGTTAAATTTAATTCAATTCAATTCAACTTTACTCACAGTCTACATTGCACGAAAGGGCACAGTAAACACCGAAAACATAATTTTCAGGTGCAGAATACGGACATGAACAACAGCACTATAGGCAAAACAAACAAGACAACCTACAGTAATGGCAGATACATACATTGCAGTATACATTATCAGGTATTTCAGGGAAGTTGAATTTGAGTATTGCAATGATAAAATATAAAGTGCTGAGTGCATATGCATTTTTGGTGCAAACATCTGTGGGAATAGGTGGCACACTTCAAAGCATACCAAATTGCATTCACATTGACTGTGTGTGCTAGGCTAAAGAAAGTAATATTATATTGAATGAAGATCCCGTGAGGATCGAAACATCGTCTCAATAAAATCGAATAGAGTGTCATTTCACTTGGAATGTCAGGGGCAGTATTGCAGTCGCTGTACCGCACTGTTGCATGTCCACTGCACTGTTGCATGTCCCACTGGAGCAGACCAAGGACCAGATTGAGGGATTTACATCTCCACACTGGCCTTGGAAGTTGGAACACCTCGGGATCCCCCAGGAGGAAGTGACTAATGTTGCTCTGGAGAGGGAAGTCTGGAGCTCTATGGTGGAGCTAGATATACCGTTAGAATTTAGATAGACCGATAGACTATGGATAAACGGTTGAAGATGGATGGATGGATGAGACGGTGTGTGGGCTCTACCTCGTTTGATAAATAGGTGGCACACTGACAGCATGTGCTTCGTATTTTAAATTATTTTTTACAATCTGAACTTCAGCTGCCTGTGTGCCTCAGGCAGCTGAATTCACAGAGTTCATCTACAGAGTAGATGAACTGGCCTCCCACCAGAGGTTCTGGGCTCAGAGTGCTCTGGAGCGAGGCCCCCTGAACCCGTCAGAAGCTGCAAGGGGTGGTGCTCTGTGGCCGACCCTGTTCTCAGACCTTCACACAGTAGTTAACAGAAGGAATTTCCCTTTTAGGATCCATATAGAAATATGTGTGTGTGTGCTCGGGCGCGCATGCTTGTGTGTGTCTCAGTGGTGGAAGAAGTACTAAGAAATATGCAAAAGTAGAAAGTTCACATGTATAAATGCTGTGTTACAAGTAAAAGTCTTGAATGAATATAATGGGGTGTGTGTGTGTGTGTGTGTGTGTGTGTGTGTGTGTGCGTGTGTGTGTGTGTGTGTGTGTGTGTGTGTGTGTGTGTGTGTGTGTGTGTGTGTTTGTTTTGGTCTAGGTGTCAATCCTTACTCTCTCTCTCGCACCATAGCAGAGTGTCAGCCAGCTCCGCAGTGGCTTTGAGGAAGTGTTAGATTAGGGCTTATGTTATTTGACTCGTTATCCCTTCTGTGCTTCCTAAAGACCCCTGGCAGCGCCGTTCGGTTTTGGATCCTGAGCTCAGGGTCCGAAACCAAAGCTCCCAGGGGTCAAAAAGAAACTCCTATCACCCTCTGAAACACGCAAACGCTAGGTTGTTGATACAGCATGGTATACACCCTTGGGACGAAATCACTCCGTTGAAATGCACCACCTGGATTGGTAGCGGACTGAGTGAAGAAAGTATTTATTTGTTTGTTGTGCTGATGTGGTGTTGGTATGTGAAGAGTAGAGGACACTGCTGAATGTCAAGTGTCAAACAGTGTTGGTGTACATACGTACACACACACACACACACACACACGTGCACGCACAAAAGCGCATGTTACTTTTATTTTGACTTTTGAGTGTGCTCAGAACGGAACCCTGCTGTCAGAACAATGTTCAGGCTTTTTGGCTTGCCTGATACTAATTGTCTGAAAGTGTGTGTGCGTGCGTGTGTGATGCGTGCATGCATGCGTAAGTATGCACATGCATGTGTGTGTGTTTGCGTGCATGTTTAAGCCTGTAACAGTGTGTGAACACTGAACAGTATAAGGCTGGCTATAAGCTGACTGGAGGGGTCAACCATAAGGTTATAGCATCAGTGGTAGGCATGTCTTGCCCATGTATGGACTCATTAGCGTTTGTGAACTCAGTTCAACTTTATTGTCATTCCACATCACTCACGTACACAGTTGACCAAAACAAAAACATTGACTTGGGATCATTACTTTTTCAGCTCAAGCTTGTTAGAGACAAACAATACCTAGTAGAAACATAACTTTCATTTCTTTCCCAGTGCTTTGCGGTGTCCCATGCTTTCTAAACTATGAATTAAGATCGGCGGTTGATGCAAGAGGTATTTCATGCTAGCCAACTTGCATAGTTTCCCACTTTCCGAGTATAGGCCAGTGTCCAATGAACACTGTAATATACAGTGAATGCCATTTACGGTACAAGCTCCGGACAGGAAAACTTGGCTTTGAAGTAAAACAAAATGCTGAGCCAATGAGTGACCTAAACCTAACGTATTAATAATACATTCATAGTAATAGGCACTAATTTTGTCATCTGATGTACATGTATGCTTTAATTCAACTGCACGGACAGATGAGGAACAGATGGGTTGGGTTTTTTTTCTTTTTTTTTTTACATGAATGAATATTATGGAGACATACTACATTTTTAGATATGGCGAAAGGGCAATAGCTATTTGTTTCTGTGCAGAAGCTCTCATATGAGAAGTACCAGATGTTCTTGGCTGTACTCGTTTGTATCACCACTCACAGAAGGACAACAGTAATATAATTCCAATTATTCCCTCATAGAACACAATGCCGCAGTGAATTCATCCATCGGTGCCAATGAAATGGGCTGAATATTATGGAGACATACTAGATATATATATATATATATATATATATATAGTACAGGTTAAAATATAAAGGTTAAAAACCTATGACAGAAATAACTAGATATGCTGGCATCGTTGCTAGGTAACCCTCGAGCAGATGGTAACATGGCCTTGGTGTCATATGTGTATTACATTACAGGACAGCAAAGGTACCTGTGTGAGCCTATAGGGCAACCTTTAGCAAACCGTACGGCCTGCGCAGTGACTGACGGTTTGTCATGGCTGTTTTTAGGTTGTCCACTCCTCGTATGTTCTTTCCCTAATGGCTTACTGGAAGTCCTAAATCTACAGTAGCTGTGAGTGCAAGCCAACATTTGAACTTGTTTTTTTTAGATATCGTTGCCTAACTCTAAATAATGTTCATTTTTCAGGAAATGGAAAAATATACATTTTTAAGGAAATTAAGAAAACCTTTTATTCTTTGCAATACTGGTGTTGTGACTTTATATATTGTCAATTACTTCCATGAGAGGGAGAGAGGTTAGCTGTTTTGGCAGACAGTTTGAGGGTCCAATGGAGTTTTTACAGACATAAAGGGTGTTCAATAGCACTGATATATGAAAAAATCTAAATCAAAAACCTCAAAAATTGAGCAGCAACGATAATCGGTAAATATCGGTTATCGACTAGACCATAACATCAATGTTGACATTGGTTAAAACTTTTCGGTATCGGCCAGAAATGTCACATCGATGTATCACTAGTACATTGATGCCACCTTGACATTTGAAGTACGGGTGCATTTTTTGTGTATGTGTGTGCGTGTGTGCGTGCATGAGCATGCACGTTTACATGAGCAGATGTGTGTGTGTGTGTGTGTGTGTGTGTGTGTGTGCACCTTTGGAAAGATTATTCCATGTAATGCACGATAGTAGTGAGTTTGGAGCCTTAGTTGTTAGCTAGTGAATTCCGCCAGGAAGTACATTTTTTGTGATGTTGCACTCTAGAATATAATTTGCAAGTACAATTATGCTTATTCCTGAGGCCGAACCGAGATGTGTTTATGCTTGTTCTAAATAACATACTACATAAGGGGGTTGGCTCCGGAACTGCAATGTGGTCTAGTCATATTGTCAGTCATGTAACAATGTGTAGTGTGTGTGTGTGTGTGTGTGTGTGTGTGTGTGTGTGTGTGTGTGTGTGTGTGTGTGTGTGTGTGTGTGTGTCACTGGTAGCATTATGCCACATTTTACTGCATGTCGCTGAGAGAGGAGAGGAGAGTGTTGACATCGAGGAAGATGTTGACAGAAAGAGTGAGAGATAATGGGTTAGAAGAAAGAAAGAAGGTTTCAGGCATTTGAAGCAAATAATGTGACAGAGAGAGAGAGAGAGTGTGTGAGAGATTAGAAAGAGAGACAAAAGCAGAGAGGAGGTTCTTGCCAGGACTTTCAGCAGTTCTCCAGTAAAGTGGCACCATGGCCTGCATTGCCAAACAGGCCTGCTCTCAATCACTGCAGTGCATACTAAATCTAAAACATACACCCACACGCACGCACAGACACACACACACAGACACACACACACACACACACACACACACACACACACACACACACACACACACACACACACACACACACACACACACACACACACACACACACACACACACACACACACACACACACACACACACACACACACACACACACACACACACACACACACACACACACACACACACACACACAGACAGACAGACAGACAGACAGACAGACAGACAGACAGACATCACTTTGCATCATTTCTGGGAAGACTTTTTTAAACAGGAAATAGAAAGGAGAGGTCGCACAGCTCATAGTCACGATGCCAAAATGCTTTTTATTGGGTTACCATTTACCAACGTTTCGACAAACAAGTCTCCTTCTTCAGGGTATAAACAGACCTCGATATGTCCTTTCAGGAAGTTGTGGTCTGTTTATTAGCCTTGGCCCAGCTGTTGTAAACATGCCCAATCAGTACGTTATTTTATTTCAAGGTTCACCTAAATATTGATTGTCCTTCATGCGTCCCCATGGTCTTCATCATATTACATTGAAATAGTGAGTGCAGTGTTTTTCCTGTTTAGCTACTGTTTTATGGTCATCTAAGAGGCTGGCCTGGAAAGGAGCTTGATCTAAGACCAAATCTACCCTGCAATCCTCCCCTCACTCCTACCCAACCCCCTTTGGTTCGCCATGCAGCTAAAACTTCCCACATTTATTTTCCTTTTTATCCAGCAGACTTGAAAGCCCATTAACCCCTCTACACATTCCTTCTCTCTCTCTCTCTACACACACTAACACATGGTTCCTGTCATGCACCATGGCCTTTTACGTTAAAAGTTGTTACGTTGTTGGTTACATAAATTATGCTACATATGGGCCACTCTGACACTGGTGTCCAATAGGAGTGAAAGGTTGCTGGGATGATTCCAAGGGCATGTATATATTTTATGCCTTATATATTTGAGTAAAGAGTGAAGGGTCGCACTCGGAGTGAAGATTATTCTGTTGCTTGTTTCCCTGTCATGCCAAACAATGGGTGGGACAAACGTTTCGGATATCCAGCTTTCATTGTCAGTATCATTGTAGGATTATATATTGACATTGTCATGGGGTACAGTTCCCGTGTTCACAGCACATTGTTAAGTCCACTTAAACCCTCTATTCCTAGTGGAATAGACCTGAGTTACAACTGTACTTGGACATCTATTTACATCTACACGTCTATGCACTAAATCTCCCCAGAATAGGGATGCTGGGCTTCAAGTCTGGATAACATGGTGGCATGGAAGATTGTTTTCTTTTACAGTGTCAGCAGAACAGCAGAAGGATGAAAGGGTAATGGCATAAGGGCAATAGCTATTTGTTTCTGTGCAGAAGCTCTCATATGAGAAGTACCAGATGTTCTTGGCTGTACTCATTTGTATCACCACTCACAGAAGGACAACAGTAATATAATTCCAATTATTCCCTCATAGAACACAATGCCGCAGTGAATTCATCCATCGGTGCCAATGAAATGGGCTGTAGAGTTGGTGCAATGAGACAGACTTACCATTGTCCCATGAATACATCTGAACAGTGTGTCTCTGTTGGTGTTATGGCCTCACTAGAGCAGGATTGTGTTTGTATAAATCCAGCAGTCTGTTATGAAGTCAGTGAAATATGCCCTCATGCAGCGTTGTATTGGGTCCTGGGCCCTTGTATTAGTTTTGATTTATTAGACAGTGCAGGGTTAACCACTTTCAGATATATACAAGCTCATAATGCATCGTGCCGCATTGTGAGCATGTAGATCAACAGACAGACAGACAGCGAATGAAACGCAACACAGGTCACATGGCATATTTGAACGTGGGACATGGCTGGGTGGCCATGGTCATGATTACACGGTGCACGTTCCAACTGGGCACCGGTTGGAACGCGCACCATTCAGACTAACAGGCACTCCTTCAGACTAACTGCTATGCTATCTCCAGAAGTCCGTGTCTAGTGGAAAATGTTTGCAGTCTGTAAGTGATCTGATAGCCGCAGCCAGTGTTGTTGTGTTGTGGAGACGACACGGCGGGATGTGCATGGGGACCACGGCCGGGGCAGAGCAGGGGAAGGCTCGCAGCACCGCCCAGTTCAGATGGGCGGAGGTGGTTCATGTTCCTTAAAGCAGGCCTGGAACCCGGGTGCTGTGCCAAGCAGGGCTGCCTGGCTGGGGCTGTGTGGCCGAGGTTTAACCTGCATGCCTGGCAGTGGCAGTACATCATGTCCACCCAAGGAGATAGCGGAAAAGACAGTCAACGTTCCACCGAGAACAGGTGGACGAGGTTATGTGGAAAGGGTGTGCTTGTTTGTGCGTGTGCGTATTTTGTGACTCATTCGTAACACGGTAGCAGTATATATCTGCAGGTTAGCAGGTCCCGCAGCCATGGTGAGATCATGGGCAAAGTGGCATACAGTGAGTGCGTGTGTGTGTGTGTGCGTGCGTGCGTGTGTGCGTGCGCACACGCTGGTGGCTTAAAGATAGCAACAACTATTTATACATTTTGAAGCGTGGGATACAGTGACAACACACATACCAGCTACCGTGCTCCCCACTGACCTCCGCTTGTCTGTCACTTTGGCTCCACTGTCCGTCACCATGAGGTTATTATGAGTGGTGTTATGGGAGCCCAAAATATGGACACCTTATATTCATAACGTCAGCCAAATACACATTTTATTTCTTAAAACATTGACCGGGAAGGTCTATAGCTGTTCAATATTCAAAAAATCACACCAGTGTGAACCGAGTGGTGCAACTCCCGTCTATTGGTTCTCTGTATCATTCCAATTTGTATCGTCCAATTTCTTCTCTGTATCGTTCCAATTTCTTCTCTGTATCGTTCCAATTTCTTCTCTGTATCGTTCCAATTTCACGCATGCGCACACCACTCGTGCTCATGACAACAGGATCATTGCTGGTTGTAGGAGTGGTTGCACCACTCTGATGCCCCCTACTGGTATAAATAAGTAACATACTCGTGCTCACTTATACATACATACATACAGGTACACACACAGGTACACAGACATTGCTGGATGTAGGAGTGGTTGCACCACTCAAAAACACCTACAGTACAGGAATTTAGAGTGAAATTGACTGAACAAAATACTGCTGGTGTAACAGAGTAGTGCTGCCCGAAGCCCAGAAGCCTAACTTCAACCATATTCCGAAGGCATTCCCCTTTGCATGAGCAGTATAGTAGTTGTTTCCCATGTGGTGACCTGGATTCAAATCCAGGTGCTGGCATTACATTTAATTTAACACAGCTGATACGACAAGTGACTTTCAAAGACAGCCCGTACCCCGGAACCACGGCGGCTGAGATAACAAAACACTCTCGAAACTACTCTTGTCACCTGAAGGATAACTGTCAGTGATGAATCAAAGAAGTAATAACACTTGGAAATCTGTTGCAAGCCATCTATGTTTGCCGTAAAATAGGATTGAAACTCAAGAGTCCTCCTTGGTACCTGTAGAGCAACCCACTGCAATCAATAGAAACACAATATAGCCAGTGTCTGTTTCGTCTCTGAGATGAAGTGTTCATGAGCGCATTAATGCAACCCCCTTCATGCTGTAGATTACTTGTGAGGATCGCCTGGGCCTCAAAACGCCTGATTGGATTGCTCTCTTATTAAAGCAATATTATTCTAATATCTCACTAGACTCCTTCAATAAACATCCCGCTTATGTGTTTTCTCCTTTCTATGCCGAGAGGGAGGGTCGGAGGAGGACATGAGAAGTTTATTGTGTTATTACTCTCAGAGAAGAACAGCTAAATCTAGAGTGTTGTTTTAACTCTGACTCCGTCCACACTAAAGCACTATAAAATCGTTCTAGCTCAAGTGGATGGCAGAGTCCACACCACAACTGTGACGACAACGGTGGTGAACAAATATGTGGTACACCTATATACAGGGCTTGGTTTAGACGGCCCTTTAGGCTGGATTACACCAACAGGAAAAAGCATAAATAGGATACAAATAATAATAGGATAAAGCATAGTTTAGGCCTAATGAAGGATTTGTTGATCTAGGTTTGATTTGAGCTGTGTTGCATCACTTAAATGTAAGCATTGCTTAACAAATCAGTGTGTGATTAATTTGGATTTTTTGCCATGATGGATTGGTCAGTGTAAATAACGTGGACACTTCTTGGCGGTCCAAATGCCAGACAAAGCCATTGTGTGTAGGCCTTTGAAGACGAGGTGCAATGGCTTTTTGGGCCATTTTAATTTGTAGTTGTCTCCATCAGGCCGAAGGCATGGGGAGAGAGTATGTTTTGCACTCCGTCCGTGTGTCCGTCCGTCTGTTAACAGCTAATCTCTGGCACCGTTAACCCGGTAGATGCCAAACTTTGCACACACGCTCCTAGAATGCCAACGACAAACCTCTGCCACAATTTTTCCAGAACGGCCTGTTATAGCGCCACCAGGAGGCAGACTTTTGTAAAACACCTTTTTTGTTATTACTCCTCCAGATTATGTCCAACAATCCCGCAAATCGTTACACTGTATCTTTATAGTCGTGTGCTCAAAGTATACAGTATATGGCTGCATAGTTTCATTATATAGATATTCCACTGTTACGTTCTTAGCTTACTTTTTATGTATATGCGATGTATTGCCATGCTTTTGCAGACACTTTCCTACTAGGTTGAGGAATAAATTCAACCCTTTTCACATTTTGAAACAAAATGCCTCAAATCCAAATAAATGGCTTCCCTTTCACATTGGCCTATTATAGCGCCACCAGGAGGCCACAACCTGACCTGGCCTGGTGGAGACCTGTTCCCCCCCCTTGAGGGGCACCTTTTCTAGTTTCTAACTTATAATGTTTTCAGATACATATTTTAGCATGCTGATTAAGTTTAAAATGAGTAATACACTGTCTGGATGGCACCTTGAATGAGATTAAAAACTGAGTAGTTCTGTAATCAAAACCAGCTGTGTTTGGAGGAATACGCAGCAATGGGAATAAAACAACAAATAAATTAAATCAAGATTCTTTCGAGCCGGAGCCTCTACTTAAAAAATAATTAAATATTAAAAAATAATTAAAATGTTATGTGTATGGACTTTGATATTACAAATACACACAAATGTAAAATTTCCCATTGTTTTAGCATCTATTGTTAGGTATGCCCATATGATGTCCATGGATATGCTCTAAAACTTTACATGAACACTCAGGATGTTGCGGTGTGAAGGACAGTTCTGGGCCTGGGCCCAGTTTGGTCTTTTATATTTCTTCTGTCTCCCCACAATGAAATAGTCTAACCAGGGATGGAAAATATGGAATGGGCACACCACCAGAATGGAAAAGAGAAGGTCTAAAAGAGGCCACAGCTGAATGGTAGTCGGATAAATGAATGAAACGTTTTAGTTTCTCTCTTCTGTTTCTTTTCTCCTGATTGTGTGCGGAGCTGTTTATTTTTTCCCAACGCTCAATTTACAACAGAATAACATACAATTGTCCACCACATGGCTTGTATATAATGTTGAGTTGTATTGGAAGTTGTGTCTCTCTGTACAAAACCATTACATGGATTTGTTTTCAAAGAGTGCAGCAGACAGTCTTTTTCATAATGAAATAATAATGTTTGTGTCTGCGAACTTGGCTCCACGCTACGCGGCAGGCAGGCGGGTGAACGAGCACTGGAAGAATAATTGCATGTTTGAGATTTGAATCTGGGCTTGGAGATGGGGGAGCGGGGGGGGGGGGGGGGGGGGGGGTTGGTTGGCAAAGGGAGGAGGAGGGGATCGAAGGAGGGGATAGGATTGGGGCTGGAGCTGGTTAACAGGCCATTGTGACGTTCCCTTCTGATGTGGCCTGGCTCCCACATGGAAGCGTTTAGTGGCCCCCGGGTTCACAGTGAACGGTGGAGGAGGACTGAGAAAACAAGACTGCAGGAGAAAGAGAGAGAGAGAGAGAGAGAGAGAGAGAGAGAGAGAGAGAGAGAGAGAGAGAGAGAGAGAGAGAGAGGAAGAAGGGGTAGAAATAGCCAGAGACAGAGACATGTGGAGGGAGGAGAAAAGAAGAAGGGAAGATATACTCACGGTAGAAATTCAAAGGATGTGATCTAGGGTGGAACTATAGAGAACAACCAGACAGAATTAAAGTAAACAGGCTTACAACTTTGGGACTGATTTAATGACTTCTCTTCCCCGAGGGGGGATTTACATTCCCTCCCTTGCTCAACCCTTGCCTTCTCTCTCTCTCTTTCTCCCTCCCTCTAGCCTTGGCCCGCTTCCCCTCATTCCCCTGCTCTCTCTCTCTCTCTCTCCCTCTCTCTCCCTCTCCCTCTCTCTCCCTCCATCCCTATACGCTCATCTCCCTCGTGTTCTTTCCCTGCTTATCCAGCGCCCCGATGGATAAACATGACAGAGGGGCCGAGGCCAGGGTCTGTCTCATGTGCTTTCATGTGTTTTCCTGTCTCCAACATCATCTGTCAAATAAACACACAGTGCATGTGCGCACAAGCACACACACACGGTACCCACGTGCACGCACCCGCACACGCCCACACACACACACGCCCACACACGCACGCACGCACGCACGCTAACCCACTAACATGCTCACAGTAGATAGCCAGTCTGATTGATTGCAGGTTTCTCACTCCCTATGGCCCTTTTTGAAACCAGTCCCATGACTTGAAGTGCTCTCGGGAGGTTCCCTCGTCAGGAAGTGCCCCTCCAGCTGAATCAAGTTCCCTTGATTAGGGTGCTGGGTATAAAAAAATGCACTCGCCCTCCTTGTGCAGAAACAGGAAACAGACCCCGTTGTCTGGTGGTGGTTCTTACATTTTGTAGGTCGCATTTTCCATGCGGACACAGATCAGGACTGTACAAGGCAATCGAGTCTAGATCGGCACAGACTCGCTCTTGAGGGCTTTATAAGCCACTTACACTCAAGGCTGCTTGGTTTCGTACGACACTTCATGGCGTGTGAATGAACGCGCACATTGAGGGCAAGTGTGTAGGGCAAGTGGCGAGGAGGCAGTTTCAAAAAGAGGGTATATGTCTCCCTCAGAAGCCCAGCCCCAGCCCACTCCCAAAAAAACCTACTTTAACTTTTTTTTTCTCAAGTCAGTGACAGGTTGTCAGGTTTCATTGAAACTTTAATTTCATGGCTGCTCTTGTGGCCTTTACCAGCCTCCAATAATGTGTACGCAAACATTACGGGTCCATTTGCTATTCTTCATACCATCAGAGTCAAATGAACACTGATGGTTCTACTGGATGTGCAGAATATGCGGTAGCTGGGCTTCAACTGGCTCATGCTCTTCATGTGATATAAACCACCCCCACCCTCTACAGCACAGTCTAATAAAGCAGAAGAAAATCACCTTTAAAACCAGGCCATTCTTTATTAAAGAGAGTGAAACACACCAGTATGAAACATATTGACTGGAATTTAATCTTTGTTTTGCTCCAGGGGACTGAGTTCATCATTACACAGTAAATGAAAAACATAAACATATTGTTTCTATGAGAGTCTTGGATGGTGGGTTGGTGGTTTTAGAGTAGACTGTCTGGACTGACTTAGTGGTCTTGAGGCTTGTTATTAAGAAAATAAGCATTCTTGTCTCGTATTATTTTAACCCATGTTGATCATTGTATCATATTATTCAAATCACCAAACCAAATTGCTGTAACCTCCAGGAGCCACTGGGGGAAAAGTCCTTGTTCTGATCTAGATGCTGAACCAATGTTTTATGTAGGCCTATAGGATAAGCCTAAGTCCTATTTTTTGTTGTTTATTTCATTATAATTAATTTATACTCAAGTTCATAGTAGATTCATGGGATTACAAGTTATATAAAGTTCATGCATAAGACGTGTATTTCATTTTGTCATATTGTTCTATGTAATGTTAGTCTTTTCTACTAAAATTGCCTGCCAAAGACAACACATACAGAGCTATAGCTCCACTGTATAACTATAATTCTGTCAGTCAACGAGGAAGCCAATTCATCCTGTATTGTGAATGATGAACGTAAGATGAAGCCTGTCAGTAAATCGCCATCTTTCTAGATCCGTTTGGGCCCAGCTGGCCCATTGGCTGGCCCAGACAACGAGGCGGGACTTCCCCTCTTCTTCTTCGTTGTTTTTTTTTTTTACTCGAGGGGGGGGTGGTCCTGATCATAGACTGCAATGGTAGCCACGCCCCTCAGAACACATTATGGTCATTTTTTAAATAAATGGGACCATAATTTTCCAAAAAGAATAATAGAGAATATGACATGAGAAATGAGACTTTAAACTAGTGACTGGAAGCAGAAAGTATTAATGACCAATTTATTAAGGTAATACAGTCTAGGTGAAGTTGGGCCCAAATACATGGACCTCTATGGAGCTATGGGGTTTTTTGGGCCCAATGACAGTGCCACAACAGGCCATTATATGAACTTTCAGGAAGTCAGGATTTTCTACTGGCTTCAGACACTATTGGCTTCACTGGTCTCCAGTCCACAATGTTTGGTGTAGTAATGTTAGCAGTTTAGCTTACCAGCTAAAGCAGTGACTACAGAGCATGCTGCAGAGGCCCAAAGCTGCTACTGTGTGAGTGTTTTGTGAATAATTAATTAATTTAAACTCACTGTAATACAATTTTAGAACCAACAGAACTATTTGGTGTCATGTATTTTTGGTGTCATGAGTTTTTGTCGTTTTGTTTAAAACAAATTTGCGTTTGTGATATGTGTGTTATGTAGGCTAATGTTACGTTAATGTCCAGTTATAGTATTTGTCAGTCAACGAGAAAGCCAATACATGTCCTGATTTTTCAAATGGCCGAAATGTACAGTATAGCCTATTGGTATAATGACTGAAGTAGTTAATGTAAAATACTTTTTTGCTAAAGGCCAAAAGGGTGAAGGAATGAACTAGATTTTGTTTTATAATGGGTTGAATCTAGAGTTGCAACACCCTCCATTGACAGCCCATTCATCAAAATGGAAAAGTCTGATCTATCATCTGCTTGTATTAAACAATGTTAAACTCACCAACATTGCAGCTGTAAGGCAAGCTTGAATTATCCTCTTTCAATCTGCAAAGCGTTTGTTTCATAACAATCTGAGATAGTGTTGCACTGTTGCCTGCTAATTACAGAGAGAGAGGCAGGGGGAGAGGGGAGAGGGGAGTTGCACCACTCACGGGTGTGATTTCTTTCTAAGTGTTGGAGTTTGGAAGCGCTCGTCGAAAGTCACTGAACGCTGAAAGGCCCTGCGTACCACCTGTTTCACATTTGCACATAATGCAGGAAGCAGCAGCACGATGCGTTATAAAAACGAGTTCTTCCAAAATCCATCACTTAGAGAAATGTATCACCTGCACAGAATTTCTAGACAGAAAGTGGGTGCAGGCCCGGGCGGTTAGCTCAACCGTCTGGGCACCTAGGCTGCTGAGCCAGCCTGACAGCATGCCGCGGGATCGACTCCCGATCCCGACGGCCTTCCCCCCATCTCTCTCCCCATTTCCTGTCAGACTACTTTCATCCTATCAATAAAGGCAGAAAAAGCCAAAAAATATATCTAAAAAGAAAAAAAAGTGGGTGCAGGCACAGTTTCGCATCAAGAGGTAGCAAGAAAATGCCTAGTAGAGTAGGCATCTCTTCCGGGTTTTTTAAACAGCTGGTGGATGGAAATTACGCTAATGCGTGCCTTCAACTTGTAGCATCGGCAAAAAAACTGAAACGCTTTTTTCCTACCAAGTAACTACTAACTAAAGTTTTATAATTGTAGTGGAGTAATAGTATAATACTAAAATATATAAATAAATACCTCAAAAATACTTTGAGTAAATGTATTTAGTTAATTCTGGTGGAACCAGATGGAAACCTTCAAAATGTTATAACACTTATGTCATGTCTCTCTCTCTCTCTCTCTCTCTCTCTCTCTCTCTCTCTCTCTCTCTCTCTCTCTCTCTCTGCCTACCTCCAGCTCCAGGACTCCGGTCAGCAGCGGGCGAGCAGGCGGAGGGCCATAGTGCTGATGGGTCAGCACGTTGCCACGGACACAGAGGTCCAGCTGTACCAGCGGGTTCTGGAGCAGCTGGGCTGCGAGGTCAGCCTGTCCAGATACGCAGAGACCAGCCCTGACCTCAGAACACTGCAGGACGGTGAGTGAGTGGGAACATTGATCCCCGCCGACGAAATCACATCAATCTCAATAGACCAGCGATGCTCAACCTCTTTCATTTAACGGACCCCAGTTGATTATGCATTAGGTCACGGACCCCCGTTTGATATATGATTTGCATCTCCCTGGCTGGGACCCCAATCAGCGCTGTAAAAAGTTTTTACGCAAGATTGACTTGACTTGTCAGGTTTTTTACTTTCAGAGTTACAGACCTATGGGGACCTAACTGTCAATCATTTATGTGGGGACCCCTGCTAGTTAGACGGGGGGGACGACGACAGAGAGAAGACACGTGGTTGAGAGAGAGAAGGTAGGGGTGTGAGAGAGAGAGAGAGAGAGAGAGAGAGAGAGAGGAGAGAGGGAGAGGGGTGGAGGGAGGGAGGGAGGGAGAATGGAGTGAGATTAGATTAGAGTGAGAACATGTGAGAGCGCAGATGTGAATGGGTGTCAAGAGAATCCGCTGTAATGAAAGACAAGATACTTGGAGTGAATGATGGTGTGAGGTGGAGGAGTGAGGGGGAGGAAGAGAGAGAGGGGTTGGAGAGGGCAAGTTTAAGAAGAACAGTGAAAGAGGAATAATGATGAATCTGGCCAGTATATTTTGTGAATCTGGCCAGTGTGATGTCCTACTTCAATAGTCGATCTACAAGCTTTTTTTACATTGTGAAAGGTATAGTGGTCAATTCTGTATGTGGGTTTTATAAATATATAACCAATGAAAAGTATTAACAAGAGCCTGGGACTAAATACCTGAAACACAGGTTATGTTTTTCATTTCCTACAAAGTCTCCACCTGAGTGCGATGATCCTGATGACGTGCACACGGCATTGAAAACAATATAAACTGGTTAATGTAGAGAGCAGAGTAGTCATTTGGAATTCTATGGGCCCTGTGGCATGCTGCATTGGAACCAAATGGATAATTAAATATTTATTAAACACAAAATACTTATTAAACAATGAAATCCTTTAAGAGCCCTGGCGTCAGCCCTGCAGGGGTTCTTGGAAAGTTCACAACATCTCACTGCTATTTTACAGTCCGGGATAGAAAGCATCGCTCACTCGCATTGTGACTGAACGATGGCGAGAGATAGACAGAGACGGACATAAACCAATGGAGTATAGGGATGATGTGTAAAAGTGTCTGAAATGAAAATCGATTAGTGTAATTCAGTATTAATGATTAATCAATTAACTCCTTCAGCGTCACCTGGTGGTCACCAGTTTAGGCTCTGAGTGCCAATTCTCCCATTATAAAAAAGAGAGGGCGTTTTAAAAAAATTGTAAAAAAAATAAATAATAATAATAATAATAATTACGTCTTTACGGGCATGGCATCCAGTGCATAGTTGAATTAGATACGGGATTACGTCCCTGGAACTTAAACAAAAACATGAACCATAAAAAAAGCTTCAATTGTTGCCTTTGCAACAGATATTATTTTTGAGGGGTGCTTGCGTTTAAAACAAAGTAGTTTTCCACTGTTTCCCAACTTTTCACAATCTTTCTCTCTGTCAGACTGTCAGGCTGCTGCTCTCTGGGAGAGAGAAGTGAAGCATCATTTATACTCTGCAGCACGACGGTGTTGCGTGACTGAAATGGGATGTGTATTTTTCTATTGGTGTTGCTTGCAGTATGTGATGTTGCAAGACAAACTGTATTTTAATGCTTAAGTCACTTGTTTTAGGGAGTGAAATGCTGTGTTTTTTCTCACCTCTGTTTTCCCAGCCTTTTGGTGGCTCTGTGGTCACAAGCTATGCTTTTGTAACATTGGGGGTGTCGCTATCCCGTGTGTGTGTGTGTGTGTGTGTGTGTGTGTGTGTGTGTGTGTGTGTGTGTGTGTGTGTGTGTGTGTGTGTGTGTGTGTGTGTGTGTGTGTGTGTGCGTGTGCGTGTGCGTGTGTGTGAGAGAGGCAAAGCTGAGCAGGTGGTGGTGGGGGTTAAATAGTTAACTGTTCTAGGGTGTGTACTGCTTGACTGTTTACTGTGTTTATGGGTGGAGCTGCATTCATACAAGTCAGCCCTGTCCCCTCTGAGACAGTAAGACACAGAGGAAAAAAGGACATAGAAACAGACCAAACGCCGTGAGAACCAGAAGGAAAAATAGAACAGAAGTGAGAGAGGAAATGGACTGTTTAAGGTGTGGCAACCTTAAAGTCCTCCCAGCTCCCAGTTCATACTTCATATAGGCAAGCTGATATACAGTACAGTGAAAGAACAGATGTTTAAAATGCTACGCACAGACTCATGTACTGCTCCTCTCTAACAATGCTTAATATGCCAAAAATGCAAGACTGTGTGTGCTATGGAGATAGTTTGGTATGTACAGTATGTACAGAAATATCATATATATGATATAATACATAGATATTAGTCTTGTGTGTATATCATTGTGATTTCCTGTCATATGTGACAGTGATGGGGGTTCAGTGCGCAGGTCAGGCAGAGATGACTGACAGCTGTGTCTGCTACTCAGATCAAAGAGCCTGCAGATAATTAATGCTACTTTAGCACTGCCCCTAATGTCTTTACCATCAGTTGGAGGTCAGACGTGACTCTTTTACAGCCGTCTCATAAAACCCCGACCCGGGCGACCCCACCCTGTCCCCTGTGGTCATCACCTTGGACTATACGGTGCATTGTAGTGAACTATACAAGATTTCCACACATCTGTGACCCACTGGACTGTCTGATTAGTCTGATGTCACCGACACAACTGTACTTTAGTACATATTTGAGGTATTTGTACTTTACTTGAGTATTTCCAATTTCCATTACTTTTACTTCTACTCATTTTGGCCATTTGAAAATAGCCGAGCCACAAGCTCACAATGAGAAATCCTCCATTTGGTTTTATTTGTACACTCAGAGTTAAAGTATAAGACCACTTGGTTTGTGTGTACCTTGCCATGATGTAACATCTCATTCATCTCATTCTGGCCAATCACAATTTGCGTCCTCACTTTCCCATCTTCATTTTAGTCTTCAATGTTTGTGTTTACATAATTGCTCCAGGGATTAGAAATCGAAAATTGAAAATATGCTCCTGGAGGCAACGGGAGGCAATGGCGATGCGTGATTGGATTGTATTGGCAAGCTTTCCCGAGATTCCTTGCGAAGCATAGCGGAAGCATTACGGAAAGGGACTTCCCTCTTTCCCAGCAGCACTTCCGAGTTTCCGCTTGACTTCGTCCTCCCGTTGGAGACAGGTCGCTCCAATGAACTGCAGCGGCCAATGTGGCATTATATATTTTATCTATGATAAAAATGGAAGGAAAACAGGAAGTTAACATGTATACAAAAAAAGACAAGACAAAAAACCACATGACAAAAGAAAACATTTTGGAGTTATGAGGTTTCCTCCCGACAGCAGTGATATATTGTCAGTGCCACATCAACATAAAAGAGCACTACATGAGTTTTGAGTGCAGTTCGTCCATTACGTGCCATCTCCCTCTATTTGTACCTACTGTATTTATTATTTTTGAGGGTTTTTCCATCACTCCAAAATAGTTTCCTGGGCTGAATGTCACTGTGCCCCTAGCCTTCAATGGAGCTTAAATAAGGCTTAAGTAGGGGACACAGTGTTGGGAGAAGATAACTATCAAGCCCTACAAGGGGGAGGCTGTGCAGGTCGATATACGGCTATGCCGGCAGTTTCACGAGTTGCCCCAGACTGAAGTAAACATATTAACCACTTAAACCCTCGATTTGACTAATACTTAGTTGACCGGATCGGCTCTGTACCTGCACCGCTGTTTTCTTCCCTCTACAGTCTCCACCAAATCTAGTAGGCAGATATACTGTAGGCTGTTTCGGGGATGCTAGGGTTTGAGGGGGTTATTGGGTTAAGCTTCGACAGGCGGCTTTTTCCTAATTCAGCTCGTAAAAGACACAACAGACAATAGCATATCTGCCCATCAGTACAGTCCCTCTGCTATCAGATTGAATTTGTCTCAATGATATCGCGCAGAGAGGATAAATGGGAGCGTTCAGGAATGGAAGCCACGGAGTTCCTGGAACACGGCGATGTTTGATTAGATCACGTCTTATGACATTAGCCTTTTTATTGGCCGAGAATACAGCACGTTAGAGCTGTGGCCTGTAGTGCCACCGAGGAGCCCCTCTTTGCTCTGTGTGTGTGCATGTTAATGTTTGTAGAACAAAATTGTCCCCATAGTAGAATTTGAGAAGTAGACATTGTGAGGACCATTTTCCTGGTTGTTTCATGGTTAAAATGGAAGTTTAGAGATAGAGTTGCAATCTGATGGTTAAAGTGGAAGTTTAGAGATAGAGTTTTCAATTAGAAAAAGATTTGGGTTAGGGTTAGGCATTTAGAAGTTATGTTTAGAGATTCGAGATAGAGTAGTAAAGCGTCTTTGGGTACTCAGTAAAGCACTATATAAGTTTGAGATATTATTATTATTATTGTTATAGTGGTCATGCGACTCATGCCTGATTAATACCTAGTTGCGCACTTGTGTCGACCATGCACCGAAGAATTGATGATCTACGTCGCAGCGTGGGCGGCGCATTGTGAGCTTGTAGATCTACTATGTTTCGGCTTCAAATGCCCTCAATTATTATTTAATTGGCATTCATGAAACTGACGTCACAAAATGTTCATGTCCTCATAAATTCAAATGTGTGTGTGCGTGCATGTGTGCATGTGTGCGTGTGTGTGTGTGTGTGTGTGTGTGTGGTGGGGGTACATGCTTCTGCTTTGGATCACAGCTGACAGGGTGGGGTCAGAGGACGGGGCTCAGCTATTAGTCATCTTGTCTTCTCTCCTCTTTTCTCAGCTGTGCTAAAAGCTCTGCTGTATAAATTGGCACAAATTCATAAAATATGAACTCTCTCTCAATCTCTCTGTCTCTCTCTCGCTCTCACACGAGTGCGCACGCACACGCGTGCACACGCACACGCACACACAAGCAGGTGTGGTCAGCCATCTCTCTGTGTCGCCTGTCAGAGGTTTTGTTGGGAGCACTTCCTCTTATTCTCTGCATTCTCCGCACAAACAGCCCAAACCGCAGCCAGCAACACCAGCGTACTTCCTGCAATGATGCACACTCCATTCAACATGGCCCGCTCTCACCCTGCCTGCCTGCGTCTCTCTCTCTCTGTCTGCCTGTCTGTCTGTCTGAAATGCACTACCAAAAGCAAGGTCTTCACACATCCACATAGTGGTAAAGAGATTGCAATAAGAGGTGTTATCACCTGCTCCACTACTTTTGTGGTCTACCTTATTAAGTGCCCATGTGGACTAGCATACATAGGTAAGACCATTAGAGCCCTCCGAACTCGCATAAGCCAACATACAGTAGAAGTAACATTAGGTGTGGCGATGAGAAAAACCCATGTAGCAATCCATTAAAAAAAGTGTGGACATAACAATTCTTCTTTACGGTATTGAGAAGGTCGAGAGACCCCCCCCCCCCCCGTGGTGGGGAATGGGGATCATAACAGATCTTTACTCCAACGTGAAGCCTATTATTTTGACACACTATGGCACCTCATGGCCTTGATGTTAAACCGTTTCTGTGATTTCTCTGCTTTCTTTTGTTTTTATTTTTTAATCTTTATATTGTGTATACAGCTTTAATCTTTATGCCTTTTTGTCCTTATGCCATGTCCTTTGTTCTGTACTGCAATTGCTGTACCTTACCTGTATTATTATTTTGATGGTTATCATTTGAAGGCTTAGTTGTTTCTTTGCTATTCTGATATTTATTGGTTCACAGTTAATTATTTATTTTTCTGCACCATTGTTTCACCCCACCCTAGACTCTATTTTCATATTTATTGGTTCTACAAATGGCCCTTAGTGCCTTAATATTTTACTAACGTTGTATGTTAGCTTACAGTACATGTCAGTGGATGTCATTTGACTACTCTGATTACCTTCATTGCAAAGACAGCTTGTCGACCTGTATATAAAACACGCCTACTTTGTTGTATACTCATTCCTGATGAAGACCCGGAGTGGTCGAAACGTTGATTCCTGACCATTTCCTAATAAACGTAGGGAGCTTAAAGAACGGTGTGCGGACTTCCTACCTTCTGTCTGTCTGAAATGCACGCCATTTAGCTCGCCACCATATTAGGTGGTGAAATGTCACATATTTGTACAAGGTGCGCACACTGTTAATTCCGACCCAAATCCCTGATGTCCCTATTTCCTGCCTGTCTGTCTGTCTGTGTGTTTTTCTTTAGCGTTGTTGAGTTCACATTTTTGGGTTGTGGCTGCCTTTTATTTTTTTGCCTTTTTGTGGGTATGCTTGCTTTCGTGCGTGCGTGCGTGCGTGCGTGCGTGTGTGCGTGCGTGCGTGCGTGCGCATGCAATCTTATGAATTAAATCGTGTTCTCTTCATCTTTTTCCGGAAGATTAAAAGGCAAATATTTTCTGTGTGTGTCTTTCAGGATTCAGCGTGTGGTCCATCCTGGTGTGTCTCAGCACTTCAGAGAAGAGTTGTCTCAGAAGAGTCTTCCTCCCACGACTGGCTCCACAACAGAGGGTGAGACTGTCTTCTTCTCCAGCGTTACCTTTCTAGCCCATACTGGAATGACAGGGATTTGTATACTGAATGTTCTGTTCTGTTCTGTTCTGTTCTGTTCTTCGTGAATTATTTTCGGTGCCAGACAAACGGGAGAGAAGCCAGACAAATGGGAGAGAATTTAAGTGTGGTTGCCAAAACAAAAAAGTCTGTCCCTGCTTGGTTCTGATTTCCCTTCCCCTGAAGTTGTGGGGCACCAATCAGGGCCCAGTATGCAAATATGGGAGGCTTTTTATTTGAATCCGCCCCTTGGAAATGCAGGTCCGACACAGAGATACCTATGCAGTCTGGCCATGCCAGGCTAGGCCTTAGAACACTCCATGTTCAATACAATTTGCCAATGCTCCTAAATATAAAATGTGAATTATAATATGCATGTCAACTTCAGATGTTTACGACATTCAATGTTGTGAATTTTCTCTGTGCTGTCTGAATGGCAGCTTCTGGTGGACAGTCCCCATTCACTGCATTCACAATGAGACACAGGTGTTTTCCATCATCACCACTTAACACATTGGCCAATCACAGTTTGGGTGTGCCCTATATAAGCAGCAACTCAATCCACAGCCCTCACTCACTTTCCAGCCTTCACTCATGCCACATGCAGTGCTCACTGAGTCAACCCAGGCAGCTATGCGTACTTGAACTATGTAAGACTTTGTTCTGTCTTGATTGTATTGCGCTTGATTCTATATGCTTGCCATGCTAGTGTCTAAATGCCCAGAGTTGTATATTTGACTTGCTTTGCAATGTAGCCTATCATCATTCATGGTCTATTTATTGTCTAAAATAAATGTTAGATGTTAATGATATTCCATTTCTTTGCTTTGTCAGAAACTATTGCTTAATGGAGAATAAAATGGTCAACCATTGAGTCTTTTGCATGACCCGACCGGGGAACGAACCCTGATCTCCCAAACTCGGCTAGGGCGGCCACTCTGAATGCAAGGCAACTGAGCTGGTCACTTGGCTCATTCATTAGTCTTCCCTGCCGTCCTATCCTAGGGTTAGGAAAGACAGGACAGGCAGAGGCGTATTTACCATAGAGGCAAGGCAGGCGGCTGCCTCCCTAACTCCATTTGAAAAACACAATGAGGAAAAAGAGAGGAAAAACACCAATAGGAATTTGTTTCAGGGCCACGAGGTGACCGTGTGGCGGTCTGAGTGGACCATCGTCTGGTAGGAACAATCTCTTTGAAAACCTGTTTAGTGTTTCTGATTGTTCAACCACAAAATGCACTTGAAAAGTGGGAGGCAAATACAGTTGGTACAGCCCGACAACGCTTTGTTCCCACTCAATTTAAGCAAAGTGTCATTACCTCCAATGCAATGTTGAAACGAGTCACTAATTTGTGCAGGACGTCCTGTTCGCCTTATCTGTAATGCTGCATACCCCTTTTTGGGGGTATTGATTATACTTGCATATTCACGTTTTGAAGTGTTTTTTTTTGTCCCCCCCCACCTGCTGTATTCAGTACAGGGTGTAAATATAAAGCGACTAATGCAAAAAAGAATGAAGATGCATATCATGTGACCAGGAATGCTGTTTTACATGGTGTTGTAGTCTAATATGGCTTCCCACGTGCCTTGGGTGAAGCTGGAAGTGACTGTGAAATAAGAGCCATTAAGAGAATTCTTTTCACAAGCTCGGCCTCAGTCTCAGAGAGAGAGAGAGAGAGAGAGAGGGAGAGGGGGGGTTTGACCCCCAAAAAAGAACTCCGACAAGGCTCCTAGATGTTAAAGTCTTCCCGACTGTATGCTAACCACTGACCCTTCACCTGTCCTGTGACACCAGGGCCGGGGCCCACTGGTGGGCTGTGAGGATATTGCTAGTGGTTCCCCAAATCATTAGTTAACCACAGAAACCCTCAATACTTTAGAAAATGTGTACTTTGTCTGCTCTTTTTTTTTACCCTACTATACCAAACCTCTTTGCCGAAAATAGACAATCTGCAAGTTTGCGAAAGTATGAAATAGGATTTAAATGTACAAAACATTTTGCTGGAGACCCCCCCGCAACCCACACAAGGACCCCTATGGGTCCCCTAACACCATTTTGAGAACCTCTAAAAATTAAATGCATAGAGCTTATTAATTTTAATTAAAATGTTAATATTGTTCAAAACCTGTGGTTTTCAGTATTTCAAAAAGGATCAATGTAAAAGAAAATTATCTGCAATGACCATAATAAAAACTGAACTAAAAGGCAATGGTTGCAGTGACATTGCTTTGGTCATACATTTGTATTGACCTATCGCTGGCCTACCTCTGCTTAGGTCAACATGATCCCTGGGATACTTGAGGCTTTCTCTGAGACCAGTGGGGGACGCTGTCGATTCCACACCCGCACACACCTGACAGGTGAGTCCAATCAGTCCATGGCTATCACAGAGAGATGAACGAGGCCAGTTGTTTTGCCTTATGCGGACTATGTGCATCACACAAGATTGGATGTGATGTAGGTTGACAGTGGTTTGTCAGCGGAGATCAATGCACTGTCACTGCCTGTAGGTCTGCTGCACAGAGAGGACGCACTGCACACCACATATTAACGCCTGTTACACAACAAGCGACAAAAATGCACGCACGCACACATTCAGCACCCTCTGGAAAAGGTTAAGCAAGGGGGAAATATTTGGCGTTTGCTTTTTACAACAGTTGGCTCACTTGGTAAGGCTTGCTCAACAATTTACCCCCGAAGTAAGGTCACATGAACAACAAATGGCCCAGAAGTAATGTCACGTGGTCTTAGCCTCCTGATTCTGTTAGAAGGATAACGATCTCACACATCATTAGCAATCCCTGGCAATGGCTGAGTGGGTACGACTTCCACCTCCCAGGCCATCTGGTTCAGCACTGTGAAAGTTGATCAATCACTGGGTGGGTACAAAATGCGTACACACAGGTGGATCTTATTGTTGTAGACACTACATTAAGATGAGGGTTGAATGAATGAAGCCCTGACAGGATCAGACAAAATGGATAACTTTAACAGATGAACATTTTGTCCCTTCATATGAATATCCATACAAAAAGCAGACAAGGAAGTTTCCAGTCAGCCAGAGTAAAACTCAAAGAGCGCAGACGGAGTTGAGGCATTGGAACCAATCGTAGGAGGAGGTGTCTAGTGCTCTCCCAACATCTGCTCACATGTGACGGGCCTCCTCTTGTCCCGGTGCGCACAGCATGAAGACGGCTAACCAGCCAAGACAAAAACTCTGTAATTACACATAACGATTTCAGAGAGGCACACAATCGACGCAGCACTCTTCAGGTCCACCGGGCGAGCTGCATGACGAGTCGGAACCGAGAAAGTCTTTGAGGCAGATAATAGTTATTTTGTCTTTGCCATTGGCCCCACTTATCTTCATTATCCCAGAGGAAGTCCAACAAGGCTTTACAACGGCCTATTCTGTTTGGTGGCCCTTCATTTACCCCTGCTCTGTTGTCCATTCATTGCCACCCCCTCACACACCATCCCTACAACAATATCCTCTTTTCTTTTGGCTGCGCTCCCGCGCAAATGTTGACAGAACTGGCAAAGTCTAAAGCATGCGCTGCGGGCCACAGTTGAAAAATCAGTCGTGTGCTTTCTTTTCCGACACTGTACTGTCCCGGTCCTCGCCTCCGCAAGCCCTCCTCCACTGCCTGATTCTGAAGCCCCCTTTCAATTCAATTGTCACAATTAGGAATAAGACACATGAAGGCGAATGTCCTCGGCTGAAAACAAAACGCGTGAGTCAGACATAATGACAAGCAGCCGTCACCGCTGCATGCTGGGGCTGTTTGTTTTTCCACTGAGGCTGCCCCCCCCCTCCCCAAACCCCTGGCTCAGGGAGAGGGAATATTTGTTTGGTTTTTCCTGGTTCAGCCACATCTCGGAAGGCCAAGAGTTCAAGTAGTCATTTTCAGAAATGTTATTTTCCTGTTGCTGCTGATGAAGCCCGGTTTATACATAGTTGCGCGGTGGGTGTCGCACCACGGGAGAATGGTGCATCTACTACAGGCTCTCAGCCTGTATGATCCGCTGTTTTCGGTGCGTGACGCCCGCAACCAGCCAGTATAACCCGGGCTTAAAAATGTGGAAAATGTGCACAACTTTCAGCATGTGGCCAGTGCTTTGTCTTGTGTAGTTTCTGCCCACACTGATGTGCGTCCGAAAGCAACACTATCGGGGAGTGGGAGAGGCTCTGGGGTCATGTCCAAGTTCGACAGAGGTTCAGGGAGGTGCAGCCAAGCCCATATATCATGGAGTCACATATCAGGGAATTTCATTAACGTGTGTCTGTCGGGGGAGGTCGACTCGCTGACAAAGCCTGTAGATTTGCCACTCAGAGAAGGCATGTGCACCACCGATCAACAACTACAATATACACTCACACGCACGCAACCATTGCGTACGTTTATGCACACACACACACACACACACACACACACACACACACACACACACACACACACACACACACACACACACACACACACACACACACACACACACACTTCTGTTCAGCTCCTTGAAAAGCATGAAGATTGTTATATAGGACAGTCAAATACAGTATAAAACACAATCACAGCCCAGCACAATCCATGGAACACATGGGAATAACAGCACTCCGAAAGACTTTAAAACACAAAGCAAGTCTTGACCTCAATTACACACATACTATTTTTATTCTTGGACATATCAACTTTCAACCACTTGCCTAACACTGTCTAATGATTGGTGCTGATTTGGCAAACCTCGCCCATCTGTTACCCCTTGTTGATTAAAACTAATATAAGAACTATGTGCAGCGATTGTTTACCGAGGTCATTTTGTCATTGTATCACCCTCAGAATCTCCATTACCCATGAGGCCCTCAGCCTGCACACCAACCAATGGGAAGCTTGCAGTATCTCCCGATGACACTGGTCATGGCAGGTCAGTTGTACAAAACAACACACAATGTATGTTTTAACCACTTACGGCATATTTCATACTTTGAATCTTTTCGGAATTGGGTGATCAAAATGAACTGCTTCCATGCCTTAACATGTCAATTTAAGTTCTGCTTCAATGTCTAATGTAGCCATCTCAAATAGCACTTCCACAGCAAGAATTACACAAGTATACAAGATGCCAGTTGGAGAGTACCTGTAGGCTATTAGCAATTACCTCTAACTGAGAAAAAAAAGTTAATAAAAAAAAGGGTTTTGAGACATTGTCACATGAAGAAAATTATAAGGGAACAGCTTCAGTGAGTCTCCACAGACTCAAGTGTGTGTGTGTGTGTGTGTGTGTGTGTGTGTGTGTGTGTGTGTGTGTGTGTGTGTGGTGCTGACAGGCAGACGGGCAGCCCCTCCACACAACCAGGCCTTGTTGCCGTGATGAGCGTGTACGTCCTTATCACCACAGCGACTCCGTTGACAGCCTTCCTTCATCAGTGCAGCGTGGTGAGGAGCGGAGAGGAGCCGCACGGACACACAACCCAGGTACGGACCACACCGTGGTCTTGTGTTGATGAGATGTATATTGTGGTGTGTGTAAGTAGGTGTGTATATGTGCATATGTATGTATGAATGCTGCTGAAAAGGCCATTTCAGATTACATCCCTGTTTTACGGCTGTCAAGAAAACACTGACAGATAGGAGCATAATAAGACATAGAAAGGTGTCTACCTTTCTATGTCTATGAGCGGCCCAGAGCCTCCTTCGACTCTGCAGGGCCGTGGGTATCTCGAGAGGACGCAAGCTGTTGTCTTGAACGTCCCCACAGAAGGGGACGTTCGGTAGGCCAATAGGAGGTAATGCAAACGTTTGTTTTCTCATGCCAATTAAAGCTCCTTTGGATTGAATTGAAGTCGGAGAATATAATGCTGTGATTGGCCAGTAGTCACTTGAGTGGCAGTGACGCAGCGTAGCTTCCGCACTTCCGCCTTACAGTGCGATACATCATGTCACTACAGTGGCCAATGAGGCATCTACTGTAGGTTGAAGGCTTGCTTTTTTTTAGGGAGGGGCGGGGGGGCGGAGAGAGATAGGAATAGCATAACCACTATTAATCGCTTGCTCAACACTTTTTTACTGTGTATTGCACTTCTCTGCCTTTTCCTGACATGGCCCACTTCTCCACGTGATGTTGATTACATTTGCTGCAGCTGTGGAGAGCAGTGGATGGCTGCCGTTGGAGTATGTTTCATTCCAAACGTACTGAAAGTACATTAACTGTCTTCATCTAGGAGACTTGATGCAGACACGACCAGGGTTGGAAAGTAACTAAAGTAATATTAGATCTTTCCAATAACTAGTAATATAACTAATTACTTATTTATTTTTTGTCAAATAGGTTTTTACTGAGAACAGATTATACATTGTTGTAGACTGACCTCATGCTTCCTTCTATGCATGAGAAGTCCAAGCTGCTTCTTTTCATCTGACAGGGGAGAGTTTCCCCGGCCGGACGTAGCGTGTGGAAGGAACACATTATTCCGACCAGTTCATTTCCCTTCCGTCAGGTGCCCTGGCTAGCCAGGGGGAGGTAGTTTAGAGACCAGGATTACTGCATGTTTTTTGTGAGGGTACCTACCCTTAGCCTGGCTAATAAGCCAGACTAATATCACACTGTCGTGTGATATTAGCCAACGGCTGATTCACGTCTGGCTTTTTAGCCAGGCTAACCTACCCCAGGATGACAACATGCAAACTCTACACAGAAAGGGCCTTTCGCCAACCCTGCCTCGGGTATGGGCACTGATGACCTGAATATATATACCAAACGCCCACAGCATCCCCAGCGGGAATCGAACCCAGGACCTTCTAGCTGTGAGGCGACAGCCCTACCGACTGTGCCACCGTGCCCCAAATAAGCATTGTGGTTCAAAAATAAACAAACTGCCCCGACGATATTGTCGGGGAGGTGTCTCTGTATCGTTTATGACAGTCAGTCACACATATTTGATACAGTCTGTTTCTAGAGAAAATGTAACTAATTCAGCAGCAGTAACATTAGCGTTTTCTCACAGTCAGGTGATTCTTCATATCCATATGAGTGAATGGATGGGGATTACAATGCAAATAAAAAGTACATGAACCCATGGACTTAGCGCCCTCTACCGATACTGATGTCAGACTTCGATGCGTTGTAGCTCTGGGATGAGGTCACACACAGTGAGTGTTACAGAACCGGCGCATGGTTTCCACTAGGAACATTGCTTACCCGTTTCTGCACATCGTATCCACAAAGTAAAGGTCCGATAATGAATTCAAATTTTACTTTATTAGCAGACAAGTTACGGGTTGAAACGAGCGTTTACAAGGGAAGTTGTGCACATTAGCGCCTAGGAGTCACTAGTGTGTGTGTGTGTGTGTGTGTGTGTGTGTGTGTGTGTGTGTGTGTGTGTGTGTGTGTGTGTGTGTGTGTGTGTGTGTGTGTGTGTGTGTGTGTGTGTGTGTGTGTGTGTGTGTGTGTGTGTGTGTGTGTGTGTGTGTGTGTGTGTGTGTGTGTGTAGCTGATCCACAAACTATGAATATCACATTTATAAACTTGCAGTTATGAAAAGAAAAATACAATTAATAATAATTGTATTCATAATAATAATTATGTTGATGATGATGATGATGATTTTTTTGTTACAATATTTTTATTGCGGTATCTGGTCAGAAATATTGCGATATTTTTTGAATAACATTTCATTTAGTCTTCTGAAAAGTTTTATTTTTAGTTTAGTTTTAGTTGACTAAAGTCGAGTAAATTTACTGTTGGTTTTGTCAAAAAAGATGCATTTTGACAGGCCTTTATGATGTCAAAATAGCCGATCTCCAAGCCTGAGTGCAACCAAACATAAAATGACTTGTCTTTTAGTTCTACTGGATCTCTTCTACACTAGTCCCTCCCTAATATTTTTGTCTAGTTTTTATTTGACAAAATTGTCAATATGCTTAGTTAGTTTTAGTTCATCATAGCTTATTTTACATTTAGTTTAGTTATTTGTTGCCAGTGAAAAAAGGTAGTCGATGAAACTAACACTGTTTTGCACCAGCCCTAGTGACAACCATCCAAATACTGTTTGTCAAACAGTGAAATACTAGTGTGCCTCCTGGTGGCTCAAACAGTTAGTGCACGGCCAACTGGTCATCTCACTCAGTGCGGTTATAATGACAGTGTCTGTGTGTGTGTGTGTGTGTGTGTGTGTGTGTGTGTGTGTGTGTGTGTGTGTGTGTGTGTGTGTGTGTGTGTGTGTGTGTGTGTGTGTGTGTGTGTGTGTGTGTGTGTGTGTGTGTGTGTGTGTGTGTGTGTGTGTGTGTGTGTGTGTGTGTGTGTGTGTGTGTGTGTGTGTGTGTTGGACAAAGTACTCCTGTTACTTGATTCAAAGTAATATAATAAATATTTACTCAACTGACAGTTGCTCTGTCAATTTTGTACTCAAGTTAAAGTACTGGAATAGTAGTGAATTCAAATCACATTTACATTACAGTTATATTGATGCACTGCTGTATTGACACTTCACCAAAAAAAGATAAAAATTTCGTAAAATTCGCATAAATGTTCAAAAAAAATATGAATTATAGTTAAAATAGCAGTATCTACAGATCTACAAGCTTGTAGATTTATTTTCACTATATCACTATATTTGAAATAAGGCTTAAGTGGTTAATCCATAATGTACTTTGTCCCTTCCTAGAAATGTGGTGGAGCCAAAAGTACAATATTAGTCTTTTGAATTGAGTGAAAGTCATACTGTATGTATCCAAAATACACAAGTACAGATACTTTTTCATGTCCACTTTTTTTTTTAAAGTACTTCATTATTAAATGCCTGTTTACAATGCTCCTAAGGCAACCTTAATACCTACATTTTATTGTATGTTCCAACCTTCAATGCCAAAACACAAACACTTAAATCGTTAATTGCAATTATTTGCACAGAATTAATCTGCAACCAAAATGTAAGGAATGTAACTTTTTCTTTTATCTCTGGGACCCCAGTCTACACTGTGTTCATTTAACTCTGAGAGTGTACAAATGGAACAAAATTGACCCGTAAGGAACAGGTCCATTCTGTGCCATTTGAACACTCTCAAAAGAGTTGAATTGGTCTGAAGTCTAATGCATACCAAACTGGGGGTCCTTGAACTAAAGGAGTTTGACAACCGGTGGTCTGTGACATCATGCGTGCTATTCCGCGAGCAAAGCGAACGGGTTGAAGTCGCCTCCCTGCACGTTGCGATGACTGCGCGGTTGTGCGTTGCAGTCCAACGCCAACGAGGAGGACAGCTGCTGGGTCACGCCCAGGAGACCTCCCACCTCGACGTTGAGGATCACCCAGATCATATCTCCGAAAAGCAGGCCGGAGGGCGTACACATCCTCCACCGGCCCTGGTAAATCCCTGGAGCTCGGGGGCTATGCATCGCAACGCTCACGTCGCAGATTCCACACGGCTCCAGGGGATCCACCATGACCGCGTTGACGTTGCCGAACCGGTCCCCGCCGATGTACTTCAGACAGATGCCACGAGGCCACGATTCGCCGCCCGCGTTCTGGACCCTCCAGGTCTTGGTGAACTGCGTGTCGGGCGGGACAGACTCGCCCTCCCCGATGGTCACGTCCTCCACGAAGGACATGGACGGCAGGCGCTCGTTGACGGGACTCTCAAAGTCGTAATACGCGCCCACCGCGTCCTGCAAGTTCCAGTTGGTCATGTCCAGGAAGAACGTGCATCCTGCGGGGTCCAGCTGGGAGCCCAGAAGTCTCTGCAGCTCCGAGATCATTACGTCCCTGTCCGTCGTTCCCATGCAGCGGAACCTCTGCAGCAGATCTGCATCCATCATGTCCACCACCTTCTCCCTGTCTAGCCTCGCCATGCCTAAGTCCTGTATGGTGTCCATCTTGCGGTCCATATCTAGGGAGCTTCTCTCCTCTTTTTGTACTTTATATAATAAGGAATTACGTGCATAGAAAGTGTCTCCTCTCAGTGAGTGTTTCTGTCACGCGGTCCACACTGTTATTGGGGCAGTAACTAGTTAATATATTACAGTAATAGTATTTCATATACATAGATCCTCGCTAGTAATAGTATTTCACATAAATAGATGCTTACTGTTTATCTCTTTAGGACAAATTGAGCGTCTAATGGCGTCTACAACACCTTATAGGCCGACCACAGGTCAGCTCTGACGTCACTGCAACACAAAGTGTTGCCTAACAATCCTACAATGTAAAATACTGATTGTTCATTTCATGTGTACACATGGAACCAAATGTGTACAATTGGAACCAAACTAATTGCGAACGCAATGAGCACTAACTATGAGACCCTGCAGATCATGTCTGTGTGTGTGTCTGTCCCGCTGTGACAACACCCGCCCGCCACCAGAGGGCGCAGCTGTAGCACACACACACACACACACACACACACACACACACACACACAGGGCGCAGCTGTAGCACACACACACACACACACACCCTCACACACACACACACACACACACACACACACACGAGCTGCGTTCGCTTCCCGCGTTTGCGCGTCTTACTTGTATATATGAATATCACAGCATATCAATGTTGTGATGTCTTCTCCTGGTTGTACAGTAGCTTTCCTGACTGTTCTAGCTGTTCTATTATTTTCCTTTTACCCACTTAGTTATATAGCATTAATGGTGATTATTATTTATTAAAGTGCCCTTTGATTCTACCCACCTTGCTCTGAATTTGACTTGTTACCATCAGGCAGGGGCTTAGAGTGAAATTAGATTATTTGTGCCAACTGCTGTGGACATTTTAAATAAGAACATGTTTAAATAGTTCCACCACCTAATCCCCACAGCCCATGATCACTGTTGCTGTGTTATGTGTATGCATTTTATATAAAAAGTAGAGCTGGGACTCGATTAAAAAGAAAAATCTAATTAATCAGAGGCTTTGCGATTAATTAATCTAGATTAATCGCATTTTAATCGCATATCAATATTCAACCCGAGAACAGCGAGAAACCTTTTTTTTTAATGTTTTTTGGTATCCCAGTGAATCAACTAATAGTGACTACAGGATACCACTCATTTTCAACATTTTACTGTCATTAATATACCTGTTGTGGAAATAATAATAAAAAGTCACCCCATTCTGTGTTGCCTAGAACTGGAGGTCTGAAAAAAAAATTGTAACAGTAACAAGTACATCTCAGTGACATCACAAAGCTGTACTTACTTCATATTGTTACTGTTTTTTGTCAGACCTCCAGTTCTAGGCAACACAAAATGGGGTGACTTTTTATTATTTCCAGTTTTCAGTACTATAGAAAAGCGCCCAGTGAGAAACGTTCCGCGGTGAAAAAAAAGGTGCGATTAATTTATCTGTAGTTAATCGCGATTAATTTTTCTGTAGTTAATTAATCTAAATTAATCGCAATTAGTCCCGGCCCTAATAAAAAGGTGCTATAAAGGCCATGGCTCAGTGGTCCAGGCACCTTGGCTGGTAATCCAGTCTGGCAGTGTGCTGCAGGTTCGACTCCCGATCCCGAAAGCCCTTACTGCATGTCCCCCCCCCCCCCCATCTCGCTCTCCACTTCCTGTCAGCCTACTGTCTGTCCCTCCATAACATATATAAAATAAAGGCGAAAGCCACAAAAAAAAACATAAAAAAGTGGAAAAAGTGCTACTGTATATAAATTCAAGTTATTATTATTATTATTATAGTATTTTAATGCATTTGTGTATTTTATGTAATGCTTTTATTGTTGGTGTGCCGAAGACACATTTCCATTTTATGTGAATTTAATGGACAATTTTCTCTTTCTCTTTATGTTTGTGTCAAATATTTTGTGAAAACACCAACACCCCACAATATCATCGCAAGATTGGAGTATTTCGTCCAAAATATTTAGATATTTGTCCATATTTCCCATTAAGATGCTGAAACTGCCTGGTGACTAAATCTCTCTCTCTCTCTCTCTCTCTCCCCCAGCTCCAGACATTCCTCCTGCAGCAGCTGGGTGCACAAGCATCCCATGAGGCCATGACGCATGTGAAGACTGTAATAGGTCAAGTGCTGGAGGCTGCGGTATCGACCAATCGGGACTCAGCTGACTCTCCCCCCAGGTATTAAACTTCTACCCCATTTCCATTCTCCTCTCTTCCCCTTCTACGTTCCAAAGGTTTTTTTTTGTTGGTTTAACCCATTTAGACTTGAGGACGATTCTACAAATGTCTTCTAAATCCTATGTTTCTTTGTCAGTGGTTCTCAAACTATTTCATATCAAGGACCCCTAGAATTATATGTATTTGGCCGCCGACCCCCATCTGAAAATATGGGACCCTCCAGACGCAAAAAATTGCGTTAAAAGTGTTCGCTCTGAAAGAGTATATATTCAATGATTTGTCTGATTGTCTTAATTGTACTTGAGAAATATTTTCATAGTGGAGATATTGAAAACATAATATTAGAAATTGAAAACATTATGTAGAATAGCTACTCATACAGTCATACATTTATGTTTTGTAATAGCTTTAAATATGTTATTGAACAGTTAAACAACTACTTTGGCTGGGGATGCCGTGGAATCCTTTTAAGGGCCTTTGAGGGCCATCTAAAGAGAGAGTTGCAACAACGGAAGTCCAAAATTCTTGATCATCACATGATTTGCGTAGACGTAAATAACTACTTTAAACATAAAAAGAGCACGGTTGTAATTCAGTGGTGTCAGCAATGCATGGATGTGTGATAAATGTAGTGTGGGGTGTTGTAGAGTGTGTAAACTCGACTAGAACAAACACAAAGAAATCGCTGACATCTGGGGGGAAGAGAGGGCCCGGAGCACCTTCGGTCTTCGGAGCACACTAATTGGAAACCCTTAGCCCAGTTGTGGAAAGAACACAATTAAGACAAGGGGAGTAGTGCACAGACACACTAACACAGGCCCCGCAGGCCAGGCCAACGTGTCTGTGACACATGTTAAATTGATTGAGATGTGATGATAATGTACTGTGCAATCTCATTCTTCTCGATGTGTTATCTTCTAAACAAGCATTCCAGCTAGTGCTGCACGATTCACAATAATTGAGATCACGATTCTCATTATTTTCTGTGAAAATAATTGTTGTCTTTAGTCTGTAGTTGCTGAACATTACTACATTCAAAATGTGGCACCGGGAGCCAACTACTATGGCTTTAAACAGACAAGAAAGTGCTTGACTAAGGGCCGATTCATACTCCTATTTTACCGCTGTTTCGGCGCTGTAGAGCCGTAATGATTTCGGCTCGTCAGAAATTTTCAGTAGCACCGAAGAGCCGACTTTAGGTCGGTACCCCCCCCCCCCGAACCTCAAATGACGTCAAATTGTAGGCTCTACAGAGCCGAACCGACTTTTATTCGGCTCTAAAATAGGAGTATGAATCGGCCCTTAAACCTCTCTTAAAGTCTCTATCTTGTAGCTAAAACATAAGAGTAACTAAAATGAATTGGACAGCCAACCAGTGTTGCACAATTCTTGCTCACATTTAGAAATGAGATCGCATACTGTAGGTCTCATCTAGATCTCGATATAATTACAACCCCACTATTGTGCTGCAACTCTACTGTGCTCTACTAGTATTTGCTACTAACGTCCAGGAACTAAATGAGTCAGGAGCTAATGATTGCTTTAAATAAAAGTGAGAGTGAACACTCTGGCTCTTGTTGCTCCTACTTGGAGCTAACCTCCTGAAGACGCAATGGTAAAGTTTATTACTTACGTCTTTTGGTCGTACCTGTATGAGTAGTATCAAATATACCTTTTTGATTTTAGATTCTTGATTTCTGTTGTGTTGCAGGTGTCTACTATGCTACCAGCTGCTGACCTTTACGCTCCACTTTACCGGCTCTCTCCTGCCTTTCATAGTCAAGGTGAGAGTGCACACCACACACACATTTACACTACCTTTACCCTCCACTTTACCGGCTCTCTCCTGCCTTTCATAGTCAAGGTGAGAGTGCACACCACACACACATTTACACTTAAGGCCTATTCATAGTCTGGATTTTCGGTGGTAAGGTGACCACCGCTCCGGTGGTGAGCTGACCACCGGAGCTGAAATAACGTTGAGCGGTGGTGAGTAAAAACAGAGAGAAGGGCTGGAGCGGTGGTGGTGGTTTTGCTCTTCACCGCGGCTCGTGACGTCATGTTGTAGTTCGGTGGTCACCCCACCACCGTAAATCCAGACTATGTATGAGCCTTTAGGCTACAGTGGTTCTCAACCTTTTCAGACTGTGACCCCCCCCCCCCCCCCCCCAAATTAATTTGAACTGGGGACCCCCCAAAATAATTATAACTTGGGGACCCCCCAAGTTCCAAGTATTTTAGCCCATTCTGACCTGAGATCAGATTCATGCGAGGTTTCCGCCGGACACACACTGGTCTGATGAACCCATTCTGACCTGAGATCAGATTCTAAAAATTTCAGTCGCTCTTCGATTTTTCAAAAATAGCAGACCTACAAGCTCGTAGCGCGCCACTCGGTGGCGCGCTATGAGCTTGTAGATCTGCTATTTTTAAATAGCTAAAGCATAACATGATGCTGACACCAAAATGGGTGCCCGGTCAGAATGGGTTAGCCTCTTTTATATTATTTGACAATTTGGCCAATGTTTTACCAGTTGTTATAGCCTATAGTATGTTGGTCATTTTTTATTTAATTAAATTATTATTTCTTTATTTTCCGTATTAAAATGGTTTTACATTGTCTCTTTACTGTCATCTGGGGACCCCCCAATAGATTTTGTGCCAGGGACCCCATAGAAATATTTTGTTTAACCATTGTCAAACTATTCCACATTATTGGAGTAGTTCTCTAATTAGATACAATTCCTAACTTTTCTAAATGTTTTGAAAAGTACAGGTTCACAAGCTCACAAAGCGTCACGTTACGACACATTGAGAGCTTCTAGAATCTAGATCGTCTATTTTTGAAAAGCCATACTTTAAAATACGGTTCCTCATTTTGCTGTGGGCCCCCTGGAACCCCATCAAGTCTTCGCACCCCACTTTGAGAACCCATTTATGTAGGTGGCAACATAACATTAATTATTATATTAACAATGGAAACATTTGTATGCAACACAAGAATAATGTTTCTCAGACAGAGACAAAACATAAATAAATAAATCAGCTCTGTGGTGCACTGAACTCCAAACTCCACTAGAGGTCAGGATGTGCACAATAGTGCAAGTGAGTCTGGTTGTTTCTCCATGAAATACTGTATAGCAGTTCTCAAACATTTGCATGATGTCAAGGACCCTCAAATATGGATATGTATTTGGCCACGGACCCCCATTTGAAAAGTTGTTGTGCCAGGGACAAGAGATTTGTGGTGGTTTAGTGTTTTTTCAAAATAAGGCTACATTTCACCAATAGGTGGTCCGTGGCTCAAAGGCCGAATAAATAATGGGCTTTGACATGAAATAGGTTGAAAACCACTGGTCTAGAATCCTCTGCTGGGGGAATGGGCACCCCTAGCTGTTCTGGAACCCCTTCCTCAAGGGTGTCCATCCCATGTCTTCCCCCCCAGGTCGACACTGACCTGACCTTCGCCGGCTTGAGGGACCCTGTTTTCGACGGACAGATCACCAGAGAGATCGTTCTGGAGGACACACTGCACTTCCTCCTCCCAGAGCACAGCGGACCATCCCACACCAACACGCAGACGGACAGGACACGCAAGGTAGACACATACTGTCAGTGGTGTAAAAATAACTAAGTAAATGTACTCAAGTACTTCTATAATAATAATGATGATGATAATAATGAATTTAATTTGTATTGCTATTGCACTTTTCAGTGCTACCTGGTTAAAACCACATAATCAATCATAGAAGGTTAAAAACAGTACTGTAGTTTACTTAAGTAGCCTACAACTTTCACTTTATTGGAGTATTTCCAATTCTCAATACCTTCACTTCTACTCCTACATTTATTTGAAAACGTTTAGTCACTAGTTACTTATAGATTTATTTCTTATTATTATTACAAAACAAGAAATCATACATTAATCACTTCACTTCATTTGGTCATTTGAAAATAGCCGATCTACCGTCAATTCCTACGTGTGGGATTCATCTTTCTTTTGTCAGGTGAAACCTGACAAATGCCTTTATAGCAAAAGGCCGATGCACACCTCAAATGGCCGGTCTCAATGTTATGGTTGAGACCGGCCGGTTGAGAGGAGCGTTCGTTACTAAATAAAGAAACCAGTGCTTCTTTCACCTGACAAATATGACTATGTGATCATTTCTTCTTTTTACTTATCATGGATCAAAGCTTGCGTATACGTCTTTAGAATGCTTTAGTCTTCATGCTGAATCAATTAATAGTCCCAATCCCAAACCTCAAATAAAATATGTATGTATTTGTCAACACAGTCATACAGTATAAAAAAGATGTCAAACGATGTATTGCTTGTATAGGTTATGCATAATATAGACATGATGCAAGGTGTCTATTGTAGGTTTTCAGTTTCATTTAGAGCTGAAATATTAGTTCCCTCACAAACAAAGTTTCACGTAATGGTGAAAATAGACTTTCATGTCTTAATATAACTGGGCACAGATGCACCTCCAATGTGTCATTGTATTGATTATTTATAATAATGTAGGCTACTGTATATTGATCACATGAACGCCACACAAAATAAGCCCAATAAGTATTTCCATTTGATGAGGAAAAAGTGGATGAAATCTAGCTTTTCTGATTAATGATTAATCCAAAAGACAGATTTCCCCTCAGTAATAAAACAAAAATTGAGAGAAAAAAAAAGAGAAAACATGTGTGTTAATCAACGATCAAGGGAATCGATCGCTGGCAGGGGCTGAATTATTTACTTGGCAAAAAATGAGTTAATACTCTGTGCCTTCATAAAAGTAATGGCATGACTTCATTAAGATGAATAGCCTTAATTCCAAATCAAGGACTGGATTTTTGAGGCAGTATAATAGGCTTGAATCGGTTCCAAGGCTTTTCTCTGTATTATCTGTATTTCTCTTTCATGTGACATTTACATTTCAAATGAATTGGCAAATTCAACTTTGCCATTTTGCCAATCCCCTGTATAAATATGTTGGAAAAATTGTTGTCATGGTTGCAAAAGCAGCAAGGAAATTACAAACTAGTTCAGTACAATAGTAAGTAAAAAGTAGTAAATCTATTAGTTGTCTCAATCAATTGAATCATCATTTATGAGGTTTTCTTCATGCCAACAGACAGTTTTAAAGGACCATTTTGTTATGTGGGTCTACTTTGTTGGAATTGAAAAAAAAAAACGTTTAAATATATCTGCTTATTCAATATTGTTATTGATTGATGCCTCTCAAAACACCTTAACTTAAACACGTCAAAATATATTGGAGGAAAAAAATGGATCCACATGTCAAAAAGCAGTTTTAACTCGTTTCAAATTTCTTCCAACATTGTGCCTCGTTAGTACGGTGGCTGTCGAGGGACATATGGCCTGTGTTTGACAGAGGATGAGCTGAGCCTGCTGCTGCAGTTTCACACACAACTGAAGACCTCTGGTGCTTTTGAACTGGTACACACACACACACACACACACACACACACACACACACACAATCTAAGTGTTTTGCCAAATTTTTTGTCCCACAGTGACTAAAGCATGTCCAATTGTATGTAGTTGTATCCCAGAGTCCCATCAGCAGATTGGCCCCTCAACGAACACCTGCTTCAGGACCGCTCCACAGCAGAGGGCCATCATCTTTCAGCCCTTCTGCTCACACTCAGTCTGTACTACCAACTAAAGAGGAATGACTCGTACAGGCAAGACATGCACGCGCACGCACGTGCACACCCACGTTTATTTTACTATACTTGTAGGGATAGACATAAAACTAAACTGTTCCAATGCTCCCTACAGGGCTGACCTGACTGAGACACTGTCCAATCAGGATTCAGATTTGCCTTCCCTGCTTGAAAACAGAGGTAAGGTTCTGTTTAATCTTCTCAAAGTGGTCTTTGGGGGGTCCTTGGAGGTGTTCCAGGGGGTCCTCACCACAATGTGTTAATATTCCAGCAAAATCTGTCTAATCACTTTAGTTTAAACCTATAACGTACATCTGCTATCTATGTTTGTAGAACTGCAATTTGGCCACATTTCTATGCACACTACACTTTATCATGGAGTGGAGGCACCAGACTTGACTTGAGTCCGCATTCTTCACTCCAGCTACCGTTTTCATTCACTTTGCCACTGTGCCACCCGAGCCCCATCCATGATAAAATCTTGACTTATACACAGGAAAAGCAATATTATGCGATACGATCAGGATAGCCTACACTGTTGCGTATTGAACCAAAGCTTGTTTTTTTGCTTGGCTCAGTGGCCTTGTGGTTTGAGTGTCCACCCTGAGGTTGTGAGGTCAGGGTTCAATTCCCTGGCCAGGTCTTTCCAAAGACCAGAAAAATGGTACCCAATGCAAGGGTTGGATTGGGGTATCCGCAAAGCACAAGCTCATGCGTTATTTTGCTTGTAGATCTATTATTATTAATTATAGGATTTAAGCATTAGTCCATTCCACTTTTAGAATTTCATACCTTTATTGATACAGACAGGACGAAGGAAGGAACTGATTGGATTTTGACATTTTTGTGGCTTCTGTGAGCTATGGGGCAGATGCCCTAACTACTCACTATCAATCTGCAGTCTGCAATATTTAATGTACTAGTTTAGGTACCCAGCGTTATTGTGTTGGCGAAGTAGGCACAATGTTCAGTTAAGACACTTTCGTCAATAAACGTATTATTATTCTTAACCTAAAAAATAAAAAATAATAATGTCAATGAGTTTTCTCCGTCACTTTAAATAAACATTACCAGCTGCCCCTCACTTCACACGAATGTGTCCTACACAAACATTAAATACAATTTTAAGTGTGTTTATGTGCACACAAACATTGCGTAACACAAACATTGAAGACGAAGGTGAGGAAGCAAATTCTGATTGGCTGGAATGAGATGATGTATGATGAACTTGGTGCTCTACCCAAAATCATAGTATCATAGTATATACCAGCGTCACACTCCCTTGGGTCCTCGGCAATACACATGCAGAGTTTGAAAACGATGGGTCAGACTCAGACAGTTGTTGATATACGTGAAGAAGCTTCAGGCTGCTCATTGACCCGTTGTATCTTTGTCTATATGTGTGTGTCTCACTCATGCCCAAATACGTAGATGTCATCTGTCATATTACTGACGACATCAGTATGTCAAAATATAGGCTCCGGCCACGGCAAACTTTGCACAAGGAGATGACACCCCAGGACTGGCCCCAGGCTATGAAGGAGTACGTACAGCGCTGCTTCACGGTCTGTGAGACAGAGGAGGATAAGGATTGCACGGAGAAGGTGCTGAAGGTGCTTCTGCAGGACAGATTAAAGGATGGCTCCGCCTACAAGATGGACTGGACCCGTGAGCCTCTGCCAGAACTGAAGGCCAAGCAGTCCCGCTGGGATGCAGCTCCATCCCAGAGGACGGTGGACAGCTCGGTCGGTCGGGGAGGAGGGGGCACGGCGGCCAGTGTGCGGGGCGTAGGACTGGGCGGATACAGGAACGTCTTCTCCCAGCAGCAGCGGAGTCCCTCCTCCAGTTCCTCCCACTGCTCTTCGCGCTCGCCATCGCCCGCACACGGCCAACACAGCGACTCCGGTTCCCAGTCCGACAGCAGCATCTCCACCGACCTGCAGCCTCAGCTGTCCAGACCGACTCCGAAGGTAGAACCCAGCCATGGTAACGAGCAGGGCGGGGCAGAGCGGGGGCGGGGCAGAGGAGGAAAAGCCAATAGAGGAGGAGGAGGAGGTGGTAGGAAAAACATGGAGGACTCTGCTCCTGGTATGGGCAAGAAGAGGAAAAAAGCCAGCAACGCCGGCCTGGACTTTCACGATCCGAACCACGAGGCCAAGAAGCAGAGCCGCGCGGCTCGCTTCCACAACCAGCTTCGCTCTGAGCCCTTAGTGGTGTCCATCAACAATGTAGACCTGCCAGACAGCACCCAGGAAGGGGTCAGCTGGGAGGACTGCCCCATTGTAGGCACCAGCCAGGACATCACCAAGAACTACCTGAGGCTCACCTGTGCACCCGACTCCTCTACCGTACGCCCTGTACACGTGCTGAGAAAGTCTCTGCAGGCGGTGAAGACCCACTGGTCGGCCCACCAGGACTATGCCTATGCTTGTGAGCAGATGAAGTCCATACGACAGGACCTCACGGTTCAAGAGGTGCGTACAGACTTCACAGTGGAGGTGTATGAGTGTCACGCACGCATCGCCCTGGAGAAGGGTGACCGCGAGGAGTTCAATCAGTGCCAGACTCAGCTGAAAGCCCTGTACGCGGACAACCCCTCAGAGAACATTGGAGAGTTTGCGGCGTACAGACTGCTGTATTACATATTCACTAAGAGCTCTGGAGACATGACCACCGAGTTGGCGTTCCTGAGCCCGTCATTGCAGCAGGATGCGTGCGTGTCTCACGCGCTCGCCCTCCGTGCCGCCTGGGCCCTGGGCAACTTCCATCGCTTCTTTAAGCTGTATCGGGTAGCACCGCGCATGGCCTCTAACCTCATAGACATGTTTGTGGAGAGGGAGAGGAAAAGTGCTCTCAGGGCCATACTCAAAACTTTCAGACCTGATGTGCCGGTGCAGTATGTGCAGTCCTCTCTGGGCTTCCCTTGTTTAGACTCCTGCATGGCCTTTCTTACTGGGCTGGGGGTCACTTTCTTCCCCTCGGACTCGGACCCCAACAAGATAGACTGTAAAGCCAGCACAGCAATTCTGAACAAGAAGGCAAGCGCGCTTTCACTGGGTAGCCAGCTAGTGTGCTAACATTGGCTAGCATAATGTGACGACAAGGAAGGCCAATAGAACACATTAGAGTTTTATAAACCGGTATTTTAGGTTCAGGAACTGCTTAGCTTAGCTTGGCTCATCAGGCCCACGACACAGTGTGTGATGTTATGTAGGATGTAAGGGGAGGTCCCCGGGCGACACAACTGCTTTTTAGGGAGTCCTCACGGGCAGTACCTGTGCGCTTGGAGGCCAATCTATGACGTTGGTCATCTCTGTATTTTGGCATATCTGTAGTGCCGTAACAATTATAGATGTAGTTACTGGAACAACATTGACAACAGCACGAGACGGACAGAGACACAGAGATTCATGAATTCATAGATGTACTGTAGAACAATGAGTGGTGCCCTTTCGGAACGTATGCCCCTTCAGTTCTGCAATGCAATAGCTATTGTAACTGTTGTCAGTGTAGTGCAGCACCCTTTTATCATAGTACTTGGAGGCTAGTCTATGACTTTGGCACTATGTCATCATATTTATTACAATAGACGGGTCAGACACACGGACAGAGCAGGCCCGTTCTGGAGAGACTACACCTTTTCGGGTCATTTGCGTCATGTCCTATTCATCATTCAATTGCGATGCCCAACATTCTTACGTTATTCGCGGGTGACGCACATAAGTGATTCGCATAATCAGCAGGTGACTTCCATCATTGGTGTAATTTGCGAGCCGTGCCCGTCAATTGTGTCGTGTGGTGTGTCATTTCCAAGGGAAGGAAGGAGAGGGCCGACACCCAACTTTTTTTTGCAACGGTGCCATTACTGTAAGTACAACGCCAACATTGACTGTAACATGTCCACATGCTGGTTTTGGGCAAGGGCACATCCGAACGACTTGACACTGGTCACTGCACTCTCCTTGGGTCCTCAGCAATACACGGTACATTTTGAAGTGGATAGGTTGAATGGTTCCACAACATATGCAAATGACAGACATATACACACAAATGTATGCATGCAGAGATTTGCGCTCAAGCGATGTCCGATACCAACATTGACTGCACGATTTCCGCACATTGGTTCTGTACAACCACTGACCGAACGATTTCACGAGGACGGAAATAAGGTTCACACACGCAGAGATTCGGGAATTTATGGATAATATAAATATATACATTAGGTTGGGTATTTTGCATATCATACAATGTTGTAATCTAACCTGTAGGACCTGTAGTGTCCCACTTCTCTTCATTCAGATCAAATTCATCAGACTAGAATTGTAATTGAAGAGATCAGGCAGGGACTGCTACCGCACAAGTAAAATAGGCAGTGGTGGAAGTGAGGACGCTGGCGTCGACTGTTCGCCACTTCACCTCCCAATGTATGAATGAATGAACCATTGTAAGCGCTTTGAGTAGGCACGTAGTGCATAGAAAAGCGCCATAAAAATGCAATTCATTATTATTATTACTTTAATTTAATGTTTAACTTTAAAAAGTTAAATTAGCAGTAGCATAACATAGAATCTGTACAAGTAAAAGGCCTGTATTCACTTGTACTTTTAGTGAAAGTACAAACAATTTGGCATCACAATATACTTAAAGTATCAAAGTAAAGATAATCATGCAGAATGTCTCATTTCATTTCACTTTTTTTTTTTACTCAAAGATACCGGTTGTGTATCACATCGCAATGTGTTGTTTGAGTTGTCTTAAGAGGTTGAGTTGTCTTAAGAGGTTAATGTATGTTTTGTAATATAGTAGTAATAGTAATCTAAATCGGCAAAGTAACTTGTAATGTAAGCTGTCAAATAATTGTAATGGAGTATAAATTACAATATTTAGCCTTTTGTGGCGGAGTAGAAGTACAAACGAAAAATGGTCTACTCCGGTAAATTAAAAGTACCTCAAACTTAATTTGAGGTACTTTAACTTTAATTTAGGATTTACAGTGTGTGTTTGCATGTGTCTGTTCAGCCCGGACGTAATCTTGAAAACCGCTGGACCGATCAGTGACAGATTTTCACATTTTGTTTTATATTACTAATCTTAAATTTTGTGATGGACGCAAGTGGTGTCTGAAACCATGCCCAAATATGGGATCAAAGATGACATGAATTCCACATTGGATCCAGACCCTGTCTTGTACCAAAACGTATACCCACGCTTACCCAAAGTAATACCTAGACCTAACCATACAGTGTCTAACCTAATAATGGTTAAAAATAAATAAGACTATATCTGTGTATTTCTCTCACTATAGGAATCAAGCCTATGATGATTGCTGTTCCAAACCACTGACATTACTGTTAAAACACTATCCCAATGTCAACTCTCATCTCAACCCAAGCATATTACTACAGACTCAACCACAGTTTTGAACTTGAAATGCACTCTGTCGAGCTTCTAACTTGCACCTTGCACACAAGTAGGCCTACTCGTGCGCAAGCAGAGCGAGCCATGAGCCACTGCTGGTACGACTGCTGCTCTGAGTCCTAAAGCTCGCTGAGGCTGTCTAGGTTTGAAATACAGCAGTGGTCAGTGGTCCCTCGTTGCCCGGTGGAGTACACCGACATACACACATACCCATTCATACATACCTATTGACCTTATACCAATTTTGAAACGTACTTTAGTTACGTCATCAAGAAGACATACATACCCAGCCGATCGCTGTTCTTGGTCCCTGATTGGCCGAGCGACGCCATCGACATACATTCATACTTGGTCCCTGATTGGCTGAGCGACGCCACCGACATACGCAGCCGATTACAGTACTTGCACGCTCTGCTTGCGCAGGCCATCTCTTTGGGAATTTTGGCATGCCACCTAGTAATCCTGTTACTTTTCTGGCTTAGAGTTAAGGAGGCTCTATCTGCCATTGATCCTAAAAAGGCTACAGGAGCCAATGATTTATTTTAGACCCATAAATAACACATATTTTAACCTAACTTTATTAACTGACAGTATTCCCACTCTATGGAAACCACATGTATCTCCTCTGCACAAAGGTGGTCCTATACAGTTCAGATGATGTCAATTTCTAAACTCCCCTTCCTTGCTAAGATACTAAGAGGTCAATAATCAACTCAAGTCGCTAAATAACATTTTGAACTGCTACCAATCAGGTTTTAGACTGGACACAGCACTGCGTCAGCTGCCACTAAGGTGGTAAATTACATTGTTCTATTGGCCTATCCAAGGCCTTTGACCCAGTAGACCATGTTCTACTTCTGAAATGGTTGAAGTCAGAGCGACAAATACCTGGGCATATGGATAGGCGAGAAACGAACTCACATCTCAGAACTCATCAAAAAACTAAAGCCAAACAACAAATAAAAGAAACTCACAAAAAAAAAGCGAAAATAGCTAACCTACAAGCTTGGCTTCAGGTTAGCAGTTCTACAGCTGTGTTGTCAGCTGATCCAGGGCAAGATTTCTCCCTGAACAGAAGTCAAGTCAGACCAGCTGTACTCACACGTATCATGGTGTGCTAATATAATCACGTCTTATTCATTTTTAGTGAGCCAAGTCTGCTGGCGCTGATGGTGTTTCTGGCAGCCACGGCGTGTGTCGAATGGGGTCCTTACTGAAAAGATCCTTCAATTAGTTTACCACGTGTGCTCAGTATGAGTTTATTCTCAATCACTCAACTTTGTGTGTGTGTGTGTGTGTGTGTGTGCGTGCGTGCGTGTGTGTCTGTCTCTCTCCAGAGCGCTGTGTGGACCCACATCTCAGACAGCTGTACACAGACCCCCCACTCGTCCTGACGCCACCGTTCAGTCCCTGGGTGAAGACGTACCGCGCCGAGGTGCCCTTCGACACGGTGACTGTTCGAATCCGTCCCGAGCCCGTCAGCTCCGCCTGCCGCGTCCACCTGGATGAGCACAGAGGACCGAGGTGAGACCAGCCTCGCAATATGAGCCTTTCTGCCTAGTACACTGTTTCTTAACTCATTCTGACCTGAGATCAGATTCTAAAAAGTCTTCTACATCCTGACAGTTTTCTGAAAAAGCTATGTTTCTATGTCAGTCGTTCTTCGATTTTTCAAAAATAGCAGACCTACAAGCTCGTAGCGCGCCACTCGGTGGCGTGCTATGAGCTTGTAGATCTGCTATTTTTCAATAGCTAAAGCATAACATGATGCTAACACCAAAATGGGTTAACACATTGACTCCCAAAGTCCCATGGGACTGCTGCAGATTTTCACTAACCTTTGAAGAATCAACCCGTCGCAGGTTGTCTGAGGTTGTCTTGCAAGTTATCAAAAAACGCCAAATTAAACATTAGCATGTTCAGCAGGGAGAAAAAGTGTCAACTTTCTAAGTAAGTATGTGTACAAATGGAACCAAATAGAGCACCGAAGTCTGACGTCAATTTCGGTAGGGGGCGCAAGTCCACGGGTTCATGTACTTTTTATTTGCATTGTAATCCCCATAGGAGGATTTTAGATTGCCTCATATAAGAACTGTGTTTGAAAAATGTCATCCCCGGCCGTTTCACAGAAAACGCTGCTGCTGAATTCGTTATATTTTCGCTAGAAACAGACGGTATCAAATATGAGTGACTGGCGGTCGTAAACGACACAGAGCCACCTCCCCGACAATTTCGCCGACACACTTTGTTTATTTTTCAACCACAATAATATGCTTATATGAGATGATTTTAAGATGACCCCATGTTATTCTCCATAGAGAAATTACTCCCGTAACCAGGGGATGAGCGAGTGACGTCAGGAACGTCGGCGCTCTATAGAACAGAATATTTAACCTATATGGAAAGTATTAACACAAGCTTCTGACTAAATAATTGATTGTTTGGAATAAATGTTTATTCTTTTCGATTTCCTGAAAAGAAAGGTTTCGTCAGAGTGAGTGACAATGAACTGGTTGAAGTGATCCGTGCTGCTCCTCATCACATCACATCACATTAACTCATATTGACTCCTCATGACAAACAACATGCTGTCCATAACCACAACCTTTCCTATTCTGCAGGAATTTAAGACCATAATATAAGTAATGGGATAGATCTGCATTCCTGTTCTCCGTCTTCTTTCGACATGACATTTACAAGCTACATGTACATTTTACACATTCCTGGGAGTGTTTGGCTTCATACCATTAAGATGAGCCGACATTTACTGTATTGTAAGACATAACGAGACAAGACAAGGCAACATTTAAGACAAGACAGTGTCTCAGTACTACTAATGTACTATTAATCGTTCATTATCGGTATCTGATGTCGGCAAAACCTGTAAAATAATCCCTAATTAATTTGACTATATTTCATTTTAATGTGGAGCTGAAAAAGCCTCTGTGTGCGATTGAAGGCTGCAGATTCAATCAGTGTTTTCTGGGAAAGCTTTTGACAGCAGATTTGAGCCGGAAACACATTTAAGGAGGCCAGGTGTTTCCAATTTAAATCTTCTGCTGAGCCAATCATATAAACCTACGAGAAACTGATATGAACTGGAACTGGAAATGGAGACACCTGGACTACAGTTCAAACACAGAGATTATTAGGCAGTGTCCCTCTGAAAAGGACTGTATGTTATGTATATAGAATTCTCCTGTCAGCACCTCAGATTTAAGCCTCAACCTGATAAGTTGTGATCTCTGACTGACGTCTCTCAGACGCATGCACGCACGCCTGCACGCGCACACACACATGCACACAACTCAAGAGTTCCATTATAATCATACAAATCTACAAAGTACTAGTAACTAAAGTTTTTATTTAGTTGTAGTTGATTAAAAGTGCAACATTTTCCTCTGAGATGTATAGTGTAGATTCTACCTACTACCTACTTTCACTTCTTCTACACTGTAGAAGAAGTAAAAGTACCGGTAGGCCTACTGAAAATTTAAAATACTTCAAAACTTGACCACAGTACAGTACAGTACTTGAGTACTTAGTTACCTTCCACCACTGTCTTGCTGACAGCGCTGTGTGTGATGTTTCTGACAGCGCTGTGTGTGTGTGATGTTTCTGACAGCGCTGTGTGTGTTGTTTCTGACAGCGCTGTGTGTGTGTTGTTTCTGACAGCGCTGTGTGTGTGTCGTTTCTGACAGCGCTGTGTGTGATGTTTCTGAGAAGCTGTGGTGTTTATCCACAGGACTGCCAACTACCCGGTTGCCATTGGCAACAGCAGAATCAACATCTTGGTGACGGACGAAGCGGTGCCAGGGACGGAGCCCGTCGTCATGACGATATACACCCTGCACGTGTACCGCGAGAGCCGGCCCAGCCTGCCCATGTTTGGAGATCATGTGATGTGCAGTTTTGTGCAGGTATGTGAGAGGTGGAGGAGAGTAGCTTCGCACGCACGCATACACGCGCACGCACGCGTTTGAATTACTATCCGTTGTGAGGACATGAAGATGTTTGCATAGGAAATAGCTGAAAATAGTAAAGAATGTGACACACACACACATATTAACTGTATGTACAGTACAGTACAGTACAGTACAGTACAGTACAGTACAGTACAGTACAGTACAGTACAGTACAGTACAGTACAGTACAGTACAGTACAGTACAGTACAGTACAGTACAGTACAGGGACCTGCTGGGGACCCTCACACGGTAACTCTGTCATTTCTCAACCATTTCGGAACCGGGCCGGCCCCCTGGACGTGTTCCTGGGGGTCTGGATGTTCCGGGGACCCCCCAGGGACACCCCGGGGACCCCCCACAAGGTAACTCTGTCATTTCTCGACCGTTTCGGACACGGGGGCGGCTCGCCGAAACCGGGCCGGCACTTATTTGGATGAACCTACTGTATAAGGATAATAAAATACCCTGAACGATTTATTTTGGGTCAAATATTAGATTGACTGGCCTATGTATGCCGGACCCTCTGGTCTCTTCATCCACCCCTCTGGTGATATATTTAAGATAAATCCACACATTATCCCAGTGGTGCTCAGCATGAACCTTATTGCATTATTGTTTTCATTCCCATAGTCGTATGCTGTTTTGTATACCACTAGTCCACTAGTCCCATATTTCAACTTGTATAATATATTTGTGTGTGTGTGTGTGTGTGTGTGTGTGTGTGTGTGTGTGTGTGTGTGTGTGTGTGTGTGTGTGTGTGTGTGTGTGTGTGTGTGTGTGTGTGTGTGTGTGTGTGTGTGTGTGTGTGTGTGTGTGTGTGTGTGTGTTTTTATGAATAAAAACAGCAGTATAACATTAAAGTATTCTTCCAAATGCATGGTAGGGAAACGTTTTCATGGCAAGAGCAAGGACCGCAACATTTACACTTATTAGCCCACAGAGCCCCATTTGAAAAGTATCAAGGACCCCCCGTTTGACATGCACCTATATATGGAGTTATGGACAGTGGCAGAGATCCAATTTGCAGGTGGATTTGCGTCCAAAACGGTCTCAATTGTGAGCTTTGGCTTGAGAGAACTCATGGCTTTTGCAACCTGTGATGTTGTGAGCTTGTAGATTAGCTGTTTTCACCGGAGCGTGCGCTGTAGCCACTTCATGCTGTGTGTGTGTGGCTTATGTTCAAGACAGTTGTATCTCGTGTTGTGTTTATAGCGAACTGAAAACGGCCACGCGATGACGCACGCGCACACATACGCACGTGCGCACTCACAGCTTAAGTAGTTTACACACACACATGCTCACAACCTCCGTGTTGGCTGGGGTTTGTGTGAAGAAGGGTAGGTGTGTGGAAGAATGCGCTAGGGTCCTTGAGGCTGTTCTTCGTGGCATGTTTGTTGTATGTAGTAATTGTGTCGATGCGTAGGCTACTGTTGGGTCCGAGTTGTTTTCCTCGTGTGGGTCTGATGCATAGGTCTGATGATGCCTGCCTGGGGGCGGTGTGAAAAAGGGGAAGTGCATTGGAGAATGCAAGGGGAATGTTGCGCCGGAAACTGTGTCCCAGTATTAATCTGTGTCCTCCCAACATGCATTTCACTGGTGGCACGTGGGGAGATGAGTTGTTCAGTACCCCCCTTGTGGCTGCGGGGGGTACTGCGCCCAATTCACAAATAAATTCATTATTAATAATTAATGTGTCAAATCGAAAAAAGGGCTTTGTTACGCCCTCAATATTCATATGGTCAATGTGTGAAAAGTGGGAGTGATTGGTGCAGGCAGTAAGGAGTTACGCCACTGTTTCTGACAGACAGACAGACACACACACACACTCAGACATTCGGTTAATTATAGTATGATAACCTGGAGTGCTAGTTGGTTGTCTAGTAGCCTGAGCTAACGTGTTAGGTTTCTGGTCTAGAAGGGCGGCTCGCGGCAGAGATTTGCGCACGATGCACCGATGTAAAGCCCGGGAATCGAACCCGGGTCTCCCGTGTGGAAAGCCAACATCTTCAGCCACTAATATTACAGAGTAGCTTCATTTTCAAATTGCACACCTAGTTACAGTACCAGTACCTTATACCTACCTTTATTTCTCAATAGATAAAGATTGTGCATTGAGGCCATGCTGTTACTAGACTGAATGTCTTGTTATTACATGTTTCAGATCCTACATGTTTGTTGTTGTTGTTTGCGTTCATGTTTTTATTTTGACAAATAAGACGTTTCAGAAACCTCCCCATCTGTTTTTTGTTTTCTCAAATTGCACCCTACATATGCATACACAGCAACACATATACTCACCCATCCATGTACACACACACGCACACACACGCATGCACACGCACACATTTGCATCCTCACATACTGACACGTGCATACACACCTGCAGGAAATGTGTACAAACACACGTGCCTCTATATAGTGTGCATGCTCCCTTACTGTATGTGCACATTGACTGCTCACATTGTCACAAGACGACAATTATGAGAAAATATGGAAGAAAGTCTACGGCTGTAAAAGGAATAAGTAATCAAGAACGTCAGCTTTAAGCTTCTGCGGAAAGTAGGTAAAAAGGACCTATGCTGTGTCTTTGTTTAATAGTTGTAGTTCTGTTATAATTGGTTTAACAAATCATATAAAATGTGCCATTTCTGTCACGAGTTTCAAATGATATACTCTGCTGATTTTAACAAGTGACGGTTTCAATTTGCAGCACAGAGGAAGCCCTTATTTAACGAGATGCTGGTCTGGCAACAAATCCGAAATCTTTTTGCATGTAAACAAAATTAAATCAGCCCGCTCTGTCGAAAATCACGTCTCTACGCCATTTGTCATGTCTGGGATTTAACCAAAGCCTTCTGCGGCCACATCAACATGTTTTATCAGTCCTTCAACAGCACCGCGGAACGCTATTTTTCAAAGTAACTCATTACTCTGCAGTGTTGCTCAAAGCACATTAGATTGACCGGCAAGAGACAACAATGACAAATCATGAAGCATCGACCTTATTGTAAAAGTATTTGGGAAATATCAATTTCAGCAAGTAGCCCATTGTGGTGAATTATACACACTAGCAAGTCAACTTACCCAGGACCACAATTTCTTTTGCTTTTATGCGAGTCAACAACTTATACATTAAATACCATGAATATCGGATTTGCAATGAAAAACAACTTTTATTTGGATCAGATGTGCTTTTTATAAAAGCAGCGAGCGACTCAGTACTGTAGATATGATCTGTACTTATTGGTGGTTTCGTTGGAAGGCTGGAGATTGAGAGTAGCAGATACATGAGGACAACTGTACAGGCCTAAACAGTTATACACGTACAGTATATCCTTCACAGTAAAATCCTCCTTAACACTTTCCCAGCCATAAAACGTAGCCTACGTCAATGTCGGCAAGCTACCAGCAACTTTTATAGTCGGTTGTATAAAATGTTTTGATCCGATCTAGTGGAAAGGCTACTCACATTAGCTTCGGATGGCTATCTGTTGTTAGCCATAAGACTGATTGCGCTTGCACACACTTGCGCACGCATACATGCTTTCAGTCCCTTTAGACTCCAAAAATCCCCCTCCCAGGCGGCATTTCTGGTCAAATCAACGCTTATTGCACGGAGCCTAGTGTTCGCAGAAATAACTATGTGTGAATGGGAAAATGTGCATGACATGTGCCCAACACTGTCATGGGACAAACATTAATTTATGTAAAATAATTATAATTTAAAAGCTTTAATATGGAGATACAGGTTTTTTTTTACCAGTGGTGATGATATGTAAACAACCATTCACATCTGGCTTAGGGGGTGGTGTGAGGCCATATTGGCCCCTGTGAGCTCATCTTGCCCGGGGCCAATATGGCCGTGTGCCTGTGAAGATAGATTTTAATTGTGATGACATTTTAAACCCTGCAGACAATATCAGATCATTAAACTACAGCAGGGTTTCAACATTTACACTTACATCTTGGCTTCATCATCCACTGTTCCTGGATTCGCATTTGGAGGCCGAAGCATGGCCTTGAAGGAGGTACAATTTCTCTCACAATTATGAGCTAGTCCCTAATGCAACTTTGATCTTCCTCTCTATAAGAAATATCTATCCAAGAATTCCAACAAAAATAATGATCTTTTTTTTTTTTTATAATCCAAACATGTTGAGTTGGCCAATATCAATTGTCCAATATGAAAACATAACATAATGTCGGGGAAAAGGATGTTTGGATTCATTTAGAAATTGTTAACTTATTTTATTCATAACCACTAAAATTCCAATGGAATTTCGATTTGGATTGATTTTTGCAAAGGAGCATTCAGTGATTTGGGTGATTTGGAAAACCCCCGGTCCGCCCTGGTAACAAGATGTGCACAGTCATGCACACGCTCTACAGTGGGGGGGGGGGGGGGGCACGCAACAGGCCAACAGCACGCACACCAAGCCCCCCGCCTCCGCTCGATCATGATTGAAGGAAGGCCCCCCTCTATCCTTTTTTTGACCACAGGGGTGAACTGGGGACAGGGAGGAACTCCTCATATGGTCAGCACACTCTATAGTAGGGAGGATTATCACAAAAAAGAAAAGTGATATTTGAATTACGTGAAATCACCTTTAAATTGCTAAATATCCTGCCTCTATTATTCAAGGAAAGTTTATTTGTATAGCACATTTCAACAACAAAGAAACACTATATATTTGAATTCAGTAAAAAATTTAAACAAAGTTAAACACTTCAGGACAGAGATAAATACACAATAGAAAAAGACATTTGAATGCAAATCAAAAAAGAAGCAGCTACAAATAATACAAAACAATAAAAATGTAACTACAGTGCAGAAGAAGAATTCTAAGTCTCAGTACAAAGCATTTAGTTTTAGTCGTATTTGAATCACCTGCAATGTTTTAGTTTAGTCTACTTTTAGTTGACTAAGTCTACAGTTGAATTTGTCGACAAATATGTATTTTGGCAGGCCGTGATGGCATCATAATGACTATTATACACTTGGTTGCATGCTGAAAATAGCCGATCTACAACGACGAAATTAACACCGGTACAACGTATTGTCAAATAGGAATAGTTTTTAGATGTGTGACGTAAAATAACCGAGTTTTTATCAATTATCTTTTAAGTGTTTGAGAGTACATACAAATAGATAAGAATATATATATATACACACACACACACACACGTGTGTATATATATATATATATATATCACATACACACACACTGTATCAAGACTTAACCTTTGGGTCCCAAACATCCAGTGTTGGTCAGGCAGGCTGTAGTTGATAGAGCTCCATAATGGGTCATTATTCAGCAGCCAGGCTTGTAAAATGCAAGCAAATTCACACATGCATTGCATACCTACACGCACAGACACCCGCAATATGCTAATACTGATTCTACCTGGGGTGCCTTTGGGTGAGCGTGAGGAAGAGGAATGAGCTTTGGGTGTCCTGGGGCCCTTAGCCGTCTGTATCCATCAGCGTCAAACATCCTCTCTGCTCCTCTCCCATCTGTTATCCTCTCAGCCTCTACTATCCCCATCACATCACACATGTGGTCGTAGTTTGGCTGAAAACAGAGGAGAGAATTCATGAAAAGCCATCGGATAATATACAAATTGTTCTCTAAGCCCATTGAAAACAGTGCTGGTAATGTTTCGTTTTTAAGGATAGCACAATGCCACTTTATTTATTTATAGTTGTGCGTGGTGTTGGTAACTTTTAACTTGTCCATATGAATTGCACGTCATCATACATACTGGGGCTCTTTTTAAATGTTTGTCCATGTTTGGTTTTAGTTTTTAGCTTGTGTTTTTAAATAGGCTCTATGTTTTATGTTGCACTGCCAATAACTGAGGGGAAACGATATTTCATGTTCTTTTGTATGCAAGTACATAGGAAAATGACAAATAAAATGATTCTGATTCTGATTGCCAAACATCTCTAATGGCTCCCTTTGCTGTAAGCAATAAGCATTTAAGGACGGTGATCAACAAGTAAGACATAACATTCTGCATTTTGCTTGATATTTCTCGTGTGCTTGCGCGAGCGTGTATGTGTTACGTTACCTTTGTTGATTCTGAGGAAGGCCAGCAGGCTGAAACGTCAATAAATAAAAACACACTGCATATGGAGCAAGAGTGCGACACTTTCTTCCTATTTTTGAGCACCCTGGGTGCGTTCCTATGGGTCTGGACTGCCCCCCCCCCCCCCCCCCCCCCCTCACACAGGTGTGATTTTATGCTACCTCTGACCACCACTACCTCTGCCAACAATCCGGGCACACAAAAGAGGAATAGCCTTTATTTAATTAAAAGGCAACTGCCTTGAGACCTTGACCTTGAGAGGTTTTCATCAGGGCCATTGATCCCGTTTGATTCATGCGAGCACCTTTTACATGTTGCTATAGTCACCTTTTTAGTTACCTCCTGTGAGCACCTGGTTATTCTTGTTTTGTTTTTTTTACATTTGGACTTCACGCATACTGCATTATGGACATTTGTAATATTACTCTCAGCAGAGCGCTGGCCCTCCACCATAGCTATGCAGTTGTCGAGATAATACTAATACTATATCCACCTGAATCAGAATTTTGACCTTGCACTTGATTGTGACCTTGTCCTTTGACTTCTACTGTACTCCACCCAAAATGTAATCATCTCTTCGGAGCAGCCTGCCTATCCTTCCCAGCAAATGTCATGAAAATCCATCCATCCGCTCTCAAGATATGTGCGAACCGACAAACGGAATAGGGCGAAACATAAACCCCATCCATCGCCATTGGCTGACGTAATCGCGCACGCACGCCCGCACAGAGACTTGTTTTATCCCTGCTTGCCTTGATGTTCAGTGGAAGCCAATCCTGCTATCATGGGTTTAACATGTTTGAGGCTGCTGGGACTTCATATGTCAGAGGAATGCTATTTACTGCTACTACACCCCGATCCTCCCCAGTGGAGATAGTTTTTAACCACTTAAGCCCTGTTCTATACTTCATCTTACAGCAGATATCTCGCAAGCTCACAACAGCTGTGAGTTTTGCCAGATCGTCTATCAAATCTTGAAACCTTGGATAAGTCTAAATTATTCCACAAGTCACACAAAGCGTGTGTGTGTGTGTGAGATTTAATCCAGCAATGACAAGTGGCTGATGCGGTTGATGGATGGTGGTGATGGATTCACTAAACAAGGGTGACTCCCCGGGGGCTCCGGCCCCCTACAGTGACTGTGTTACCACAACATCATCGTCCTTGTTCTTCAGACCCTTAATCCCCTCCACATCTGTGACTGTTCTAATCTTGTGAGCTCTTGTATAAGGACCTCATGGAAAGATGGCAACTGAAAACATGCATCATGTCTTAACGAAGACGTGGCCACGTCTCTCCAGACCCCGAGAGAGCAATGGAACCGTTTCCTCTGCAACTGCTCGACTCTCTCCTCTCGTTCTGCACATCTAATGTGATGCATGCAGCACATCGTAACTCACTTCAAAGTACCTCGAAATACAGCTTGTGTGACATAAACCACTTTAAACCTATAGCATTCCTATTCTGGGGCTAACCTTTGGTGAGCTTGTTGATAGCTGATCTACAAGCTCACAATGTGTAGAGCAAAAACAGGAGGTTGGCTTGTCAACTAAGTATAGAGTTTAAGAGCGGGTTCCATGAGTAAATACTAGTAAATACCACAGTTGGTCTTCGTGCAAGTATGTTGTCTCTTATTCGGATGCTTTATTCTTTACACCTCAAACGTCGCTTGATGTTCAAAATAAGTTCACAATGTGCAAGAGGGAGAAAGTGGGAACATTTGTCTTTCAGTAAGTAAAAGAAAATAAGAAAATAAACATTTAGTGCTTTGTAAAGGTACTGTAAATGTGCTTCCCATTTAGAGTAAGCTCCCACCATGTGTCAGGCCCTTGTTCCATGCCGAGTGCCTCGATCTGGCCCGTCCTTACAGAGCGGGCTGGGGACAGTCATAGGAGGCTAAGTGATGGGTGTCCCCCATGCCAGAGTGTGACATGCAGACATAACCGAAAGAGATCCGTTGAATTGCAGAGCTAATTGTTTTGAAACGGCCTGGATCTGAAACTCTTCATTGTATTGTTTTTGTTAATCCGCCAATCTGACCTAGCTAGAATTAATCTGGTTTTTGCTTGGAAGTGAAGGGATCAGACTGTCAAACACATCAAAGTGCGCACACACACACACACACACACACACACACACACACACACACACACACACACACACACACACACACACACACACACACACACACACACACACACACACACACACTCATACTCACACACGTGAGGAATCTGATGGAACCGCACGCACGCACACGCTGGCTAAGTATAGGCAGCGCATGACTTTGGGGGATTCTGGGTGGTCTTTTGGGGGGAAGAGCAATTGTAGAAGCTTAATTATTTCCTCCTGCACAGTTCCTCTACATGTTTGCACTCTTGTCACTGGCTTTCACCGCAAGCACTATAAGGCATGCGTGCACACGTGCACACGCTGCGCACTCTTGAGCCGCATTTGCCACAAGGTCGTTGAGACTTAGTCAGGTTTTCACGCCCGGCCCATTAGGGAGCACATGCTGCAAAGCATTAATAGATCTCGGGGGGCTTTCGGAGAGAGGTGTGGAGAAGAGGTGGAATGCTTTTTAAGTCGACTCGCTGCTCTTCCTACTCGCGGTCCCCCCGCAGCCTCTCGTCAGCTGTCATTACTTTCGACAGCGTGGCATGCATCTAGCTGTGGGCCATTCCAGCGGATCCCACACAGCCGGGACCCCTTGGGGACGACAAGTCCCCATAAATCGCGAGCTCACGCAGGCAACGTTCCCGCTATGTTCCGAGTATTGTTTTTGCTATATAGAGCGTCAAATTGCTTCACATCCCTCTCTGGGGAAATTAAAAAAACTAATAGAAACATTTGAATAAGAAATGTGTGATGTTCCAAACGTTGTCAAACAGATTACTTTCTGTACTTTAGCCCCATGTGATGAGCTGTTGTACCAAACCAAAAATGTACTAACGAGTTGCTTGTGGACAAACATTTCTATAATGTGGGCACGTATGTCTGCCTCTATGAAAGCATCTGTTACACGAAAGCCCGAAAGCGCTCTCATCTTTAGACTTAACGTTTAACCATATGAACCCTAGCATCCCTGTTCTGGGGGTAAACATTTGACAAAAATAGCAGATCTACAAGCATTGTGATGCGTTGTGAGCTTGTCAAAGATAAGATCCACACCAAGATAAATAAAATAAATACAATAGTTATACGTCTGAACATTGTGTATGAGGTTCAGATCCACCAAAGGTTTTGTGTCCAAGGCAGACAAATAGGTACAGTATGGGTAATCTACAAACTCGCAAATGTAAATGTGTTTTTGACAACTTAAAATGTAAGAGCGAGAGTGTGGGAATAACGAGAAATGTATCTCACTATTTTAAATTGAAAACATACTAATCCGTGATTTAGATTCAAGCTGAATTCGGGGAGCCAGGTTAGTTTAGGAGCCAGTTTAGGTGGTTCGGGCATATGGTTAGGATTCCTCTCGAGTTTCTCCCTAGGGAGGTCCTCGATGCACGTCCCACTGGGAGACCAGTGGGGCAGACCAAGGATGAGATGGGGGGGATTACATCGACTCACTGGCCTTGGAACGCCTCTGGATCCCCCATGAGAAAGTTACTAATGTTGCTCTGGAGAGGGAAGTCTGGAGCTCTCTGGTGGAGCTGTTTCCCCCTCGACCAGACTACGGATGAGCGGTTGAAGATGGATGGATGAATTCTGGGAATCACCGTTTTAACACAACAAAACTACTATGGAGGTGTCACCAAAAGGACTACTAAACTGGATGTTACACAATGACACTTTAAATATAGATATATCAAGGCAAGGGGGAGAAGATGTGACCCAAGGTCAGGGTAGGCTACTTTATTCTTTACTGCTGGAATTTACAGCATATCATTCAGGCTCAGTTAGTTTAACCACATTAACACTGGCATCCCTATTTCTTTTTATAAAAATCGAATCCCTTTCTTTTTCCAAATATACCCAGTCTACAAGCTCACAAACAATGCATCGCATCATGATGCGGTGTGAGCTTGTGTATCGACTATTGTCATGATGTGCCTTAAGATGACAATCAAGGTTAGAAAGGATTTATAGAAACTCAAACTATATGCGATATACTTCTAGATCTATCTACAATCTATACATGCTCTGATGCTCACAAGTTCACATTCACAACTCCCCGCAATGGATGATTCACTGGATGTGAACTTGTAGATGGGCTGTTTTCACTATTTGTCATACTGTACCAACAGAGTGTACAGAGTGAGGGGAAATCTTCCACCCCTGGAACTCAGTCATGACTGCCTTACTTTTCTGCCGTGCTCTTCCCCAGTGCATCTCATCTGTCTGCAATCTGCACGGCATGGTACACTTTACAATTGAGGCATTTAACAGATGCTCTTATTCAAATTGACAGGAAGGTCGGGGGAAGGAAGGATTACCATTTTGTTAAAGAACATATGCACTTTTTGGAAGATTATTATAGCCACTGTTTCAAATATCATAGTCAAGTACTTTGTGATCCCAGGATTTGGCTATTTTGGGAGATTTGCCATATGTAACTCTAATGTAATTCTTCATGCCAGGGCAGCTGGGAACCAAATTAATCTTGTGAACTGGAAATCTGAAAACCCACCATCAAAAAAAACATTGGCTGAATGAACTTTCATCTTATTGTACTGCAGCAAAGACTTTGTACAGTGTCAGCAGAAAACCTGCAATAGTATATGTAAAACCACTTAAACCCTCAGGCTCTATACTTGACCTGACCTGAGTTGGCGCTGTACGTGATGCGCCATTACTTACCTAGAGGGTATGCGCTGTGCATGCATAGCGGAAAATCGAGTTTAATGCAATCAGATATGACTTTTCTGTTAGGATGTATGGGCTGTCAAGGCCAGAAAGTAGTTTTTTGCCACTCAGTAGGCATTCCCGCATAACTTCCGGCCTGTTCCGGGGAATCATGATGATGTCACATTGTCACGCGCATACCCTTTATACACCAAATCCATTTAACAAAAATGGCAGATATACAAGCTCACATTGAGAGACACTGTGAGCTTGTAAATCAGCTATTGGTGTACACCGAGTGGCACGCTACGAGCTTGTAGGTCTGCTATTTTTGAAAAATCGTGAAAATATTTATTTCAGAAAACTGGAGGATTTAGAAGATTTTCTTTTTAAATTTTTAGGTCAGGCCTACCAACCGTATTGATTCCTACCGCTAGTCTCTCTCTCTCTCTCTGTCTCTCTCTGTCTCTCTCTCTCTCTCTCTCTCTCTCTGTCTCTCTCTGTCTCTCTCTCTCTCTCTTTCTCTCTCTCTCCCTCTCTTCCCCTCTCCCTCTCTCCCCCTCCTCGCTCTCCCTCTCTCCCCCTCTCTCTGCCCTGCCCAGGGGGTCAATTAGAAAAGTAGACAGATAAAAAGAATGGGTGTTCACTTGTCCTACGTGGGGGGGCAGGCAGGATGCCGGTGACTGGGGTTGTGTAGAACAGGGGAGCCATTGATGCTGTGCGGGGGGACTCTTTTGAAGTGCTATCATGTGAAGGCTCTACGGGGCCGCTGTGCTGATATTTTCTGCTGTCTGCCTATACTGTGCTCAGGTCTGTGGTCCTGCTAACAACAGGTGCATCACTGGCTGGGAGAGCAAGGGGTCAACCTGCGGACGTAGTAGCATCTCCACTGACTGTCCCGTGAGAAATGGTACCCGCAATGCAATCAAAGGCAGTTGAACAAACCCCCATGGGGTTAAAGCAAAGTTATATATTTTATTCTCCTGGTCTATTGTTAATCGTGCCTGTCTCCAAACCTGCCGTGAAAGTGTGTTCCAACTTCCGCTCCATACTTCCTCATTTCCCGCGGGCAGGTGAAGTGGTCCTGTATGTATCCCACAGTCTCCTCCTCCCAAGCCCCACACTGCACCACAGCCTGATGGGAGAGATCTGCCCACTTGCGCTGTCAGTGATGGCTTAGCGGGGGTCTGGCCCCTTTTGAAGTGTGTGCAGCTGTGAATTCCTTTGAGGGCCACTGACAAGCTTCCCCTGTGCCATTATAGCCGTCGTTCCTCCATGCCCTCCCCCCCAGGGGCACAGAGGCTGGCTCTGTTAACCCCCCCCCGGTCCACACGCACGCACTCACAAACGCCATATAAGCCATACACACCTCAACCCCAACCCCCTCCATTCAGACCCTGGAGTGTGCCACTCCACGCGGACAATGGCCGGCTTCATGCGGTTGTGCATGCCGTTATCATACACAAGTTAGGGGAAGGTAGTCATTAGTCTTGTTGTAGCTGCTCAGTCCAATAAAAATGATTGCTTCACTGTTTGATCCCTGAGGTCACATCTCGCAGACGGGCTCTTCCAAACAGTCATTATAGTGGTTACGGCCACTTATCTTAAAAAGGAAGATGTTTAAGATTCTGGGGCTAAAAGAGCCGCTTTGTACTGTATGTGACCGCCCAAGAATGGCATGGTGGGGTGATATTGTTTTTGACTGACAACACAAGGCACCATGAACTTCAACTTCAATGGCTGAAATGACTATGCCTCTTCATCTAAAGAAACATGACAGAGTTTTACAGGAGACTAATGGCTAATCAATCTGACAAAGCAGTTTTTAATATGCGCTATTGCTAGTGGGAAAACATCACAAACATAGACATACTCCTGAGCAGTGTTGCATTGGTGATTTTAGCTTTGGTGGGACGCTATTTTAATACACTACAGGATTTCGGGTCACATAATGAGCCCTTGATATGCATCCAGTCTCATTCCTATGTTAATTCAGGCTGGTTTGTAACAGCTTTTGTAAACTTTGTTGAGGTGTGTGAACTTATGGTTGTTTTTAATGGATGCATGTGTGGTCCGCGCATGCTCCTCAAACTCTTTGGGGGGATGGCGTGGTACTCCTCCAGAGCACAACCCACATCTCACTCATGCAGACACAAGCTAGGTTTCCATCCAACCAGCGAATTGCAAAAGGACATATTGTGGTGGTAGATATATATGCTCCTTCAAAGCTCAGTGATTTATTGTCATTAAATGACATTATGCAAATCTATGGGAATGCATTTGTGAAATAGATTCTTGTTCTGTAGCCATAAGTACCAGTAAGACGCCTGAGGGCTCTTTAGGACGAGGTCGCATGCACTGGCCATATATGGAGCATGTCTTGAGTGTATAGGGTGCGATGAAGTCAGATCAACATAAGGAATGTCAGAACAGGTCAGCTCTAAGGGTGGCAGCGGGGGCATTGTCTTGAATGTACAGGGTTTGATGAGGGCCCAGGTAGGGCCGGGCCTTCATTTTTGCCAGGGTGACGGCAGACTGCTAGGCGAGTGCTGGCCAGGGTTCATGGCCCCATATAGCGTGTCTTGGAGACGTGACTAGACGTGATATCACAATGCGTGACCATATATGGGGACATTTCCGTATATGGGCTTAATATCCCTGATGATGTCATAGTGATGTCACGAGACCTAGGCACAATGTATGGCACAAGTATGCCTAGGCAAGTTAAGTATGATGAGTCAGACATGTTGGCAGGAAAAAAGAAAGGAAAACATTTTGAGTCTTATGCGGTATAGATTTCCACAGGAAATCTGGGGTGGCTGTAACAAAGACTCTCAGTTCATTCATATTATCGAATCTGGGAGAGTTGATACTGGATATTTAGTCTCCATACATGGGGATATCCGACTAGCACGTTGGGATATATGACATATCCGACTAGCACTTGGGCTATCTGACATACGACATGTCTAGGATGACAATCCTATATTTGGCCCGGGCTGACTTGGACTACTGGATGTGGTAAAACCCATATGCGGATAGATACGATTTGGCCTAGTCATCGTGACAAAGCATAGTCGGATAATATATAACGGTGGTCTGCTCAAGGGTATGGTGTAAGAGGGTTAAGCATCCATCCTGGGTAAGTTCTAATCGGACACCACTGCAGCGGGTTCTAACCTAGGCAACCAGCACTAGGTCGTACTGCTGGGGCAGATCGGAGTGTGCACGGCTGCACGCATCCGTCTGGGTGACGTCAGACTGCTGGGCGAGTGCGGTCGCTTTGGCATGGGATGAACTTTGACTAAGAAATGCACAATGAAAACGTGACAATCGCGTGACTAGACGTGATATCACAATGCGTGACCATATATGGGGACATTCCTGTATATGGGGATTAATGAGTGACTGGGAGAGTGACGGGGATTGTGGGTTAGGTGTCAAAAAACGCAAAGTTTCATAGTTAACTGGTCGCAATTATCCCCCTGCTATTTAAATATACGAAACTAAGTTTTGTTCAATTCATTCATTGTTCGTTCAGTCATTGTCTACATTTACCATTAGCATTTTAGTGGAGGATATTAATGACACGATCGTTCACTTTATGGTACAAGCACCAAATTTGGTACACAAGTGCTTCAGAACCTACTCTCTCAGAAAAGTACGTTGTCCACTTGAAAAAACTAAATGGCCACCATTTTTCAAGATGGCCGCCAAATGAAAAGGGCCTTTTGTGGCGGTTCTGGACAACCGTGGGTCCGACCGACTCGAGACCGGGCACTGCACTCCCTGTGGGTGTGTGGAACGTGTGTGTCGAATTTGAAGTCGGTGGGGCGAACGGTTCTCGGGTTATGTGGATTACAGATGTACAGACACACACACAGACTTGAATATATGTCAATGGGCAATGCCCATTGGGGTTTCTTTTTAGATGATGGGTAAGAAGAGAGAGATGTGATGTCAGGTGGTGTGGGCTAAGAAGTGGTCAGGGCTATATGAGATGTACAGTAAGTGCAAAGAGAGATGGTGAGGGAGAGAGAAAATTATTTGTACCAATTGACCAGACAGTAGACAGTAGTGTAACAGGTTAAGGTGAGTATAGAGATGGAAATGTTCTAGCAAGGGAAGCCAATGTATTGAGAATATGGGACATATTATGTATGTGTCAGGAGTTATTTGTGACAGAAGGCTACCAGTGAGAGGGAAGATGTATACGATGGTAGTGAGACCAGCCATGCCGTACGGTTGGAAACGGTGGCACTGATGAAAAGGAGGCACAGCTGGAGGTGGCAGAATTAAGGATGCTATGGTTCTCATTAGGAGTGAAAAGGAAGGACATTATCAGAAATTACTGAATTAGAGGATCAGCCCAGGTTAGAAGGTTTGGGGATAAAGCAAGAGAGGTGAGGTTGAGATGGTTTAGACATGTGAAAAGGAGGGATGAGGGTACATTGGGAGAAGGATGCTGAAGATGTAGCTGCCAGGTAAGAGGATGGCCAAAGACGAGGTTTAAGGATGCTGTGAGAGATGACATGAAGGTGGCAGGTCACAGAGGAAGATGCAGAAAACAAAACCAAATGGGGTCCATGTGTGGTCCAGCCCTATGGAATGTAAAATTGTGCTAATGAAAAGTATTTAAAATATATAGTTTTGATGCTCATCCTAGCTCCTACTACTATAGGGGATGCAAAGCAATATGTCCGTTTATCCGTCCGACTTCTCCTACCAAATCACTCCGTTAGCACACATCTCTCTATGCACAAAAAATGATGCATGCCACAGAAATCCATCTGCACTACATTGCATCCATGTCATATTTACTGTACAAATATTGCTTTTGTATGGTACAGTATGATACCATACAGTAAGGTACAGTACGGTACAGTATGGTACAGTACGGTACAGTATGGTACCATGCAGTACGGTACAGGACGGTACAGTACGGTACAGTACAGTACGGTACGGTACTGTACTGTACTGTACTGTACTGTACTGTACTGTACTGTACTGTACTGTACTGTACTGTACTGTACTGTACTGTACTGTACAGTATGGTACAGTATGATGCCCTACAGTGCCGTACAGTATTATACAGTAGTATGGTATAGTACATCACAAAGGTATAGCCAAATATATGCTGAAATGCAAAACCAGTCTAATTTTGGTGGCCATCTTGAAATATCACCGCCATATTGGATTTTTGGATGGCTCGGTTTAAAAAGTTAAAGAGTTGACCAAAGGAATGTTCACGGCAAATGTCACGCTTGTATCACCAAGCGAACAACTGTTCCAATGATCTGCTAATTGCACAAATTCTGTGTGTGTGTACGTCTGTAATCCACGTAACTCGAGAACCGTTCGCCCCACCGACTTCAAATTCGACACACACGTTCCACACACCCACAGGGAGTGCAGTGCCCGGTCTCGAGTCGGTCGGACCCACGGTTGTCCAGAACCGCCACAAATGGCCTTTTTCATTTGGCGGCCATCTTGAAAAATGGTGTCCATTTTGTTTTTTCAAGTGGACAACGTACTTTTCTGAGAGAGTAGGTTCCGAAGCACTTGTGTGACAATTTTGGTGCTTGTACCATAAAGTGAACGATTCTCATGAAATATTGACTTAATATCCTCCACTATTTTTGCCACTTGACCGTTGACTGTCTGTGATCTTGAGCAACTCAAGTGGGACACACACACACACACACACACACCACGCTCCATTGAAAGCGTCCTGTGTTACATTGATTGATTGATTGAATAGTTTATTAGACAGAATGTATAAACTGCAACAGAGTACAGTCAAACACTCCAACGCACCAAAAAAGTCCTTGCGGTCTTGTTTCCATTTAGGCCCTATGCAATCAAATCATAGACATGACATGAACAATAACAACAAGATTCAATATCATCATAGTAAAAACAACAAAAGTCCATAACGGTACAAATAAAAACACTGTATAAACAAGGGGGGGGGGGGGGGTGATCATTTCCTCTCCCTTGGGCCTGCTGAAAGGTGGATTTTCAGGCCTGTTTTAAAAGATGCAAGTGATTTGCATTTTTTGAGGGAGGGGGGCATTCCACGCTTGGGTGGCGGTGCTGTAGAAGGAGAATTTTGTTCTCGCTCCCTCTAGTATTGTGGCTGTGGGTGTTGCTCACTTTTTTGAGGTAGTTGGTCAGGTACTGTAAGCGTGTACTGAGGGCAAGGTTGCATTTACAATTTTGACCGTCAAGCCCATTTTTAATTGCTTAACTCTGTCTTCTTAACTCTGCCAGTTTAGACCAGCAAAATGGGTTGGTAAAAGGTGGGTCATGGGCCCCAGGCCGAGAAGTAGTCAAAAAATTAGTTTGTTTTGGGAGTTCTAAAGCTTAGATTTAAGTGACATTGTGATGCTGCATAGTCAAAGGAGGGCTTAATTAGAGCACCTGCAAGAGTCTTGAGAGCACTTTCGTTGACGAGAGGAAATTATGCCCAGGAATCTTGTTCTTTGATTTACTTTTTTGATCACCATTGTTACCATGCTTTCACCTGACAGTTTGTTGTCAAGATTACAGCCCAAGTATGTAATCTCTTCTTTGCTGGAGATTACTATGTCATCAACTATTACCTAGAAATCATTTACTTTACGCTTTACGCTAGGCGAGGTAGCTGTTGATTTGTTCTTGAATTAATCTCTCTGTAACCTTTGAGATGGAACAATGGATGGAAACAGGGCGGTAGTTGCCAGGTTCTAATTTGGCTTGGTCTGGATTTTGTTGCTGCATCCTAATTGGTTTTTCTGGGTGTTTTTTGTTTGCCTCAATGTTCTGATTCATGAAGTTCTTTTTTGCTTTTGTGACCAGGTTGTTTACTGCATTTAGTTGTTTCCTGCAATTTTCAGGTAGATGCTCATTTCAGTTTTTGTTGTGCTCAGAGAAAAAGTCTATTTCTAGTTTTATTGCTTTTTAAGATTTCTCCCGTCATCCAAGGTTCAGCATGGGCTTTGCCTTTGACCCTCACCACATTTATCGGTGCAATGATATCAAGTACAGATACAAATGTAGGTTTGAATAATGACCAGGTCTGTTTGGCCGAGGTGCCATTTAGAACATCGGCCCAGTCCATTTAGAACATCGGCCCAGTCCATTTTCAGCACTGGAGTAGTGTTTCATAGATCTGCATTTGATTGTCGTGTGACCATAAACCACACACACACACACACACACACACACGCACACACACACACACACACACACACACACACACACACACACACACACGCACACACACACACCTTTCTTTCTCTCATCTCTTACTTTCTGGATGAGGACTCTTAACATCTGGTAGTGTGTCTCACCTGGGAAGTAGGACATTGCCGGTTAAAGAGTAGGATTTCTCATTCCCACACTGACATGTCATGTTCACATCCAACACCATCCCTCAGCAACAGATGGACCTCAACAAATGGACAACCCAAACTAATTTAATAAAGTTTTAATAAAGTTTGAAGTTGAATCTTCTTCCTCATCTCTGCACTATACCTTTCCACTTTATTTATTTAGAGAGCTCGTGAGTGTAAAGTGGGCAGTCATTCTAAAATATTTCAAAAGGAATGCACCTTACAGACAAAGCAGAACATTGTGGCCTATATTTCACAGTCTGTGAATCTGTAATGGAGAGTCTAGATAGAAGTTACATGCAGATCATTTGCTGTCTGTATTGCAGAATAAGCTGTTTTCAATTACTCTGTGCACCTTATGCATTAAGGATTTTTGGTTCTGCCCTAGCTAATGGATAGCGAGTTCATTCTTAACTGCTTATATTTGAGCAGGTCGAGTAAGGTAAAGTAGGGCCAGCTCAGAAAGTGGATAAATAGCTACCAATGCATTGATGACACCATTTTCTAATATCTTTCACAAATCCACAATCGCTTCTTGCATAACTTTTCAGTGTTATGTTATGAGAGAAGTATGAGTGGGACCTATGCTAGCCGTCTGTCTGCCGACATATTCATTTCCCAAAATCTCTTTGAAGACAATATCCAATATCCAGTGATAGCACTTGTCAATGATGTTAGGTTCTTAGATTTGTCCTCTTTGCTGTAGCACTTAATATTACAAAATCAGTTTGTAACATTTGCTTATTGCAGACTGCCGATTGTTGGTAACTTGTAATTTCTGTCCCCATAGCAACTGGGTAATATGTTTTAAACCATTGATTGATTGATTGATTAAAGTATGTATTTAATAACAGATTGGAGAATTACAGTACATTTCAAGCACACAAAAAGTCAAATCACACAAATGGCAGATCTACAAGCTCATAACATGCTGCAATTGTAGATCATTGCTAATTTGCTATTCAGTGTACAACCTAGTATATAGGGCACAAGTGGTTCAAATCAATTCAAGCACTCCAGACTAGCCTAGACTAGAAGAGTTAACATTTCCTGATGTGGTTAACGGCACATTTCCTCTATTTTGAGGTCTTTCTCTGTATCATCTCATTTTCTCTCTCTGTCTAACGTCTTGCTCTAAATGTAGCCTCCAGACTACAGCATCGGTGTACAGTATCCTCATTAGTGACCGACATTTGCGGTTGGCGTGTGACGGTTGCTGCCAGCGTCCTCTGCTCATGTGGCATTCATGTGATGCTATATTCTTCCCTGCCCACTGCGTGGCTCCGGCAGCACTGTCACTGTGGTTCCAGTAAGGGGGCAAATAATGCCGTTAAAGGAAACGTGTGCATATGTTTACGCAGGCATTTGAGTGTCCTGACGAACCCACATCTCTCCGGTGAAAACCTCAGCTCACCAGACGGCAGACGTGCTGAGTATATGCTCTCATTTTACCGGCACTATTCTGCAGTCATCCTTCGGTTTCACTGTCTCGCCAGTCATGTTTTTTTTTTGTTGATTGATTGATTTTCTTTTTTTTACTGGATGTCAATCCGGCACACGCTTGTGCATGGCGGGAGTTGGCTATGGAGGCTTAGCAGAAGGTACTTCTGAAAAAGAGACTTTTAAATTACCACAGTAAGAGAAGAAATGAATTATTTGCTTGTGTAAGTTGCTATAGAAATCACAAGTAGGTCCAGTGTGGCGTACAGCAGAGGGTTAATCTACCATGGGCCCCCTGGCAGCCCGTCTGGATTCTCACTCCAAATGAGTTTGCAGACCTGATCGAACTTTCCACTACCTCCACCAAGCTCCATTTCCACAGTACAATTATGCTACAGCCAATGGAATCTATCCGTGTGGAATAATGTATGGGAATAATAAGAGACTAATGTTATAGACTCAGTGTCATTGAGTTGGAGCTGTACACATTGATTAGGTTTCCTTAAAAGAAAAAGTCAGTTAATCGTACAGCCTGTAAAATGTTCAGGCATATGGTGAAGGAAGGTTTCCGGCATATTGACGTGAGTGATGCTTTCGTTTGATTAAGCCATTTTGGGACAAACCTTTGAATATATATTTCAGAGCGAACATTTTTAACTAAAATATTGGCTTCTGGGGAGTTCCTGGAACAACATATTTTGAGATGGGGGTCAGTGGCCCAATAGAGAGAATTCTGGGGGTCCTTGACATGAAAAAGGTTGAGCCCCACTGACATAGAAACATGGGTTTTTCAGATTTTTTTAAGGATTTAGAAGACTTTTTTTTTAATCGACTTCAGTCCAAATTGGGTTAATCGTACAGCCTGTAAAATGTTTAGGCTTATGGTGAAGGAATGTTTCCGGCATATTGACGTGAGTGATGCTTTCGTTTGATTAAAGGAGAGGAGTTTATAGTGAAGGCAGCGCTATAGAGCGGCGCAGTCCCTCCCCCTTTCAGAACAACGAACGGCCCAGGAAATGAAAACGCAATGCATTTCTTCATAGGCAGTTTTTATTTAATTTATTTAAAGACCTTTTAAGCGTCGTACGAAGCCAACTCTTGTCGTGACAAATCATGACAACACACACAATATTTCGGGCCAAACAAAGAATTAGAAGGTAGAAGAAAACGGCAGGTTACAACACTTTATTTTGTTGTTTTTCTTCTTTGTAATTATTTGTTTGGTCCAAAATATTGTGTGTGTTGTCATGATTTGTCACGACAAGAGTTGGCTTCGTACGACACTTAAAAGGTCTTTAAATAAATTAAATAAAAACTGCCTATGAAGAAATGCATTGCGTTTTCATTTCCTGGGCCATTCGTTGTTCTGAAAGGGGGAGGGACTGCGCCGCGCACTCTCGCTCCCAATCAGAGGTTAAATGTTCCTTGCCCCTGCTGCTGCTACGCTCGTTTGTGGTCGGAGCAGGCCAATTACCATGCATACCACAAGAACTACAGCATCCCACCACGGGACTAACCACCAGTCACTGCTTGTTAGCGTCCGCTCTGGGTCGCACTGTGATTATCTGTCATTCTACGCACAGCAGGCCTCCGTGCTGGATGGCTTCCTCACTCCACCGCCATCTCGTATCATCGCCGTTGTTTTATTCGATTTTAAACGCAGTTTGATGCACGGTCTATCGTAGCCCGCTGTGGAGCTCACCGCTTCAACGCGTCAGCAATTACACTATCCCTCAAGGAAAGGAAAACAGAATGCATAGCATTGTTGCCTCTGCTGAGGTCTCGGGCGAGTCTCTCCGGATCAGTACTTATTTTTGCGTGTGTGCTCATCCAGAACCTCAGGTTGGCTCAGCTTTCATCACTGACCCCAAATAACTGCTGACTCCTGGCCCGAGCTCTGGGCTCTGTAGTTCGTACATAATGTAAGATTCTATGACCCCCTTCCACAGCCCTTAACTTAAATGTATTTTGGTTCATAGTGCGTATTAGAACAAACAAAAAGTTACATCATTTTAGAAAACACCAAATGGACTATACACAATAAAGACTGAGCTTGTTTCCATTGTGGTCCACCTTGTAACATAAAACTATACACAAACATACTGTACAAACAAAACAACCATGAAACAAATAAAAGAGAATCCTTATATATAAGGCTGAGAGCTATATGGTACCCTAAGAGAAGAATCCAGAGCATGGGAGATTGTCTATCCGGGGTCGGAAACTATAACTATGACATGAGTTTTGGAGCGATGATTTAAGCCAAGGTCTTTCATAAATCTTGCAAGATAATTTAAGGATTTCAGGGCTGGAGGGATTGCATTCCACAGAGTAGTGGCTGTGTAATAAAACGCATGTTTCCCCTTGAGCGTCCTGAAACTGGGGGGGGAACTATCTAGATCATAAGAACTTCCTCTGGTTGAGTACCCGCGAGCATCCCTTACTCTGGGCCAGGGGGGCAGTCAGACAGATATTTTGTGAAGCCACTAAGGAAATCGGGACTTCCTGAAAGTTCATATAATGGCCTGTTGTGGCGCTGTCATTGGGCCCAAAAAAACCCCATAGCTCCATAGAGTACCATGTATTTGGGCCCAACTTCACCTAGACTGTATTACCTTAATAAACATGGTCATGAATACTTTCTGCTTCCAGTCACTAGTTTAAAGTCTCATTTCTCATGTCATAATATTCTTTTTAGAAAACTATGGTCCCATTTATTAAAAAAATGACCATAAAGTCGCGTATGTTCTGAGGGGCGTGGCTACCGTTACAGTCTATGATCGGGGGCCACCCCCCGTTCGAGTCAAAATAAAAACCAACGAAGAAGAAGGGGAAGTCCCGCCTCGTTGTCTGGGCCAGCCAATGGGCCAGCTGGGCCCAAACGGATCTACAAAGATGGCGACTTACAATTCAAGGACTGACAGGCTTCATTTTACGTCCATATCAGACCCGGAGAACGCTTTGTCCATATTCTTTACAGTCTATGCTCTGGGCAGGTAGCCCAGCAGGAACAGAGGCATCTATAAGATCTTGAAGACCAGACACGATGAGAGCTGAGATACTCTCTCCTCCACTCTCAAGGCTCATACATACTCATTTTGGTGATAGGTTATCACCATTTTAGGTGATAGCTTATCACCTAAAACGGTGCTAAGAGTTGAGGCCATCATACTCGCGGTGATGTCCTTAAAACAGTTTAAGAGCCATAAACGTCAAGACGTCTAATTGCCAATTATGTACCGGATGTCACGGACGACAAGACCCCTTGGGAAGACGTCCCTTATCTTTTTATTTTTTTATTTTTTTATCCATATTTTGAAAATTCCTCTAATCTGGTGTACAGGTGATGACATGCACATTACATACATAATAGAATTACAAATTATTTATTTTGTTATAATGGGAGAATTGGCACTCAAAGCCTAAACTGGTGACCACCAGGTGGCGCTGAAAGGATTGACCCCGCCTCCCTGTGGTTTACCCAACTTCTAGACCAATCAGTGAACGGGGTGATAGCTCCAGAGTGAAAAGACTTGTAGACTTGATAGTAAAAACGGAGAGATGGGTCTGTGTCCGCGGTGATAGCTGATCATGACCGCGACTGACGTAATGGTGTTGTCTTCCAACCCTTTAAAAACTACACTGCGGTGATAAGCGATCACCAAACAAAGTATGTATGTATGAGCCTTCAGCCACCCCAGGCTACTAAAGTGGGCGGAGGTAAGATGAGACCTAATTTTAGTAGTAACCTCACAAGCTTGTTTTGGGAGGTCTGCAGCTTTGTTTTCAATGGCTTAGAGATACCTCTGTACCATGAAGTAGAAGCATAGTCAAAGTGACACTGAATGAGGGCACCAGCCAAGGTCCTCATAGCACTGCTGTTGACATATCCTGCCCAAACATCGAGGTCTCTGGTTGACCTTTGAGATGTACATTAGTCTGATGTTAACTTTACCTACAGGCTGCTGTTGATGAACATTCCACAGTACCATCTGTTTCTCTTAGTATCCTACTGGGAATGTTGTACCCTGTTGATGTGGAGGTTGTGGAGACTAGTGTTTTCTGGCTGATATGATCTTGGAAATGCTCAGAACCCAGTGTTATCTGGGTGAGGTGGAAGGTAATATACATAATATAAATATCAACCTAAATCTGTTGAGGAGCAGTGTGCTTTGGTGAACCACGACAGTTTGTCAGCTCACACTAGCTACTTGCCAATTCCCCTGAGGACCACGTGCCCCCTCTTATACACAGAGTACCCATAGAGTTGGGTGAGAACTTTTTCCAGGAGAGCAACGCGTGCAGAGATGCACGCTATCTCCCACAGAATCCCTCTCTGGTGAACGGGAACCTCGACCAACCATCAGGGGTCTCTATAGTGCAATGATCCCTCGGCAGCTTCCCACCCGCCAACACTGTCAATAGTGTTCATTGGACCCCCTGGCAAAGCCGGACTGACACCGCCAAGAAGAGAAGTGGCCTCTGTGCACATATATGAAGCTCTGAGCCAAACAAATGAAGCTTTGGAAAACTGACCCACAACAGGAAATGTTTATGTACCTTCTGGAAAAGGGAACTACAATTATGTCTTTATGCTGTATGATTAATTTAAAGAATTCATTATTTCGACCAATTGTAATTGTAATCGGTTTGGGCTGTTTGAGGTGGAGTTGAGCATTATGCACACTTAAATTTAACTCTTCAAAACCACATGCTGTCCCGGACATATGTTTTGCATTGTTGACTGAATTCTGTATAACAATAATCACTTGTATTGGATCACTCAGTGTCAGGATCACATGCAGAAAGCGCCTTGCCCTGAGATTTATTTTAGTTAAGAAAAAAAAGTGAAGAAGGTTCTTGGTTCAATTCTCGCTGGGGACGCTGTGGGCCGCTGGGGCCCATCAGTGCCCATACCCGAGGCGGGGTTGGCGAAAGGGCCTCTCTGTGTGGAGTTTGCATGTTCTCCCCGTGTCCCCTAGGGTAGGTACCCTCACAAAAAACATGCAGTAATCCTATAACTCCCCCTGGCCAGCCTGATGGAGGGGAAAATAACTGGTCGGAATAACGTGTTCCTTCCACGAGCTACGTCCGGCCAGGGAGACTCCCCCCTGTCAGGTGAAAAGAAGCAGCTCATGCATAGAAGTCTGCTCCCCCAAAGAAAAAAACTCCATGTCGGAAATGTGCACCATAATGTTTTGTCAGCTGATGCAACTGATTGTGTGAAGGCACAATGGTATCAAGGTGTAGCGTAGCCTGCCAGATCCTCACATGGTTACAATAAGATGGGTGACATTGTACAGTCTGCACCGGCAGCCTATGATTGTCTGTTTTCATGTCTGTGGAGGGAGACTCTCTCCAGACTCTGGGCCAATGGGGCCATGGGGCCAATCTGTTGTTATTGACAAACTCTTTACTTTGAGTATATTTTTCACTGTCACAATGGGACTCTTTATCTCCAACAAACTCCCTTTATCTTGTTTGGGGTTGTGAAGTATGTTAATGTGACAAGTTGACAGGCATAAACTGTGAGTTCACCACACACCACACAAGTGTGTTCATTGCTCACAAGTATCTACAGTATATTGTTTTGTGTTTGATTGGAGTGGGTGAAGGCTGAGTTGGCCTGTGGCCCAGACATAAGAGAGGGACTTTCCCCTTGCCGCTTTACTGTACATGGTCTCTTTTACAGTATCATCGCTGTCGGATGGAAACCTGTTCCAATGGAGCCAACGTATTAGATCCAATGTAAAATGTAACTTTCATTGGTTCCGTATTTATAATACCAACAGAAAGAACACTTTCATCTCATTTTCAGAGTAGCAAAAATAGCTGAGCTATTTTGTGTGCACTCTTGCATGATGAAGCAAAGGACATTCATTTATGAAAAAAGCTAAAAACACAAACATAAAAAGGTGTGGTTTTTACACCGCCTTTGTTCCTTTGTTGAGTCGACCTTTTGTCTCTTGTTAATGTTTTAGGTTTTGTTTTTAACAATCCATGTTATGGCTTGTTAAGATGTAATGTACAACAGTATGGTGGGCATGTGTCAAACAAATTATATTCAAGTTAGGCGTGACTACACACCTGCACAACATGTGGGAGCCTCTGTCCCAGACAGTTTGTTTTATATGCTTATATCCATGTGCCTGTCCATGTTTGATTACAACTAATACAGTGCAAGAAAGTGCACGCACGTCCCGTGCTTCAACAGGATTTGAAACACGTGTAGGATAAATAAATTGAGTACAACTAAAAAGACAGGGTACCGGAACAACGTCAAAAAGTGAAAGGCAGTTGTGCAACATTTTAACTAGAACGGTCTTTGTTATGTCATTGAAATTTCACTTTGGGAGCATTGAGAACAGTGTGAGATATGCCATATTTTTATTATGTTTACAACTAAAGCTGCGTTCAGACCTGTAGCTGACGGTGTTGTCATTCGAGTCCCGTCTTCATTTCCTTTCTGTGTTATCCAGAGCTCTTATCTGATGACATCGCCGTTTCAGCCTCTAAAGCTTATTATGCCAGATTGGCACCACTGTAGAGGTCGGTGATCACGCGCGCGTGTACTGTATATGTGTCTGGCGCGCGCGTGTATGTGCAAGCCTATGTGCGTGTGCAGGATCTTATTCCTACAGTCATGGTCACACGATACACATCGTGTAAGCTATGCACCTCCATATTAAAGTGGGGGTGCTACCGTGCTATGCATGCTTTAAAGCAGCAATCAAGAACTTTTTGTGCATCTGAGAATAAATTGTTATTCTGACTAATCTACATGGTAGAATGTGATGATACTGTATGACTAGCACCTCAGCGGCGGTTGAAAGCTCTTCTGTTGAGACATTTATATCCTGTGCTGGGTAGTACTACAAACACTGTAGTGGTTGACAAGTGGTATTATTGTCTGAAGCTCAAAACGGAATATCTCCCCTGCTGCCCAAGTGCGTGTTCTTTTTTGGCGGTAGAAATGTTGTCTGCCGTGCCGTTCGGGAGATTCAGGTTTGAATCCTGGCAGCACTTTTATTGCCTGTTTAAAACGAGTAAAACACCATCTGGCCATCATCTTGAATTCGATTTTAAGTATAACAAAAAACATCGCATGGATGCACCTATGCCCGTATCCTCAGTGATGTATGATTATGACATGATATAGTACTTTATTGTCAGTTCACACTGAAATTTGTCTTGCGACACAGCAGCCAAGTATGCAGAACACATATACACACATTTGACATAACACAAAGAACAAGACAATTTACATACATAAAGACATGAGCAATATCCACCGCTTAAATTATCCTGTGGCTACTACAACCCCTGATTAAGCCTCAAGGTCGACTGGTGGACAAAGGACCTCTTTAGTCTGACCTTATTGTATGCTGGTACACCATATCTCCTTCCTGAAGGTAGCAACCTATATTCTCCATACAACACATGCTTAGTATTAGAGGTGATATTCCTTGCTAACCTTAGGATGCTGTTATCATATGTGGATGTATAAAGTTTCTGAAGTTGTTGTCCAACAATCTTTGAACAAATGTTCAGTTGTTGCAGCATTTGTGACTTTAGGTATCCCAAGGTCATCAGGGTTTCGGGTCTCTCGAACATCATACCCCTCACTCAGGTGACCCAGCCGGGGTGATCAAGTCCGGACTTACGTCCCAGTAGCTACCCTCAATCAGTCCCATTAGGGAAAAACCAGGGCCACACAATCCGTTGCTCCGGAACTACTCTGCCAAGACTGCGAGAACCAGATTCTGGCGCATGGAAGGACTAGGCTCTGTGGGTTGATTCCTGTCCGGGCCCCTCCTACGTCTCACCAGGTCCACTCCTGCTCTCACCAGGCCCAGGACCTGTGCGTTGCACCAGACTCCCAGCACCAGGCACTTCATTCAGGAGTGGTGGATTATAATGGCCCTCCTAAAGGCCTCAATGAGGGTTTTTGGGCTTCCTCCTCACAGAGGACACAGGCTGGGGCGCTAACCCATACTGCTGACCCGGGTGCCGTCTACATTCCGGCTGTCACCCGTCTCTCCGGTGGTCACCAGACTATACCTGGTTGTCACATAGTCTATTCCTATGAGTCACAAAAAAATGGAAGAACTATAGTAGAACCAACAGTGTCTCTATTATTGGAAACACGTCATGCGGAGGAACATGAGCTATGGGAATCACACAGGTGAACGAAATCATGATTCATATTTATTCATAAACGCAGTACGTTTGGGTTTGACAGGAAGTAATTCAATTAGATTTTTAGGGATTTTCTTTTGTCTTTTCTTTTTAAACAAACCTCTCTATTAAATTCTAAGCAGACAGAGAGGGCAACATGTAGTCAAGAGTCTCAAGACTAGTATAGCCACGGAAACCCAGAGGTTTTTATTTCCAGGGAGGAAAAAAAAGTCTGACCGAGTCCACTTCAATTTGGCATAGAGTAGCGCAAACGCCGATCACTCTCTGCTGATTTCTGATCGTCTGCACCTTTGTTAAATTGACGCACACACGCACACCCGTGCACACCTTAGAGTATGAATAGAGATGGCACCCGAGTTCTCCTCCCATTCACTTGCATTAAGTTGCTCTAAAGCGCATGAGGCGATTTCACTCCTCTTTCTGGGTAGGAACAGAGTGCATTCTGGGATGGATTTGCCCCAAACACATGAACGCGCTGCCGTTGACTATCATTGCACGCGTTCACGTGTGTTCACGTATGAAACAGTGTTCACGTGTCATCGTGAACGTGCACAATGATAGTCAACGGACCATCGCGTTCATGTGTTTGGGGCCCACGCTTCAATACCAAATTCGGCCACTATGTCCATTTCGCCTCAGGGTTTCCTCTGGGTGCCTTCTCTATTCATATATACTCTAAGGTGCACACACACACTCCTCTCTCTCGCTCTCTGTCGCTCTAATTAATTAGTCTCATGTCGCGCAGCTGCGTCTAGATTCTCCCAACGGACCCTGCCAGGAGCTGCCTATGCCATAGAAAGGTGGACCCCAGGCTAAGACTAGTATGACAAAGAGGTCTGCAATTTCTTGACCAAAAAAATATAATAAGTGGCAACAGTAAAGACTTTTAGGGACTTTTGACTAACTTTATTTATTTTTCTTTAATAAAAAATGAAAAAGAAAAAATGTATCATTTTCCAAAAATCATCCATTTTGGGACATTTCCAAAACACATGTGAGTGATCAACATTTACATCTCCACAGCCTCTCCAACATTGTATCTGTTGCTTTAACTGATTGCTCTTGATTTTTGGTGTTATAAAAAATCTGCATAGATTTTTCCAAGAGAATTCCCTCCATATCCGTGAATTGGTAGATGATTGGTGCATTTTCCACATATGTATCCAATCTTTTTCTTAGTTCTGCTTCCCATTTCTTTTTAATATATTCCGTTGAATTACTGCCACTCATCAAAGTTGTATTATATTGCTGATATAATTCAAATCGTTTTCCCCTTGTATATATTTTTTTAATAATTTGGACAATACCATTCACTTCTATGGAGGGCCTCCCTTTGATTCCCTTAGTATAGTAATCCCTTAGTTGCAGATACCTGAAGAAATCATGTTTATCCAACATCTTTATTTATTTTTCATATACTGTATATTGTTAAGAATGCACTCATTATTATAAGCTCTAAACTAAAGTGTGAAAAAATATATTTTGTACACTTTTGTTGAGTAATGTTGATTTAAATCTGAGAACGTGCAAATGTAATCAAATGGACCCGAGAATGAATTTATTATAATACAAAATAGTAAACCCACTCACTGACCCACTGGGAACAGACCTGCAGGGTTTGTAGTATAGAGACAGGCGAGCTGAGTTTTAGGTTTTAGGATCTGTTTGGTTTCCAGAGGAAGACGACACAGGCATATTGAATTATCAGCACACTGAGCATTACCTCTCTCAGTGTGACATACTGTATATACAGTTCCAGAAATCAGTGCACATGTGTAGAACTGCCCTTATTCAACCTAAAATGCTGCCTGTTTCACTCTCTACTAACGTTGTCAGTACGGACGCTCACTCAGTCATGTTTCTTTGGGGGAATAGATAAAAAGGATATAGGCCTACAATACTGCACAGCAGTGGATAGGAGGCAGGGAGACAGTTCTACACATGTGCACTGATTTCTGGAACTTTATATACAGTATGTCACACTGAGGGTAAAACATTGTCTGAGTCTATAAATGTGGTTATGGGTCTTATATGAGTCAAAAGCGTTTACTGAGGGCTTATCCATAAGCGCGGCCATATGACATGGAATTACACGCTGTAAAATTTAATTTAATCCTATTTGTTACACATTAGATGAAAGGTCCCTTTAGGTAGTAATTGAGGCTGTCATAACAAAGGGTTTTTGGCAGTGACCTGAGTTAAGGATTAAGTGAAACATGACTGAAATGTGTATAGCTATTGGGACCAAAGTGTTTGAACTTCACATAAGATGAATCCATTGTTGGGTCCCCTTCATCTTTTTGTACTTTCTTCCGGAGCAGCATGTCAGAACCCCAGTGGTATATTTTCACTCATCATCAGACATTTTGTTTCATTCTAGGATTTACAGGTTGTATATGTGAAGTGCTGTCTTGAGTGTTTGCCCGAAATCCATATGCACAGCTTCCAAATCCAAATGCACAATCCAAAAGCTATATCTAATTCCTGTGCCTACTGGGCTGCAGTTCATTGTTATGCTGATTTGACTGATACAAACATAGTATTGACTCAGATTTTCAGTGATATGTATTTTCAGTCTACATACCGTAGAGTAGATCTCTCTCCCTCTGTAGAATGTGTGGGGTGTTGTAGCACAAACCACAGGCCAGGAAGCTACAGTATACACAACAACTTGTTGGAGTCACTAATATCCGCTTGATTAAGATCTATCATAACATATAGGCCTATTGCAACAGGTGTGTGTGTGTGTGTGTGTGTGTGTGTGTGTGTGTGTGTGTGTGTGTGTGTGTGTGTGTGTGTGTGTGTGTGTGTGTGTGTGTGTGTGTGTGTGTGTGTGTGTGTGTGTGTGTGTGTGTGTGTGTGTGTGTGTGTGTGTGTGTGTGTGTGTGTGTGTGTGTGTGTGTGTGTGTGTGTGTGTGTGTGTTCTGTCCCTATCACCTTATTCTTTAATCACAATGTGAAGCATTCTCTCTTTGCCAGCTGTTTGCCCAGTTGTTATGACTGGGCCTCTGGTCAGAAAATACCAGTGATTACATTTATACAGGAAAGACTTAATCTCCTTACTAAGCTCAGAATCCCCAATTCTTCCCCCCCTTTGTCTTTTATTTTTTACCTTTTCAGCCATTACGCTTGAGAGATTTAGTCCCATGTTTTACTGCGGTGGACCCAGGACAGGTGCATGAGTTTTGCCGTCTAATTAGAATTTTGTTCCTTCAAGGTTGGCTTTTGATCTTTAGATTAGAAGGTATTTGTCTATTTTTCTAAAAAGAAAAAAAAAATGTAGACAGGCTGCCCACTATAAGAAAGCTACTGGGACGGCTATTATCTAATGGAGCACAGAGCCAAATTAGAGAGATTGTGCATGAATGGGGATTAGTACAATATGAGGCTAGGTTAGCGTTGCTCTTTGATCAAGGCAGATTATTTTCGTGTTACTGTTGTACTCTGGGCCTGGTAGCTAACTGCTTATACAACACAACAGTAGCCTACAATACCAGGCACGCACGCACAGACGCACACACATATACAGACACACACACGCCAAATCAAACATCTCCGGCAAAACAAATATGAACAAGGCAGCTGCCAAGATTTTTCAGATGAAAGGCAATGATGCCTATCCATTGATCAATTTTCTTGACTAACTCCTAGATTTGAACCCTGTAATGCCAGCTCTAAGACAAAGCCCAACTCAATGTCAGCTTAAATCTGGACAACCTAACAAAACAAAGCATGACATATGGAGTGAACTTGCATTCTTGAGCATTGTTCCCATGTCACCAGCATGTCACCACATTGGCTTGTTTATATCCACAGTACTTGACTAAACCTCAAGCAAAGAATCTGCTAAACCACCACAGTTTCTTACATATACAGAGCATCAGGACTCAATCCCAACCCAAAAAGAAAAGAAAATAAATAAATCTGCATTTAGCCACACTTTGATACAATCTGTTTTCTATTGAGGCCTCTCCTCTATTCCCTATGTGGCAACAAACCTCCGTTTTTATCCAGCTGCTAACAAAATGAAGTTAGTGCTTTATGTGAAAAATGATTATTTATGGCTCGAAAACCGGAGCTTGAGTATGCATCATGTACGTGCATAGTCACGGGTGCTTGCAAGCAAAACTCGGTTCAGACAGTTGGTTGAAAAAGTGTGTGTGTGTGTGTGTGTGTGTGTGTGTGTGTGTGTGTGTGTGTGTGTGTGTGTGTGTGTGTGTGTGTGTGTGTGTGTGTGTGTGTGTGTGTGTGTGTGTGTGTGTGTGTGTGTGTGTGTGTGTGTGTGTGTGTGTGTGTGTGTGTGTGTGTGTGTGTGAGAGACTGTGTGACTGTGTGACTGTGTGTGTGGTTGTGTCTCATTGAAACTGAGTGGGGACTGCACTATGCTCCTACTTCAGCCTTTGGTTTGCAATGCATTATATTAATAATATACATGTAATAATTGGTGCTAGTTGTCTATAATTGACCTAATCTTCTTTTATATTTTGGATAGTAAGTTTACTAACTTAACTGTACTGTGTAAGCATGCTCAAATACATAGAAATGGAAATACACAAGAAAAACTTTTCTCACTAATATACCGGTATCTGTTTACTGGATCCATGTTACTATACTGTACATGTGTGTGTCTTTGTATACATGTATTTGCTGTATATTTACAGTAAGTTGTACAGGTATTATACAGGACTTGTGGCTGATGCAGCACATGCTAATTTATGTAAACACTTTCATGAGCCCGACAAAGCACTAATGCATTGCTCATGCCGCCTTGAATAAAAGATCCTTGTTTGCACTAAATAATCATTTGGGCCCGGGTGTGTGGTTACTACCGCAAAAATGTGTGCTAAGCTTTTGTTTTATGGAGCATGTGTAGTTCTCCACATATAACCTTTATTTAACCAGGAAGTCACATTGAGATTTAAAACCTCTTTTACAAGTGAGTCCTAGCCAAGACAGGGCCAAAGTAGTATAAAACAGCAAAAAACATGTTTTAGGCTATGAATTATTACACTTGTGAAATAGGAATTACCTTTGCTGTAAATCTTTCAGGGACATTTAAGGGAGTGAGCAGCATAACATAAAATGACACCACTAGTAATAAACATATAGGCCTACATATCATTTGAGTATATTTACTAACCTATTTGTTGGTTTATTTGTTGTTTCCAACTTAAAATTGTAAAAAAGACTAATGTGAAATAAAACCCAAAAGGAAATTCCTGGTGTATTGTAAAATGCATGGTTATTAACTTAGTAATTAATTATTGTCATTGCCGATATAGAAAGTATAGTCTAATGTGGGAATAAATGAAACTGACATTTCCATGACATCATTTTGACATGATGTGAAAAGATCTGAAAAACATACTGTAATAGTGCTCTCACTGCTCTGGCAAAAATATTAGCCTCCTGGCAATTAAATAAAAGTCACTATTGAACGTACTAGGTATCGGGATCAACTATGGCTATTTCATACCAGGCTATTACATTTTGAGGGTCTGTTTTTAAGATAGGCCTGTAGGCCTGCCGCCGATGACAAATTATAATTACAACAAAGCACAAGGCCAATAAATGCATCGATTTACTATATTTTATAGTACACTGTGTGTGTGTTACATCAATATGTCTTAAAAAGAAATGTAAAACGGCTAACTGACCTGTTGACTTGGTTAATGAGTGTGTTGTTTATTGCTTTAAACATCAAAAGTGAACCACAAACTTCTGCTTCATCTCTACTGCACTGCTAGTGTTACTGCTAACTTGCAGCATCCAGAAATTGCTGTGTTTTATTTGTATTTATTTATTTATTTATTTATTTATTTATTTATTTATTTATTTATTTATTTATTTATTTATTTATTTATTTATTTATTTATTTATTTATTTATTTATTTATTTATTTATTTATTTATTTATTTATTTATTTATTATTTTTCATTTGCAATATTATTGATAGCATTCTCTCTTGTCTTTACACAACTAGCTGGGGGTGTCACTGCCACCCAAACCTGACTAGTAATGAGTGAATACAGGTGGGTGTCAATGACAGCTGAGTAAACCATGTAAATACCCTCTATACCAGTGGTTCCCAAAGTGGGGTCCGGGGACCCCCAGGGGTCCTTGAGGGAGTTCCAGGGGGTCTCCACTCTCCAGCTAAATGATAGTTTGGAGCCATTTGTACACTCTCAGAGTTAAATTAACATTGATTTTACAATATAAATTTGGGGTCCCAGAGATAGAAATGCCATTAAATGGGGGTCTGTAGAATAATGCATGTCAAACTGAGGGTCCCTGAAATTAAGCTGGTTGAGAATCACTGCAAGAGCCGTACAAATATTCTCTCATGGGGGTCCTTTTGACATGAAAAGGTTTAGGAACCACTGCTCTATACTTTACTTGACCAGGGTCGGGCTCTGTACTTGGTCCGGTCTTACACCTGAAATTGTCGATCTACAAGTGTTGTGTTGTGACAATTTGTGAGTTGCTAGTTGCTAGTTTTGGCGAATGTTCCCCCAAGATTATGGGTACAAGTGGTTAATGATGACACACCTCCCAAAGCACTCAAAAAAGCCCCTGTATTAAGCCCCTGCCGTGTGTGTGTGTGTGTGTGTGTGTGTGTGTGTGTGTGTGTGTGTGTGTGTGTGTGTGTGTGTGTGTGTGTGTGTGTGTGTGTGTGTGTGTGTGTGTGTGTGTGTGTGTGTGTGTGCGTGTGCGTGTGTGCGTGTGCGTGCGAGCGCATTCAGATCAGTCGGGAGAAACGAGGCGACAGATTTCTGTGTTGACAGCTGCAGTATTATATTGAGTGTGATATATCTGATATACGTTTGTGTTTCTCTCTTTAACCACTTTAACCATGGCGTATCTGATTTGGCCCGTATCATTATAGGTCATACACACACACACACACACACACACACACTAGAGCTTTCCAAAAATGGAGGGAAAAACAAAACAACAAAAGGAATTACATTCTCTGCACACACAGACAGACAGCGAGAGACAGAGAGAGACACTTTTGGGCTTCAGGTCCCGAGTCTCTAATTATAAATGGGTGTCAGTTACGTACGTGGCATGGAAGCTAGGCAGGTTGGCTTTAAACGGGGAACGAGGAGTGAAGTATGATCGGCGGCGGGGATGAAAGGTGGCCGCCGCAGGTTTTCCACGGGCGTCTAGTCGCCAGCCCCCGGCGGCTCCCTCAGACCCCCAGCCCTGGGTGTTTGTGCGTGTACACTGTGCACACGTAAGAACAAGAAAATCCCTGTTAAGTTGTCTTGTGCCACTTTGTTGAGAGATGCACCGTCGGCATGCAGAATGTGGCGTGGACGTGCGAAGCCCCTCAAAGGAGAGGAGGGAGTGTGGAGTGTGTGTGTTTGCGTGGACATGCGAGTGTGTGTGTGTGTGTGTGTGCGTGTGTGAGGTTGGCCGCTAGGGAGGGCTCGGGCGGCCCCTCTGTTGTCAGGGCCAGACGTAGTGGCTCCCACGGGGCCTCTGAGACACAGAACCGCCCACTGTCCTTCATCTGCGCAGGTTTATTTGACCTCTGAGCTCTCACCTCGCGCTACACCAAGCTAGCCTAGATGGACAGAGCGATGGCCAAAGTCCTTTGATTAAGAAACAAAAAGCGGCAAAGGGTGGTGAAAGAGGATGAAAGAAGTACAACGTCCAAGGGGCCACCGAGAGGAAGTCAACTAGAGGAGTGAAGCGAATCTTAAGTGAGAAAAACTAGCAACAGCAGGTTAGAATGAGAGTCAGACGGGAGGTTGAATGAATCTTCTCTGGGAGCTGGTTGAAGGCGGAAAGTATTTAGATGAAATCCAGACATGATTTAGAACAGGGCCAATTGACCCTTGCGGGGTCAATTGGAAAGCATACAGTTAAAAATGTCAGTTCAAATTAAATTCATTACTGTGTGACATTTAAACCACCTTCAACCTGGCGTCTCTATTTTGGGAATGTCATGTGTTCTAAAAATGTTTAAAATATGTATAGCCGATCCCCAAGCTCATAACGTGTTACAATGTGATGCGTTGTGAGCTTGTTGATTAACTATTTTCACTTTTTTAAGTCCCTTTGCAATTTGGGGGCGGGGGGGGGGGGGGGGGGGGGGGGGGGGGGGAGTTGGGGCAACAGCCTGTTTGGGGGTCCTTGGCATGGAAGATTTGAGAAAAACCTTAATTTTGAGATCGGTCAGTGACTGTTCAGCCTGCTCTTCATTCTGTGACTTATCGATAGAATGCACTTCTGATGACATGCAAATGCATATTGACATACATTCAAAATATCCCAATGATACTGAAATGAATCACTTGCTCTGTTCTCTCCATTGCACAGGACTGTGGGTTGATTGTGCAGCCAGGTAAGCCTTGTGGCCTGCAGCCTCTTCTGGGCTCTAAGACATCGGGCGAGTCCCAGGATCCACTTCGGCCTTGCACCTCTGGGGATGTGCCAGGTTGGTTTGTCTATATCCATAACACTGTCTTCACTGTGAGTGAGTGTGAGTGTGAGTGTGAGTGTGTGTACGCGCGTGACTGTGACTGACTGTGCACGTGCGCCGTGTATGCATTGGCACATTGTTTTGTGTGTGGTGTTCTCTGGGTACAAAGCCCTGCTGCATGATGTGGGTATGATGGCTTAATCTATTGGCTAGGCCTTTTGGGGGATTTAAGCAGCTGCTTCACTTTGACCTTTGATTTAAATGCAACAGGTGAGTTGTCAAGCTGTGCTGTAAAAATTCAATATCCTTCTCTGCGGCGAAGAGGATTGACTGTCAGTCCAGAAAGCTTTGTGCTCTAGAATTAGAATTATTATACTTTTATAAGTTACTCAGTGCGTGGTGTTTCATTTGCCACGCTCCCCATGATTATCTGCTGCCTGTCAGGCCGTCTATCAGCACAAAATATGTCTTTACGTTCCGTTTCACCTTCTCCCTCTTTCTCTCATGCCCTTCACTCACTCAGGCCATTGGGTTGTCCCGTGCCTCAGCTGTGCCGATAACCGTACCTGTGATTGGCGAGAGATAAGCTGGCAACCCGAGGGCTGCTACCACCCTCTGTTGGACAACAGCCAGCTGCAGGAGTGCATGAGAGACAAAAAGGTGAGGGGCTAACGGTTCAGATTATTAGCACACTTTAACAGCAGAATGACATTCACACACTTCTGCTTCTGTTAGACACTTACAGTAGAAAGCAACATACGTGCAATATACATGGTGGATACCTGGGTAGTGGGTTCATAATGTACCCCCCAACACACACAGTTTTTTTTTCTGGAATCCCAACTTATTTGAACTGTACAAATGGAACCAAATGTATCGATATGAACCAAATGTGTCCATACTGTATGGACTGTACATTCCCGGAGTTACAGACCCGCTAAGAGTCCATTTGGTTCCTATCTATCAATTAGTTAGCATACGAGGACTCCCATGGAATCTGCTCTATAGGGCCCCTGGGGGTCCCCCACACCTCAGAACCAGTGCTGTACATCAGCTGGTTGAGTAATACAATGCCCCTGTTATGGTACTTCTAGGATAGTGCAACTCCCTGACGTCCCTGCAGACTCTGCATTGAGTTGGTCCACGAATGACTTCACTCTCAGCGCTGCTTACGGGCAGGTCACTACTCTCTTAGCAAGGGGTACAATTAACATCAGGTACTAACTAGCCATAGCCAGATGACTAAAGTGCTATCCGGGGACCCCGAAATGTTGCCAGCTTTACAGCAGTGCTGGCAACAGTATATGTTCCATGTGCACGCGACGGGGATGCGTACACGACTACACGTGTGTGCATGAGAGATATTGTGGTTGTTGTAGCTAAATAATATGGCAGGAACATGTACAATGCGAGCTCTGTCTTTGATGCAGAGACGTTACTGAGCCATGTACTGTACAGGTATGAAGGAATTGCATTGCGAAGCGTGCATTCCGCAAGGTGCCCCAAAATGGGCATCTGCTTAGGAGATTTTCCATAAGTATTCCATCCCGATTGCCTAATGCCTTCCAAAGTTTGCCGGATTGGTCCGTTTTGAACAAAATGGACAAAATGGACAAAAAGTCATGAACACAGCGATTTCTTTTTTGTGCATGCACATTCCCACTAGGCAGAGGACAAAAAATGCCAAGTTTTCAAATCAGCCTTGCCTTTTATAGCGCCACCAGGAGGCTGACTAATGTGAAACACATTATTTTATATTATCAGTCCTAGGCAAATTGATACACATGATCTTTGTAGTAATGTGATCAAGTATGTGTTTTTTTTTTAAATATTCTATTTTGGTAGGCTACATCTTTTTGAACAAAATGCCTTAAATCATGAACGCAGCGCCCAATTGCTGTGAAACTTTGCACACACATTTGCAATACGTGCAAAAACATGCCTCCTGGTGCCGCTATAATAGGACAATGTTAAAAGGGAGGTAATAGAGCGTCGCAGTCCCGCGCCCTTTCAGGACGACGGCAGGCCCGGAAAAGAATTCCCCATATTTTTTTTCATAGACGTTTCAAAAGGTATGTATTTATTTAAAGACCTTTTAAAGACCTTTTAAGCCTCAGACAAAGCCAACTCTTGTTGTGACAAATCATGACAATAAACACAACGTTTTGGGCCGTTCAAATAATTAGAAAGAAGAAAAAAAAGGGCAAGGTACAACACTTTTTTTGTTTGTTTTTCTTCTTGTCTTCTTTTCTTCCTGTCGTTGTCATGAAAGGGGGCGGGACTGCCACGCTATATTACCTCCCTTTTAACCGTGTCCTATCATAGCGGCACCAGGAGGCACGTTTATGCAAAGAAATCACACTTGTGTGAAGTGAGGGGCGCCCACTGTATTTATATCGGTCACATGATGTATGGCACACTAAACAAACATTAAAGACCATAGTCCAAGTCCATAGACTTGGCCTTAAAACCAACATTAAAAAGCCCATAGACTTGGCTGCCATTCAAAAGCCATGCGTGCCCCTCAAAAACACATGTTTATATTACTCCTACACATTTTGTCCAGACATCACAAACGTTCCTGACCTGGTGGAGACCTGGGAGGACTTTTTCTGTATTCTGTATTCTGTATTTTGCTACACATCACTCCTACAGAAGACCGAGGGGCAGCGGTGGCCGAACGGTTTGCGGAGCGGTCTTGATATCGGAAGGTCGCTAAGGTCGGCACGTTAAAATTACCACCGCTGAAGTGCCCTTGGACAAGGCATTGAACCCCTACCATGAAATGTTCTATGAGCAGGGCCTGGCTGTAAACAAGTTCTTGAGCTTAGTCCAGTTACCCTGGGTAAACATAGTACCTTTCCTTTCCTTTTTTCGAGCCAAGCCAATAAAATAATTGGTTCAGGAAAGAGGCACAGGTTTGATGCTGAAGGTTAAAATACTGAGCGCTATGGGGACCCCTTTGTGTATACAAAGCACAAGCCATGGCCAACTGCTCTGGGAGTGACTTAGCCAATATACTGTGTATACCCTGAGTTTGGCAGAGCCGCCATTAGGCTGTGGAGGAGTCGCATGTACAGCTACTTCCAAATAGTTCAGAACATTGGCGTTAATATAGAAGCCAGTGGGAATCAGTGATGAAAACAAAATATCTAATGGTGGACCTCTGTATCCACAATGGGAACGGCGTGGCTCCAGTGTGGAGCTTGGACTTCATGCGGCCAGCCTGTGACATCAGTCATGTGAAGTATGACATATGGCTCTGGGCATGGTTTCAGGCTGAAACCTTGCCCAGTATTTTTAGTGTCGGACATGATGGAGCATAAATCCAGCTTTTACGCTCCATTAGATTGACTTCCATCATGAAATTAAAATTCAATATTTCAAAAAGTATAATGTGGAAGATATGTGGAACATATATACACTGTGTTAAAGAAATTTGGCGCTGATCGGTCCAGCAGGATGCACGATTAGCTCCGGACATACAGTTGGACTCCTGCAGAGCCATGCCGTAAACGCAAGATCAGAAGAAAGTTATTTACAGTTGTCTTGTGTCTGTCTGTGTTGGTAGATGACAATGTTCCCATCCTACTTGTCTCTAACAGTATAGTTCACAATGGCCTCTTATTAAAGCCAGACTGGATTCCGTATTTTCTTCTTCGTTTACACTTGATTTAGTGTTTATTGATGATCAAAGAAAAGTAGACAGGTGTTGAGAGAGTTGTTGGGCAAAATATGTATTTTGAAGTTCCAGGCAGAATCTGTGAATGTCAAACAGAAGGCAAATGGAGTAAAAAAAATGAGTTGAAAGGAAGATGGACAACATTACATAGCGTCACATTGCGAGGCGTTTTTTGGCTTTTACAGGTTTCAGACTGTGGGTCTGTAATGAGATGGTAATACTGTCTGTCTGTATACAAAGCTTGCATGTATAGCCCCTTTCCTCTTTGTCACTACCAGTGCCAAGTCATGGATCTAACACTAACCTATGCCAAAGGACATTGTCTAGCATACTGATTCTGGAAACTTTGATATGCTTTATTGGCTCTAAGAACAAAACTCTGAGCCACAGGATCGAGACACATCCATATGCAGTACTATGTTGATGTGTAGACTTGTGAGTTTGGGGGAATTTATTTTTTACAGTTGTCGTGAGGGATTTTCTTTCCTCACATATTCTGATTTAAGTTGTGTCCAGACCACAAAAGTATTGTGACCATGCGCGCAACCATGCGAGGTGAGTCATGGGCCCAGGGCGAGAAGTAGTCGAATTAGTTTGTTTTGGGAGGTCTGAAGCTTAGTCTTAAGTAACATTGTGATGCTGGAGGAAGCATAGTCATAGGAGGGCTGATTTAGAGCTCCCACAAGAGTTTTGAGAGCATTTTTTGCTTTCACCTGTCTTGTTGTCAAGAATGTCATCAACTTTAACCTTGAAGTCAATTACGTTGACGTTACTGAGGGAATGTTTAGAACCGAAAAGAATAGATTCTGTAGTGAGAGTTTGTTATCGGATTTTGGTGAGTTCGGAACTGAGAGCCTCCTCGACTTGTTCATTGTGTTTTGTCATTACAGTTACTGTATGTTGTTGACGCACTATCCAGACAGTTAGCATCCGGTGGCCCCAAGCTTATGGTTTATCTGCAACAATAATCTCCCATAACACGCAACCGTGTATCCTAAAACAGACCCAAATAGGCGTAGCATCTGGCTGCAGTCCCCCTATTGTGAAATTGTTAATAGAAAAGAAAGAAGAAAATCGACAACATCTACTGTACAAGCTCACCGATATTTTGAACTCACAATGAAACAGTTATTGTCTCTTGAATTATGACCAGCAGACTAGAAGCCAATTGAGACTTCCTGACCTGTTCGTACAGTTTTAAAAGAGCAGTAAATTGCAGCAGGTTTCATCTTGGCAAACTGACAGCTGCAGAGGGACAGAGGCAGTGTTGATTTCGTCGACTAAAACTAAGACGAAAAATGTTCGTCGACTACCTTTTTGCACTGACAAAAACTAAATTAAAACTAAATGAAAACTAAGCTATGATGACTAAAACTAAGACTAAATATATCGACAATTTCGTCAAGAAATAAAAAGTAGACTAAAATGTTAAGAAGGGACTAGTGGACCAGACATCCAGTATAAGTCATTTTTCACTTGGTTGCATGCTGAAAATAGCCGATCTACAAGCTTATAGATCGGCTATTTTCAGCAAGAGTATAATCTGCCATTACGACGCATCAAAATACGATTTGACTAAATCAACCATAGATTTAGTCGACTTAAAATCTCATGACACTTTGACTAAAACTAGACTAACAGTAAAACATTCCAGGTGACTAAAATGTGACAAAAACTAAATGAACTATTCAAAAGACTATGACGGTTAGCTCGACCGTCTGGGCATCTAGGCTGCCAAGCCAGCCAGACGGCGTGCCGCGGGTTCGACTCCCGAGCCCGACGGCCTTTGCCGCGTGTCACTGCGCATCTCCCTCCCCCTTTCCTGTCTGTATACTGTACCCTATCAATAAAGGCAAAAAACTGCAAAAAATATTAAACAAAAACAAAAAAAGTCTGACTAAAAATAAAATATCTTTTTGCTGCCAAAAACAACACTGGACAGAGGAAGGGTTTTCTGAATGATAAATTGGCTGAGAACACTGTCTCATACTTCCTGTGAACTGGGATTGGCTGCGTTAGTTTTAGGACCATGAAGAAGTCTCCCTTGAAGCTACAAACAGAAGAGCCAAGACTCCTCATCAAACGAGTATTGTGTGTGTGTGTGTGTGTGTGTGTGTGTGTGTGTGTGTGTGTGTGTGTGTGTGTGTGTGTGTGTGTGTGTGTGTGTGTGTGTGTGTGTGTGTGTGTGTGTGTGTGTGTGTGTGTGTGTGTGTGTGTGTGTGTGTGTGTGTGTGTGTGTGTGTGTGTGTGTGTGTGTGTGTGTGTGTGTGTGTGTGTACATTTCCTCAAGTACCATTTTTGATGTATTCTTTACTAGAGTATTTACAATTTCCAATACTTTTACTTCACTACATCTCAGAGGCAAATATTGTACTTTTACTCCACTACAATTATTTGAAACCTTTTGTTAGTAGTTACTTTGTAGATTTGAATTATTACAAAACATACTTAACCTACTTAAACTTTGGCTATTTGAAAATAGCTGATCTACAATCTCACAATGCATTTTGAGGTATATTTTGATGCTAATACTTTTTGTACTTTTACTCAAGTACATTTTTATTTAAGACTTTTACTTGTAACGGAGTGTCTGCATTGCAGTATAGTATTGATGTTGTCCTAAAAGTAGCAATTTCACAATGTACTCTATTACAAATAAAAGTCCTGTATTAATAATTTAATGCCAGTAGAAAATGTGTACTGGCATCAAAATCGATCTATAATTGCACCAAGTCTCTGTATGTCTCTGGACCTGATCACCCCTATCTCCATATATGGAGCCTGTTCTGACATCACAATGATTGTTCTGACATCTGCATAGTCTCCATATTTGGGCGTGCCTGACAATGAACTCCACATATGGGCATAAAAGGGACACAGACAAAATGTATAACTGGGTGGGGCATGCATTTCCAACTTGCATCGTTTCAAGTACCCAATGGGCACCGCTCTAGTGTACTTAAAGTCCCAAAAGTAAACTCCTTCACACATTTTTTTTAAAGAGATATTAAAAAAGGAAATAAAAAAGGACGATCACAACAGGTAAACTTGTAGATCTTCTATGTTCAAATAGGGATTTCAAATAATAATAATAATCTGTTCAGTCAGATAACTCACAAATAGTGTTGGGGGGGGGGGGGGGGGGGGGGGTTTGTATAAGATGTAAATTCAAGTGTGACTGTGATATTTTATCATTTCTTAAGCTTTATTTGGTTGTAAATTAACTTTGTTGATGAAAGATAGTGTTCTTTTTGCAGAGTGTATCCAACAACTACCGTTGAAATTGAAAGCATAACTGTTGCTTTATACTGTAAATGTGTATTGTGAGGCGGAATTGTGGTAGAATTACAATCGTAAGGAGGTTTACACAAATGTAAACTGTTTTCGTTTCAGTAGAATAACTTTGTCCTGTCAAACTGCAGAACTATAATCAAAACAACACAATTCTTCCCCTATTGACCACAATGAAGTTGCAACAGAATCTGTTCCAGGCCCGGGTTGTGTGACTCAAACCGCGTCTTCCCTCCTCAGGTGCTGTTCATCGGAGACTCGACCAACCGCGGTATGATGTACTTCCTGATGGAGCGGGTGAACTCCAGCCTGGAGGAGTGGGGCAAGGCTCACAACATGCTGGTCTACAGCAACCTGAACCAGGGCCTAACGCACGTCGGCTACTCCTACTACCCTCAGTTCTGGCTGGAGAAGAGCCTCAGGCCCACCTTCCAGCAGGCCCTGGAACAGCTGTTACACAGGTGAGAGGATGCTGGGTGGAAAAACAAAAGAAAGTTTGAGCGCTTTTACCACAAAAAGTATAGGTAAAGGGTTTCACCTGTGCGGGTCCTAGATATTTACAGGCTTTTTTAGCTTTTACCACAAAATGTACAACTAAATGTTTTTTACAAGGTCCAAAAACATATATTTACATACAGTATGTACCTGAGATAAGATATACGGTGTATATGTAAAGGTGTGTGAGCAGCCCAGGCCGTAGCGTAACGGTCTGGGCACCGGACTGGTAATCCAGTCGCAGTGTGCCGCGGGTTCGACTCCCGGACCCGACACGGCCTTTACTGCATGTCATCCCCCCATCTCTCTCCCGTTTCCTGTCAGCCTACTGTCTGTCCCGCAAAAAAAAATATCTTTAAAAAGGTGTGTGAGCATAGCAGCTGTACTGTGCATTATATACATTATATATTAATTAGTCAAGGTGTTAGGTCATGGATTAAGGTGCAAAGAGTCGGTCCGCGTTAGCCGCATAAACCACTTGACACTGACTCTGGTATAATCCGCAACACACTGGTATAATCCGCGAGTGCTGTAAGAGGTAGAGCAAAAAAAAAGAAGAAAAGTCAAGGCCCAGGCCGTAGCGTAACGGTCTGGGCACCGGACTGGTAATCCAGTCGCAGTGTGCCGCGGGTTCGACTCCCGGACCCGACACGGCCTTTACTGCATGTCTTCCCCCATCTCTCTCCCGTTTCCTGTCAGCCTACTGTCTGTCCCTTCAAAAATCAATAAAAGGCGTAAGCCGCAAAAAAAATATCTTAAAAAAAAAAAAAAAAAAAAGAAAAAGAAAAGTCAAGTACCTTGTCTAAAGCTAATGTCCAAGTCAACTTGTCCCTGGTATATAATCCAAGGCGGCAGGCCAGCCTAACACGACAGACTCATGCCATGTTTCAGCAATCTGCCGGGTGTCGGGTGGAAAGTGGAAACCGTTCCTGTGCCTGGTGGTGTTGTGGTAGGCCCCCTTGCCCTTCCGCGGGCATTGTAGGGGGTTGAACAGTTTGTGAATAGAAAGCGTTATTGTCTACATATGTGGAAATGTGCCTTTCATTTCAATTGTAGAATTTAAAACAGACACTACATACAGAAGGACCACAGGCCACAAGGACAATATGACAGATGTCTCGTTACATATTCCAGTTCATTGCAAAATGTGCAATTCCCGGTGGCGATTCGGTATAAATTGGTTTTAAGAATTCATTGGGGTAATGACCTACATGTTCAGGCTTCTCTCTCCCGTTCTCTGTGAACAATTTTGACACATACAAAAATGGGTGCCAGGTACTAAACACTGCTTCACTTATAAACAAATACCGAGTGTTTTTTTTTTCTTCTAGATAGCAAGTCAGACCCATCTTGTTCTTAGTTTGAAAGTAAATTTGAATATTTATGACAATGCTATTCACAAAGTTTTCGTTTTGTTTTCGATGCCCCAGGGGTGTTTCCAAGCTCAAATGAACTGATGTCTCCTAAAGAGACCTCACGATAAGTATCAAAATCATGTATCTGGTTTGTTTGGCAACTTCAGAGGAAAACAGTAAAATATAAATTTAAATATTTCTGACAAAGCTATTCACAAAACAATATTGTTTTTGTTTTCGATGCCCCAGGGGTGTTTCCAAGCCCAAATTAACTGATGTCTCTTAAAGAGACTTCGCGGGCAAAATCTGTTTCATTTAGGGTGACCACCCGTCCTGCGTCTCGCACAAACAGAACAATGTCCCGCGAGTCAAGACAGAATCAGAATGGTCGCTTTTTTCCCCGCTGAGCCGGACACGATGGTGGAGTGTTGTGTTCATGTAGTGTATGTGTGAGTGGAAATGATCGGAAACGGATCTAAACACGAACTGAACGTCCATTTACACTCACTTCTTTGTTATTTTCCGGGGCTTTGAGCAACTTATGGGCAGTGTCAACAAAGGATGTGTAGTTCTTTGACTAGTGCTATTTGTAGAAGTGAGGACAGAGGAATAACACTAGCTACTCAACATGAGAACATATGCATGTGCAACATTAAATATTAATATGAATACAACTAAAAATACATTGCATGGATGCACCTGGTACGTATCCTCAGTGATGTATCCCAAGGTCATCAGGGTTTCGGGTCTCTCGAACATCATACCCCTCACTCGGGTGACCCAGCCGGGGTGATCAAGTCCCGACTTACGTCCCAGTAGCTACCCTCGATCAGTCCCATTTGGGCAAGACCAAGGCCACACAATCCGTTGCTCCGGAACTACTCTACCGGGACTGGGAGGATCAGCAATCTGGCGCATGGAGGGACTAGGCTCTGTGGGTTGCCTCCTGTCCGGGCCCCTCCTACGTCTCACCAGGTCCACTCCTGCTCTCACCGGGCCCAGGACCTGTGCGTTGCACCAGACTCCCAGCACCAGGCACTTCATTCAGGAGTGGTGGATTATAATGGCCCTCCTAAAGGCCTCAATGAGGGTTTTTGGGCTTTCTCCTCACAGAGGACACAGGCTGGGGCGCTAACCCATACTGCTCACCCAGGTGCAGTCTACATTCCGGCTGTCACCCGTCTCTCCGGTGGTCACCAGACTATACCCAGTTGTCACAGTCTATTCCTACGTATAAGTCACTATAAATAGAATGAATATCTATAACTAAAAATATATATTATATTAAAATATAATCAATATTATCCAGCAATATGAAATGATTAGTGCACATTGAGAAATATAAAAACATCATTACATCTTCATGAATAGCATTAACCACATGAACCCCTGTCCCTCATTGGGCTTGTTTGGAGGTGGTCACCCTATTGGTTCGTTCGGCAACTTCGCAGGAAAACAGCTGCACAAAATTACATGAAACTTTCAGCAAAACGTGGGAAATGGCTCCTTGACTACCTCCTGGTCAGATTTGTCGTGTAATTGGGTAAAGGCCAAAGGTCATGGAAAAAGGTCACAGTCGTGACCACCATGTGGAGTGGGGGTTTGGTGTGTATTGACTAATGACAAAGTTTTGCCGATTGGACAGCTTTATTCACAGCACTGTCCTAATGTTGGTGCTACAATCTTTAGCATTTCAGAATCAGATTTTCTAAACATATACTGTAGTGCTCTGGCTGCTGTCTCAACTGTAATTATTCAAGGACAAATTCCCCACCTTTCCTTTCCTGGAAGTTTCGTGTCATTCTGAACAGCCGTTTTCCCTTAAAGTTGAATGGGATAATAACATTCAAACTGTTCATCTTTAACCAACAACATCCCAATGTCTTATTTGCTGTGCCACAGGTTTCTATCAATCACACAGACGATATCCGTGTGCCCACGTATCTGTGTTTAATACAGCCTATACACAACACAACTATATGATGAAGATCCTTTGGGACAACGTGTTCAAAACGTTCATAGTGGATCAGATTTGGATTTGGAGTGTTACGGGTGTTACTTTAATATGAGATAATTCTATGATCACAAATAGTATATCAAAGTGATCCAAATCCCGTTTTTTTATTTTATTTGTATCTACCCAAAATCCGAATCTAATCCACTCGGATAGGGATTAAAGGTTTTGAACTCTTGCGCCCCAGGCATTTGAAAGTTTAATCTTGCAATATAACAGTAGAGAGGCCGACAACGACTTCTATTTTTATTTTCACTGGCGCAGCGGCCTGCTCATCACACATTATGTGATGAGACATGTGTTATCCCGCCTGGCCATATGGAAATAAGCTTAATCGGTTGTTGTGATCAAAGCACTAGGGGTCGTGACTCAGGAGGCATGTTCGACTGATGCCGCGCAGCGGGGCCTCCTCGCCAGCCGTCTCACACGGCCTCAGATGTGTTCAAAGCTAGGGACGCATCCTTGGGTCATGTGCTGCCATTTTATTGAGCACTGCTGCTAAGCCAGCAACAATCCAGGAAGCGTTAAACTGTGCGCGCGTGCGTGCGCGCGCGTGTGTGTGTGTGTGTGTGTGTGTGTCTCATTAGTCCTGTGGGCTCGGTTATGAGTTGCATATTTCTTTGAGTTGACTTTGCACTTGTGTCACTTTATGGCCATCTGCTCATATACACATTGATGAGATACTGTATGTATTGCCATCACCCAAAGGTCACGGCCCCTGGAAAACTCTGCTCAGACGGTGCTGGTAGTGGGAGGCGTCCAGTGGCTCAACACCAATCACATCAGAGTCATCAGACAGGTGCTGGAGAGGTAGAGATATGCACACATGAACACGCATCAACAAACATGTACACGCACGTCGAGGACATCATCAGTATTCAGTCCTTCTCTTTTTCATACACTGTTTTAGTAACTACCGGTAGTTAACTCACTCGGAAATACTCAGAAGATACTTGGAAATCACGTTTTACAAACAACGTTATACAGTATCCTACAGTATGAACCTCACTGAGTGACATGCTGACATAAATGCTACTACAGGAGGAGGCTGAAGAGGTTTGTTCGCTGACGAGCCGTCACTGTGGTAGCATTGAGAGGAGAAACTGTATACTCAAGTCTAGATGGATTTCCGATGCGCCGTCTTCACCTACTCACTCACTCACTCACTTTCACCTACTCACTCACTTTCACCTACTCACTCACTTTCACCTACTCACTCACTTTCTCTGACTTTGTTTTGTTTCTGCACGGCTTGCCAAAACAAATGGATTTTTTACTCCACTCTGAGTTCTGAGACACCCGCCCACTGGAACAGTAATTTTACCACAGATCTCCACTGCTTGTTTGCATTAACCTCCGACATGCTTTGACATGATTTGTCTGAGATTTATGGAAAAAGGGGAATATCCGCACTCTCTTAATAGAGTTTGAGTTTCTTTATTTCATGAAATCACATGCAGCAGCAGTCCACCAAGAGAAACGAATGCGTTTCGGCACGCAGGCCTTCCTCAGCGTTTCAAATGCTGAGGAAGGCCTGCGTGCTGAAAAGCGTTTGTTTCTCTAGGTGGACTGCACCTATAACGGTGCCATTCCTGGCGACAGCGCTGTAGACAAGTCACACTGACCCATCACACATGATGTTTGCTTCGCTGTCTCTTCAGTAACCTTTGGCTAGTTAGAAAGTCTTGGAGGTGCAAGAACTTCCAAAATGAACTTCAGCTAAGTTTGTTTACTCAACAATTACTATGTCATCTTGTTGTTATTGACCTGCCAACGCCAAAAAATTCTAGACTTTGGTGTATGCAGTAGGTTTCACTCATTAACTCACTTTTATTCACTCACTCATTTACTACTCACTGACTCACTTACTCACTGATATTATTTCCTCTCTCCTGTGTTTCTACTTCAGAGAAAACCTTGGGAATATCATGGTGGTGGTGAAATCTTTAGGCATCGGTTTCCATCTTCCTGTTGAAGGCATCCATTCTCTCAGCCTGGTAACTCCCTCTCCTCATTCATCCTTTATTTACAAGGAACATTCAAAGCATTAACAACTTAAACCCCATATACTTAGTTGACCGACAGGGTCACTAGTCAGGGCTCTGATACTTGGTCCACTCCTTTTTACCCTCCACTTACTCTACAGTCTACACCAAATCTCTCTACAAGCTCACGTTATGAGCTATATCTGTTTTAGCCAAATGTTCAACTTTTCTAAAATGTTCATCGAAAATAGCAAATCTACAAGCTATAAAGACTGTGGCCTCTGTAATAATCCATGGCTCCCAACCTGCTGTTGAATCAGTAATGTCTCCTGTAGTTCAACAAACGCTAATGACGTCCTTGAGTCATTCATAATGTGACGAATCGTTGTTTCTCGGCATGTCTGTCAACGTTGCAGCGAGGAATACAGCAGCTGTATCGTGAAAACAGCAACATCCTCACCACGGCAAAGCACTACGGCTACGAGGTGATCGACACATTCTACATGACCATGGGCCGATATAAAGAGTTCCTGCAGGGACGATGTGCCTGCCATTTCCATGAGGTAAATGAATTGACATGTCGGTGGTAAAGTAGGTGGAAATTTTACATTATTTTCTTTAAATGTATTTGGAAAGGAAATTCCTATTTGGTTGTCAGACATATTTGCTGTTTGGTGAGTAATACAAGGCAGTCCACTCCACTGCCACCTGTAGGCTACTGTAAAAAATGATAATCCACACAATGATGATGATGTACAAAAACCACGAAATGCAAAGAAAATGGAATGTATGACAGTTTGACTGTTTTACACGCGTAACCCGCATTTTAATCAACCCCCCTTCACTGCCGAGATTGTTGTATTACCTTTAGAGCATACACTGAATTATTTGGGCTTTTAATCTGCGAAAATCCAGCGAATAAAGGTCCCTCGGTTTGTTGTGATCCGATCGTACCATCCACCATCTTGGTGCACCCGGAAGACGCACACAAGACCCGCCTCCATGAGGCGTTGTACCCCATTCATTTGCATTGGCCTCAATCTCCCAGAAGCCCTAGCAGCCCACAGCATGTGACGATTTCCGGTTTCGTCATCAAAACGAAAGCATCTAGTCTCTATCTCCGCGGAGAAGGCAGAGTTTATTTTTATTTATTACAATACGGCGGATTAAACACATAAAACAAAAGGCGGGTATGTCGTATATAGCAACGACAGTAACCTGGAGTAAACCATTCCTGGCAGTTGGGTTCCCACGGTCATGAAATGATATTCCTGGAATTATTTTGAAATTAGAAAAAACATTTTCCATTACTGGAAAGGTTTTGGAATGGATCAAAGGTCCTGGAATTTATCAAGGGTCCTGGAATTTGTTTTGACTATGCATTGTTTTTGGCTATTTCCAAAACATGTGTAACACCAGTAAGAAGAAATGTACCCTGGAGTATGCGTTCTAATCTACAGGTCGCAGAGTATTTAGCAAGTTTTCCCTGAGGAAACCCACACTGATCATTTCCCCATCCTTTCTGTTTGATATTTATGTGCTTTCAAAGCCAAGACCGAACAAAGCATTAAATACTGTGTCTAAAGCGCTCAGCAGCCACAAATCACACAACCATTTTCTCAGTGGACAGGAAATCAGCACTTCTGTTCCTCTGATTGAACAAATCTAATGCTCTCTGCTTCCACATCAAGGAGGTTTCTGAAAATAAATCCCCTCACTGCCCTCTCCCGGGTCCCTGTAAAAGAGCTGCCTATAAAATTGGCCTCTGCACGAGTTAATGAGTAATTAGCAATTAAAGCTGCATTTTTACTGCATCTTAAAATGCACGTTGGTAGCAGCTGGGTGTGTATGTGAAGTGGTTTCAGGGCCCTTATGTGTGGCAGGCTCAGTCCCACCAACCACCCACGCCCCCATCTCACTTCATATGGCTCTTAAATGACAGCAGGCCTGCAGAATCTGTCAAACGGAGAGCAATCTAGTCTAGTTAAAGTCTGATTTGTGTGTGCGTGCGCGTGTTGGTTTCTGCGTGTGCACAACAGAGGCTGTTTTAGGGTTAGGATTTAGATTAATTTATTTAGGATTAGAATTAGTTAGGCTACTGTAGCCTGACAGCGTGTTGCAGGTTTGAGTCCCGGTCCAGGCAGCCATTGCTGCGTTTCACTCCCCATCTCTCTCTCCCCATTTCCACATGAGTAAGTGATATTTTTGTTGTAATCAATAGAATGTTTTTTCCCCCAGTAAAGGGGTTCTCCCGGTCTCTCCAGCAATTTAGTAAACAGAAAATGTGCAAATGTTTTACTGAAATATAATACAACAATAATAATTGCGACTGTAGGTCGCGGATTACTATGAAAACCTGCAAATCCGTTGATCCGTCACTCAGTCACGCCTCCATATATGGTTGTCAGTCCATCACGCCTCGTGACATCACACCTCGTCACACGTCACGTCTCATAATTATGGCCGTCTCCATATATGAAGATCACGACACTGACCTCATGAAACCCTGGATAGCCATACATGGACAACACTGGATCATCACCTAGATCTGCATATATGGAGCCGGCCAGCAACTCTACATCTGACCTCAAACCCTTAGATCTCCATATATTATGGGGCTGACATAATAATAATAATTTCAAAACACTGGCATATTATTCAGTCAGACCCTAGGCTCAGCGCTGTGTTTACACAAGCCCCAGCTGTGGTGTTTAAGCGCTCTTCTAATCTAAGAGACCAGCTTGTGAGATCGTACACACCTGAGCAGAATAATAGTACTTACTTACCTCTTTTTACCAATGTTTTTGTGTGGGGTTTTTTCTTCACTTTTTTGCGCTCCCCTATGTGTTTTATATCCCCACAAATACGCAATTTTGAACACTCTGGCTTTCTCATCATAATGAGGCTTTTATGGAAATTGCTCTCAGGAAAAGCTCAACTGATTTGGCCATATGCATGATGTCATCTGTATCACCCTACTTTGTATAATAATTACGCTTCAGTCTTCAGTTCCAAATTTGCATTTCGACTTTGTTTACAATGTCCACATTGTTGATTTTCCAAGCTGGCATGGAATGGAAACAAGCCTGGGTTTATATAGCATCAATATTATAATGACTCAAAGATTAAATAATGTGCATATCAGCGCCCCCACCACCTCAGGACAGTGTGGTACTGCAGCTAAAACTGCTTCAGAAGCCAGATATAAATGACGAACTGGTTATCAGAGTGGTGCTTTAGGCTCAAACCATTAGAAATATGTTTGACAGACATAAACAATATGATATTAAATATTTAAAAGTTTTAAAATGCATGTTTTTTTAAGTACTGTACTTAAGTACAATTTTGAGGTACTTTACTTGAGTATTTCTAATTTCCAGTACTTTTAGAAGTAGAGGACACTGGAGCAGCATGGACATTTCAAGCCTTTTCACTTGGTGCTAGCACACAAAACGACTAACGTTTTGACCTATGCGGTCTTCATCAGAGTCATCGCTGCGGAAGAATTATACCAGCACCTTGTTCTTCAGTAAAGGACAGCGTCTCTAGTCGAACCCCAGTGTTTGTACTGGTGGTTACTTCTACTCCACTACATCTCAGATGCAAATATTGTACTTTTACTCCACTAAAATTATTTAAAAACTTTAGTTACTAGTTTGCTTTGTAGATTTTGATTTTCATTACAAAACATACATTAATCATGTCAGCCCTATATACATATTGACCGTTTGAAAATAGCTGAATTTGTAGATCTGCTATTTTCAAAAGATATTTACACATTTTGAACTTGTGAAACTGAAAGGGGACATTCAGGCAAGACGAGTACTTTTACTTTTAGTACTTTTAAGTACATTTTGATGCAGATGCTTTTGTACATTTTGAACACAGGACTTCTTGTTTTCCACCACTTGCAGGTGGAGAAGCTGTCCAGGAGTCCTGCGAGGACCGGCGAGCAGAGCGGCGGCAGCACCCTGACCTCGGCCCATTCCGTCCTGCTGGACCAGGACCAGTGGGCGGGGTCTAACACCTCCTCGTCCTATCACGTGAGGGGACCGGTCAACCAGATGTACTCTGAGATATTGCTGAGCCGTCTGTGTCCCCGCAGAGCCCCTGGAAACTAGAGACCCCCGCCCCACCCCCTCCCCTACGCACACTGAAACCCACAGTGTTCATTTAACTCTGAGAGTGGAAAACATGGATCCAAATGGACCCCCTGACCGGTGCCCGGGATAGAGAGAGAGTGTGTGTGTGTGTGTGTGTGTGTGTGTGTGTGTGTGTGTGTGTGTGTGTGTGTGTGTGTGTGTGTGTGTGTGTGTGTGTGTGTGTGTGTGTGTGTGTGTGTGTGTGTGTGTGTGTGTGTGTGTGTGTGTGTGTGTGTGTGTGTGTGTGTGTGTGTGTGTGTCTTCTCTGTGAAGACAGAGAGGTCATTCCATGTGAGTGGTGTAACAGGAGAATGTTGACTATCCAGCCGTGCGACAGGGATCGTTGCTCCTGTCCCAAGCACCTGCTCTGATTGGCCGGCCTTAATGAACACACCTGGTCATGTGACCTGAACTCAGAGGCTGACAGGGTCGCCATGGGTAGACCTGTTTTTTGTCTTGAGTAATAATGAGGCATATTTGGCAGGTGCTTCATAGGCACATTATTATATCATTTTGACCACTTAAACCTTATACTATACTATACTATACTATGTTTGTTTTTTTTTGCTCCCGATCCGATTTTGTGTATCTGCCGATACCGATTTTTACAAATATTTATATTTATTTATTTATATTTTTATAGAACACTTATGCCATATCACAATAGTACAATATCCAAAATCACAGAAAATATCCAGTCTAACATCATGATATGGATATAATATTGATACTAGGGATGTTTTTTTGCCCTCGATCCGATTCCGATCATTTGAAATATGTGATCGGCCCCAATTTCCGATCACGTGTGCGGATCGGACAACTCTTATAGGCCTACCATACTATAATATACTATACTATACTTAGTAAAACTTAGTTAAAAACAAGTGTCCTTCTACACAAAATTTCTTCAGCAGAATTAGCAGATCTATAAGCGTGGCACGTTATGATCTTGTAGATCTGCTATTTCTGATGAACGTTCCTCCCAGAAGGTGGCACTAGGGTTCAAGTGGTTAAACATGGAGTAGGTTTTAAAGGCTCGCTAAGTTTATAATGATAATGATAAAGGCACAGGAATAGTTATCATTTGTGATACTTATCTTAAACTACGGTATGTTAAGCTATTAAGTTATGTTAAGCTATTAAGTATGTTAACATGTTATGTACAATTTCTTTGATGGACATGTGCTGCATTTTGGACACAGAGATAATGGCAAAACATTACCCTGGGCAGGGTCACCAGCCTGGTAGCTGGTGAAAGAAGGGATCACTGAAATATCGCCATAATAATGGAAATTACAGCAAATAATGGAACTTTTTTTCCTTTTTTTTCCAAGAGAGAGGGAAAATACAAGGCAAAGACTGGGAATTAAAATGCCTTGGATCAAAAGCTGCATTTTCTCTCAAGTTGCGCAGTCTGCCAAATCAAGAGAGAAAAACACAAGAAGAGAAAAATGTATTTGAATTATTGTGGAGGTCTCCACTGTATACCTCATTCAGCCACTTCCTGTGGCATAATATTCAATGCCAAAGATATGACACAATGATATTCATTATGTAAGAGAATAATGTCTTATGTATATGATTGCCTGCTTATGTTGTCTATATTTTTATATAAAGTGTTTATTTCTATAAGGGGAATTACACCCCTTTTATCTGAACTGGACTCTTTCCCTGCTCCTTCTGTGTAAATGATTCTGTATTTTCAGTCCTCAGCAGTTGATTAGAAATGCGCCTGTAAAGCTATATTGTGTGTATAATGCATTGTCTATAATACATTGTCAAGCCCATATTTGTTCCCAGTCATCCTCCAAATCAGTGAGGCTTCTGGCATGTTCTTCATTGAGCCGTATTTGACGTCTGATTAAATAAATGTCCTCATGATGATGTCACTGGGCGGGTAGTATCTCAAGCCAGGCAACCATTCCACAATCTTTGAATGTAAATGCCCCCCCCCCCCTCTCCTTTTTAAAGTGGTACAAAGGATGTTATCGTTTCCATTCATAAAAATATAATTATTTTAAAATACTTTAAGATGTAATTCCATAGCAGCAAGCTAGTATTATTCTTTGACTAATTTGATTAAGAGGAATTATTTATGCCAGTGGTTCTCAAACCTTTTCAGTTCAAGGACCCCCAGTTTACTATGCATTAGGCCACAGAGTATAGACCCCCATAAGACTGAGTTACGGGTACATTTCTTTCCACTTGTGTGTGTGTGTGGTTGGGGGGGGGGGGGGCTGGCATCCGCTTTAAGGGCCGATTCATACTCCTATTTTAGAGCAGAATAAAAGTCGGTTCGGCGCTACTAGAGCCTACAATTTGACGTCATTTGAGGTACGGGGGGGCGGGTACCGTCCTAAAGTCGGCTCTTCGGTGCTACTGAAAATTTCTGACGAGCCGAAATCATTTCGGCACTACAGCGCCGAAACAGCGGTAAAATAGGAGTATGAATCGGCCCTAAGCCTGAACTGCTTTCAGTGCCGATGCACTGAAAACTGTATCACGGTTTACGGAAGCGTTTGAAATTTGTTGTGAGTCAAGGGACTACTGGCCGAACAACTTCATACCAACAGCTAGCAGTGACACATCAGACTTCTGAGTGCGAGATGGCTGTTTGGTTTTCTTTTCCATTGGACATAATAGGCTATTACGTATATGTATGCTGTTGCTGTATACAGGCTCATCCCCACTACTTCCTCCCGGATGCTTATTCCTTCCAACAACATTAAGGCAGTGGTGCTGACAGAGAGGTTATGTACAGGCTAATCTCTCAAGACAGATTTTATAAATTGATTTATTCCCCCCTGTCTTTTTTTTTTTTTTTTTTTTCAAATAGATTCCCAGATTGTGCATACATTCTGTGAAATATCCCTTTAAATCAGTTTACATTGATGGAAGGACTGTTACAGTGGACAGACTATAGTGAAGGCTTTCTCTCTCTCTTGGTGTTGGTTCTCGGTTCGCTGGATTTGAATGTCAAGGAGACAGTGTTATCTGGCATTAAAATATATTTTCTCTATTAGACAATTTTTTTTAAATAAAACAAATAAAACGAAATCAATGGTTTGTTAAAATTATACAATAAACTGACTGAGGAAGAGTGGGCACCTCAATGTAAATTGTAGGCCTACTATTTTGTCCAATAAAAAAAGTTATTAGAAAAAATGTCTTAAGTAGGCCTAATGTAAAGTGAACATGCATACGTAGGCCTATCTCATTATCAATATTGTATTATTATTTTTTTTAACTTTTTTAAACTTCAGCGTGCCAGACCATGACAAATCATTTTAAGGGCCGCCATGGAGCCAATATGCCTATAGCCTATATGCTTAACGAGACTTTTGACTCGGTTCTTCGAAAATAAATATGCCCACCAGCCACCACCCAGCTGCCTTTATTTTTAGATCGAGTGAAAGTGTTTGTCTTTTTTTCATTCTCTATTTCATATTTAAATTAGGCCAGTTGAAAGAGGGACTATGGGTGCTGGCTTGCGCATCTGCCTTGATTAGCCCTAATTTTGGAGTGCAATTATCTCACCACTCAAGTCACCATTCACAATAGGTGGTTTAAATATCCTAGCCTATTATTTTCTCAATAAACAACCAGGCTGCTTTGTCCTGTGAATATATGCAGAATGTCATTCTGCATGTGTAGTCAAAATACTCTGGGTCAAACCCTGAAAAGTGTTTCCTTGCGTCGTGCCCGTGCGGCCGTTAACACTTCAGCACTTGCCGTAGTAGAACTTTCCCACCCCAGCTGCATTTCATTTGTTGATGCTTTTGCACAGTTTGCGTTCTGACCATTTCTCTCCATCGTGCGCTTCTTGTCCAATTAGCGACTGGTCTGGGACTGACGTCTGCTGAATATCATTTCAAGGCTGATCCAATGGGAGCCCGGGTGGGAGCGCGCCGCGGCAGAGACGTCTCGACTTGGTGCTGCTTCTCCCCAGACCCAGTCCGACATATAAACTAGTCTGGAGCCTCAGACACGAATCACCGCTAGAAACTGATCATGCGTATCACTTCAGTTCTCATGCGCGATGACAGCTATTGGGGGTTTGCCACCATGTCCTCCCTCAATGCGTAAAGTCGCTGTCATTCGTGGCGCATCAGTCTGGTGTGGGCGCACTGAGGATTAATTGACTGGTTTAGCATGAGAGAGCCGCCCAGGGACCAGGCTGTCCATGGACATACACAGTGCACGGCCAGTCGGCTTCTATAGATGAAGAGGCAATGGAGAAGAAGCACTGTGGAGTAAATCAGATCTGCGTTCTGTTTCTCCTACCCTTCTCCCTCTATCCCCTCTGCTGCCAAGCCAGCTGGATGTAAGTATGAACCATGTGGGTATTTATCTCGTCAGTGCAGGGTGATATTATTATTGGCAAAGCAGCCCATCATGCAGGCGCACGTATACCGCGCGCTCTGCGTTAATACGTAACCCAATTACGCACATTGGAGCCTAGGAGCATTGGGTAATTATGTCCTGGGTTTTGATGTGTCTCATCATCAGGTGGTTGGGAATAGCGTCCGTGGGGGTACCGGAGAAACTAGGCTGCGCAAATCTCCCGCTGACCTACAAGCAGAAGGACCTGTGCAAGAGGAAGCCGTTCCTGCTGGCCAGCCTCAAGGACGGAGCGCGTCTGGGCATCGCCGAGTGCCAGACGCAGTTCAAGCACGAACGCTGGAACTGCTCGACCACCAAGGGACATTCTGTTTTCGGCTACGAGCTAACCAGCGGTAAGACTATGTGGCTTAATTGCCTTAATTCACTTAATTAACTGTACAAATCCCGACGTTAAATATAGGGTAGTTACTAGTGCGTATATATATTTTTTGCTTTAAGTGTGTGTGTGTGTGTGTGTGTGTGTGTGTGTGTGTGTGTGTGTGTGTGTGTGTGTGTGTGTGTGTGTGTTACGCGCACGCGCGAGAAAAGGTTAAAGCTCTAGTCTAGCCTATATTCTGATAGTAGTGTTTGCAGGGGCCTCCCTGTCTCCCCATTTTCAGGTAGGTTGTCAATTTCATCAATCAGGAAAGAGTATCCATTTATCAGCTTCAATTTTATAGTGTGCCAGTTCCAATTTTGTCTGCTCAAATTTAGGTCATCCTTTCATCATTTCCAAAAATGAGTTCTCTGACCAGCAAATGTTTACTACAGAGCTGGACAGACATGCAAGCTGAGCTGACACTGCTACTGAACAATCAAAATAATTTAGAGCTATGTAACACTTATTTAACAAAATAAACTCACTTATTGCAACTTTAACTCTCAGTGTACAAATGTAACCAAACAGACCTTTAATGGTTCATTTTATAGTTACAAATGGATGAATGAATTAAGACTAAGAATTTGAGAAAAACACATTTTGTTTCTAATAAATGTTTGTTTCTGTACAAATATAAATAAATATCAAGCTGTTACACATTTACCCATTTCAGCTGAAATCATGCATTTAGGCTATAACTGTGTGACTGTTTCAATTGTCTAAGGCAAGAAAAGAAATGCAGGTGTTGAGAGATATGGACGATCTTTTTGATCAGCCACTTGAACCAGCAGCCCAGCATATAGAGAACACATCTGTGGAAAACATCTGCTCTGGTTTATCCGTTTCAACAGCATTTTATCCACGGTCAAGTGTCCTTTGAACAGAGAAACCTCTGCACCCTGTCGGCCGTAAAACAGCGGGATTATACTAATTTTGAGACCTCAAGTCAACATGTAACATAAGACATGGTTTCTTTATTCTAGCGAGCCTGTTCAAGGCCCAAGGTTCTGCGAGTTTGGCTCCCAGAATCTCAGTCCGCATGGTCTATCCCTTAAAAAAAATATTTTTTGTCTGACGTGGAGATTACTCTTGCTTTCGCCTCACTGATCCGCTGCCTCACATTCCATCAGTCAGCATCCGTTATTTCACTCGAAATTATAAACGCAATAATATGCATGTTATTATCGAGAAAGTTAAATACTTCACACTCTTTACCATGGTTTTTAGTTAGTTAGGACATGTTTAACTTTGCTAAGAGGATTGAGAATGTGTCCCATGACTGCAGATGTGCCTTTTAAGTTCTCTAAAAGCTAGACTTTATTCTAATTGAATCATAGGATTTTATTTAATTAGGCTATAGTTCCAGCTTCCAGGTGACTTATCCTCTTAGTCTGGATGAGTACATTTCTTATACTCTTGCTGGTGGGACAGTGTCGTCTTGAATGTGTTCAAATCTTTGCCACAGGACCACTTGCGAATTCTAATCTGATATAATTGTCACAAATGCTCCCGTGGACAATGTGCACACACATTGCACTTCTGTATAGTGCTTCATAATTTCAGACCATTTGACGTTGGTCGCTATAGGAGCAATTAAACTTAATACACATATTTTGTCTCAAGAGAGACGTTTGACTGCAATGTCTAGCTTCGTTTTAATGCTTTGCTTTCACTTAAATGAAAAGTGAAAAGGCCAAATCTCAAATGTTTCCAGAAGTATCATCTAAGCCAGGCTATGCATGTGCTGTGCTTTTCCACCAGCATTCTAATAATGTCCCAGACAATTTCTAACAATACAAAACATTTCAAACATGTCAACTCATCAGAGCACCCTTAAATCCCAGCAGCTCAGTAGGCCACTGTGCCCAGATTTGTTGCGGCATAATCCTTGTATGTTAGTATTTTCAGACTCTTCGCCAACTATTTGTTTGTTTGTTTTTGGCAAAATGCCCCTTTAACTCTGAGGTGTAATTGCTGTTCTCTAAGCTGTCTCTGGTGGGACTAGTACACCGCAAAGTTATTATGTTAAGCACTTTCCACCTGGTGTCCCTAGGCATGCCAATAGAGAAATGTCAAAAAGTTCACGTAAAAAAAAAAATACAACCAAAAAGATTAAAACAAATTGTCAATATATCAGCTATTTTCTCAATGTGTGGTTAATTTAACTCACATAATAACACAAGATTTTTTATGGAGCCAGCGCTTGTCCATCAGCACTCCACCTCAAACACTGTGATGTGTAACCCAATGCCTCTCACCTTATCTGGGCTAGGTCCCTTTCCCATGGGACCTGGGGTCTACTCTGCCTCTCACCTCACGGCATCCCTGAGTGGGGTGGGGTGGGGTGTGTGTGTGTGTGTGTGTGTGCTTGCGCGTGCGTGAGTAAATTGATTAATGCTCAGATATTACAGTGCAGACGTGCAGCAGGGTGACATGAATTTGTGGTATAATTGTTCAACCATAACCCTGTCTGCTCGGAATGCGGGAGCCAGCCAAATGTTTTAAATGAATAAAGATCCTTTTCAAAGTCTCCAAACAGAAGCCAGGATTCGTATGCGGAAAACATGAAACCTCTGCCAGTCTACTTAACCACTTTCAACCTGGAATGCCTATTTTTGGACATTATCAGTGTGACATTTTGCAAAACATTTAAAAGAAAATGTAAAAACATTAAACATTTTCCAAATCGGATGTACATGCTATTTTCGTTATCCTTGAATATCCTTAAGGGTTTTTTCATATTGATTGAATACTTTATTAACAGTTTGCAATTTGTATAGAGGTACGGTTTACAATGATTGTTCAAAGGATGGCTTGTCAATTAATGTTACTTCCCTGGGATGGTTGGATGTGGTGGATGTACGTGGTTCACGCAGTCGTGGAAAAAGTACTCACATCTTTTACTTTCAGTGATTTCACTTAATTCAAATATCATGCACTTCTTTTTTGTTTTGTTGTGATAATCCTCCCTACTATAGAGTGTGCTGACCATATAAGGAGTTCCTCCCTGTCCCCAGTTAACCCCTGGGGTAAAAAAACCCTGTAGGTTTCGTTTTTGGCTAGGTGGCCCAGTCGTCATCCAATCAGGATAGAGAGGGGCCTTCTGCCAATCATGATCGAGCAGGGGCGGACCTTGGTGTGCGTGCTGTTGGCCTGTTGCGTGTCCCCCCCCCTGTAGTGTGTGCATGCATGTGCACATCTTGTTACCGGGGCGGACTGTTTTTTCTTTCTCCAAATCACCCAAATCACTGAATGCTAAAAGTATCAATACTGCAATATAGAAATGAATTCAAAATGTACTTGAGTAAAAGTACAAAACTATTGGCATTAAAAAGTACTCATTATGCAGATTGTCTCATTTCTAGTTTTCAAAATGTATACAAATCTTTTGAAAAAAGCAGTTCGGCTATGTATGAAATATAGGGCTGAAGTGGCTAATGTATGTTTTCTAATAATAATCCAAATAATCCAAGTAACTAAAGTCATAAAATAAACAGTAGTGGAGAAAAAGTAAAATGATACTCAATAAAGAACAAATACCTCAACATTGTACTTAATGGGACATTTCAAAGCTAGAAGAAACTGCAGTCACTCAACATTAATCGTATTTGTAGTAGATAACAGTAGCGCAATTTGAAATTTGCACCCTATGGCCAGACATATAGTGAAGTCTGTGTGTTTGACTAGGGTTTGACTGTATTGCTGAATCCCTACAATGCCCATAATGCTTTAGTGTACTTCCCCTCCTTGTGGAGAGGGGGGAGGCTGCATGGAGCCAAAAACCCATGGCTGCGTTCGAATTGCTAGGGTTGTTCCCTACTCCCTGCTGTCTCCCCATACGGGGATCCAGACTCAGTGGACTCTAATAGTGATGATTTCGGACAATACTCCCTGTATGGGGAGCACCGAGTCTGACGTCAATATCGGTAGAGGGCGCTATAGGTCCGCGAGTTCATGTACTTTTTAGTTGCATTGTAATCCCCATAGGGTTTTTCTTTTTCAGATCGCCTCATATAAGAACAGTTTGAAAAATAAACAAATCATCCCGGCCGTTTCATTTCACTCATTTGGATATGAAGAATCAACTGACCAGGCCCAGGCCGTAGCGTAACGGTCTGGGCACCGGACTGGTAATCCAGTCGCAGTGTGCCGCGGGTTCGACTCCCGGACCCGACACGGCCTTTACTGCATGTCACCCCCCCATCTCTCTCCCGTTTCCTGTCAGCCTACTGTCTGTCCCTTCAAAAAATCAATAAAAGGCGTAAGCCGCAAAAAAATATCTTAAATAAAAAAAAATAAAAAAAAAGAATCAACTGACCAAGAAACCAGTCAAAACGCTGATGCTGAATTTTCGCTAGGAACAGACTGTATCAAATAAGTGACTGCAGGCTGTCACCTCCCTGACAAGGACAGTTTGTTAAATTATTTTTAAATTCATGGATGAATAAAGAAAGGGATGAATGAAAAAATAGGTTAAAGGACCACTTCACCACTTTTCAACCTATCTTCATATAATAGGTCCTCACTAATAATCATGATAAAATGGCACAAATTTTTTCAGGGCTGTGGGCAGTTTAGAAACCGTCTTCCAGTGACATTATCATTAGGCAGATTATTTTTTAAACAAGATTTTTTTACAAAAATGTTTAGATTTGTATTATCGTGAGAACGATGGCTTCCAATTTCACATTGCAACTTTTCAGGACTAGAAAGCCTGCAGTTTTTATTAGCTTGTATTCCCCATCGATGATGTCACTGGAAGACGGTTCACAGCCCTCCTATGAGACACAGACAGAGTAGAAAAAATTTGCAATTTCTTTTTCATGATTAATATAGGACCTATTATTATGAAGATAGGTTGAAAAGTGGTGAAGTGGTCCTTTAATGAAAATATGTTTGCAGGCATTTAGGCCTATGTCTATGATAATTTTTATTTTATTTTAAAATAACATAGGCCTATGATTATTATCAATAAATTAATATTATATCCATTATCCAGCAATATGTGCACCACCTTGACAATATGAAAACATCAGCAGCATGATTAACCACATGAACCCCCGCTAAGCCTGGGAGGGAGCATACGGCAAAAATAGCCGATCTATAAGCAAGTCTATAAGCAAGTCTGTGTTGTGAGCTTGTAGATCGGGTACTTTTGGTAAAGAATTACCGAAAGTAGCCGATCTACAATAAATTACTATCTAGGCCTACATAATGAAGTTTTATTATTTATCGCAATTCAATGAAATAATGTTAGATAACGTATTTTTTATGGCAGGAATTAATGAATATTAATAAAACATGTTCGTACCCTTTTACAGTCTATGGTCCGTACACAATGTGTCTCACGTTTGTGCTAAAGAATCTCGCAAATATATTCTACAGCAAGCAATTGATTCCTCTCCTAACGTCTTGCACTGGGCCTGGGTGATACAATGAATCAGATTAGTAATACTATTGCAAATTAATTGTTTTATTATAAATAAAATAAAACTATTGCAAATAAATGCACAGATCATTTGTCTCGAGATCTGTAGCTTCGAGATCCGGAACCCCAAAGTAGTGCACTATATGGGGCATAGGGAAATGAATTCCCTCATTTCAATAGAAGTCGCTCAGTTTTGAAGCACCTGGAAGAACCCACTACTTCCGCATTTGACTACCAACGTTTGGTGGTCATATGCATAAGTGCATACGAGACATGAAGGCCTCTCTTCGGGCCAGCCTGACGGACAGCAGCTGGGCCGATCGCCTCCCCTGGGTCATGCTGGGTCTTCGCTCCGCCCCCAAGGAGGACCTCCAGGCCTCATCCGCCGAGCTGGTCTACGGCCAGCCGCTGCGGGTCCCGGGGGAGTTTCTTCCAGAGGCCACAGCCCCCTGGTCGGCGGCCGCTCATCGGGCTGTGTCCAAGGGTGTGGCCGACGCCCTTATTCCGATCCCGACGCCCTTATTTCCGATCCTCACCACTGCCTCCCGCAGTCCTATGTCCCTAGGGACCTACCAGTGGCCAAATACGTGTTCATTAGGCACGATGCACATCGGACTCCGCTGCAGCCCCCCTTTGACGGGCCCTACCGGGTTCTGGAGCATGGTGCGAAGAACTTTGTGGTGGACATGGGAGGCAGGCCGGAGCTGGTTTCTATAGACCGTCTTAAACCTGCCCACTTGGAGGCTGATGTGCCGGTTAGGGTGGCCGTGCCGCCGCGTCGTGGGCGTCCCCCGATTTTGCCCCCAAAACCGGCAACGCCCCCTCCTCCTGAACTTGATCCCCCTCCCGCGAAGCGCAGCCGTTTTGGACGGTTAATCCGCCCCCCACCGCGTTGACAGTTCCCTTTGGGAATGCGATTGTTTTTTTTGGGTGTGGCTTTATGCTGTCTGTGCACCTTTATGTGGGTGAATTCTGGGGGGGCCTGTGTGGTCTAGAGACTATGAGAGACATTCACCCGAGGGGTATGGTGCCTTTAAGAGCACGGGGGAAAGATGGAGTACTTAGTGCTTCCGGTTCCGGGTTACGGTTGTTGTTGTTATTCTCACTACAGAGAGTCTGTATTGTATTTATGTGGAATCTACAGTAAACTACTCACGCAACTTGGGTTTCCTGTCTCGCTGTTTCTCCTCTCCACAGCTTAATGTTAAACCCCAGCTGCACAGGGTTTCCTCGTCATAAATCCATGGGTCAAGTTCAAGTTCTTTATTAATTTCCCCAGAGGGAAATTTGATTTGCAGCAGTTCATAGAGGTTTGAAACGAAAAAACTGTACAAAACAGCAACAGACATGTGACAACATAGCACAGGACAACATAGCATGAGCGCCTCTGTCCGCCTGCAGTTCACGCTCTCACCAGTAGGGCCGAGTGTTTCAACGTTGGAGAGCCTCCCTGGGGGCTTGCTTTTTGGTCATGAACATGGCGTCATGACTAAAATATCTAAAAAAAGGTGAAGTGGCCCTTTAAGTACAGTAGGCTACTTGAGCAAATGTACTACTATAGTTACTTTCCACCGCTGGGTGCAGGTACCAAGGAGACGGCGTTCATCTACGCGGTGATGGCGGCGGGCCTGGTGCATGCCGTGACGCGAGCCTGCAGCCAGGGGAACATGACGGAGTGCGGCTGCGACACCAGCCTGCAGGGCACCGGCTCCCCCACGGAGGGCTGGCACTGGGGGGGCTGCTCGGACCACACCCACTACGGAACGTGGTTCAGCCGCAAGTTCATAGACAACACCGCCAAGAACACGTCCTTCTCGTCCAGAGGCGGCTACGGCCTGCTGTCCATGAACCAGCACAACAGCGAGGCCGGGCGACAGGTGAGAGCACAGGCACTGCGTGTGTTTTCACAGATATATTTATACACACAGGCAATGTCAGACATCCCCGCACACATAATGTCACACAGAGCACGCACGCACAGAGAGAGAGAGAGTAAGGCAGGTGTCTGGATTCCTATCATGTGATAAGATAAGATAATATAAGAAACCTGCCTTGATCCTAGAGGGACATTTTGGCTTTCTATTCCTGGAAAGCTAGCACGCTATAATGGAAGCCAAAATCTGCCTAACGATGATGTCACTGGTGGGTTTCTGAAGTGTCCATAGCCTCATATAATATGAGACACAGACAGAGTAGAGGAAAAAAAGGCATGGACATTAGTGAGGACCAATTATATGAAGATAGGTTGAAAATGGGTGAAGTCTTTCTTTAATGGTTCAAAACTTGTGTTTCAAAAGTTTATTTTCTCTTCTGTGATTTTTTGGTAACTTATTTCAGCGTATTTCGGTAGAAGAGAATCTACATAAATGATAATATGAGCTGTGTTTTGACTTTATGGGGGTGTATTTGTAATATAGTTTCGGATTAATTCTCATATTAATTCCAATTGTTTCTTTCATTTTTGGATTATTCATTCTCCAAAAAAAAAAAAGTTTACAAACAAATGTTTTAATGTTTTACAAAGTCCTTCTTTTGGGTGAACTACTCCTTTAACAAACCAAGTTAAATAATATGAAATAGACTGTCCAGTTCAACTCCAACTAGTGAGCTTCCCGTCAGTCATCACATGCATGTTCAGTTAAGGTACAGATCAATGAAAGCAAGGCGATGCTTCGCGGCTGGAGCACGGAAACGCACTCGGGTCACGAGGTCTTTTCTCTGCCGAGTTTAGAAATAACACAGGTCCAGAAGTCCGTGCAGTGTCTAAAAGAGTTACTTCTACATGCACGGCGCTGGAAATGTGCTTGTCCTCTCACCCGAAAAAGAAAAGCCAGCAATACAAGTAGCAATGAGGACCTAAATAAAATGGGAGGATGAGTGACGGAATCAAAGTTGCAATAAGTCCAACTCATCTCATCCATATTGTGTAACTGGGAGAGGCATGGCAGTGTTATTTATGTGTCCTTGCCAATATTCGCTCAAAAGAATGTCCCTTGTACACACCCATAGCAATGACAGACAAATACTATTACAGGCACTGATCTTTAGACAGGCATACACACACATACACTCATACACACAGAGGTACTGTACACTTATTTTCAAATGCACACACACATATATATATGCACGCACGCTCGCTCGCTCGCTCGCTCACACTCACACACACACACACACACACACACACACACACACACACACACACACACACACACACACACACACACACTTATTCTTGAGTGCAGGACCACAAACACCTTGACACACACGCACACCTCTTCCGAGTACAAAGAAAGCAGTGTATGTTTACAGTCTTTTCCACTGTCCTCAAGCCGAGGTGGAAGGTTAAGAGGGCCGAACTTTAGAGGAGTGAGGGGGGAGCAAAATGGGGTCACCCAGAGACCACTCTCTGGCCATATGGGCTTGCGGTCATTCTCCCCCCCCTGGCTAAACTGTGTGAGGAATACAGGAACACTTGTTCCAGCAGTGTCCTGGGAGTCAGTGCGGAAGCCGGAAGGCCCTGGGGGTAAAGCCTGACTCCTGCTTCTACCCTGCTGCTGTGTAAAGACCAAAATGTAAACTATTACGGTAACAACATGAGGTCATGGCTCTATCGACGCTATAGCTTAAAGAGCCTATGTCACGCAAAAAAAGGATAGCAACCCGTTTCTGCTTAGGGAAATGCCTGGGGAGGTAGAGCAGTCTCCTGAGAACTTCCCGGTTGGATCCCTGGCCTTAAACAAGATGCTTGAACCCCACAACTTCTCACTGGGCCCTGCTTAGTAGCTACTCATAATAACTAATAACTAACTTTACATAGATAGAAATACCTTTATTTAATCCCCAGAAGAAATGCAGGTGTCATCCCGGCCTACAGCTACATACCGTATGTACAGTCACTGACTGACTGTCAGTCAGTCAACAGCAACAGCGTACGTACAGTACATCGAGCAATAAAGAGCACTACTCCATCTGTCAGCAGTATAAAACATGCAAATGTACAGTACAGGGCCACTGAACCTTTTCCCCCTCTCCTCATCCTAAGGCCATCGAGAAGACGATGTCCACCGACTGCCGGTGTCACGGCGTGTCGGGCTCCTGCGCCGTGAAGACCTGCTGGCGCACCATGGCCCCGTTCGAGCGCGTGGGCAACTACCTGAAGGAGCGCTACGAGGGCAGCGTGCAGGTGCTGGACCGCTCCAAGAGGAAGGCGAAGAGGAAGGAGAAGGAGCAGCGGCGCGTGCCCATCGAGAGGGCCGAGCTCATCTTCCTCAGCAAGTCGCCCAACTACTGCCTGGAGGACAAGCGCTGGGGCATCACCGGCACTCGGGGGCGCCGCTGCAGCCGCACGTCGCAGGGCCCCGACGGCTGCAACCTGCTGTGCTGCGGCCGCGGCTACAACACGCACGTGGTGCGGCACGTGGAACGCTGCGAGTGCAAGTTTGTGTGGTGCTGCTACGTGCGCTGCAGGCGCTGCGAGAGCATGAACGACATGCACACGTGTAAATAGGGAGCGAAAGGATTCGAGGAGGGCTCACGTGCGAGAGACGTCGGGCACGAGAATGCCTGCACACACATTCTGTGCATGCTTTCCAGACACATAGGTGTGTGCGGTGCAGCCCTATAGCTTTCTCCATCTCATACATGCAACAGCACACACAGTCACACACACACACACACACACACACACACACGCGTGCATACACAACCCTCCATGCCTCTTTGAGGAGTCGGACATCAGTATTTCTACACTTTGGAATGGACTGGGATGGATTGACACCAGGGATCGTGTTGTGAACGCTCCTCCTCGCCTCCAGCATTTCCAGGGGAGTTAAGTACAGTAAGATGCCGGACCAGAGCTTTGACCTTGAAAAAGTGCAGCAGATGATGGAGGCTTGTGATAGGGTTTCATGTGATCTGGAGAACACTGTCTGAGAGGAGTACAAAAGGGAAGCCAGATGGCCTGTACACCTGGACTGCATGCTAAGACTGATTTAATACGTAGGTGCTCGCCGGAAATAGTGGATCTACAAGCTCACGATTTAAGTCTGCAGATCTGCTGTTTTCGCTGTGTGCGACACCGGTGCCCAACAAACAACTGTAGGTCTCTTTCCACACATGATTAGGTCAATCAAAATGTGTCTTTAGATCGACTTGATGAGTAAATTAAATAACTAAATATTTTTTTTTCTTTTCTGATAACCACACATTTTTAGAAGGTTGGAATCATAACACCACATAAGCACAATTGTCTTGGCAATATTTGCTATTGGAAAATAAGAAGAATGCTGTGTAGCTTTTGGAATAAAGAAGTGATGATTTATACATCACCACCATTACATTTTCTTTTTAGATTTATTTTGGGAAGATTAGTTGTAAAACAATTGTTATAATATATAAGTCTATGATAATTCAGTGGAAATTCAGGGCAGGCTAAATTTACATGCAGATGAGACTATATAAAATGGAAGTAATATTTTTTATAAATGTTGTTTATATTTTTGAATATTAAATTATGCTATTAACAAATGTCTTTAATCTTTTCTTCTTGCAACACTTTACTGCTCCAGGACTTCTGTAATGTGAATATTCAAGTGAGAGTGGTTATATAAAAAAAAACATATTCAGATTGAATAGCCAGGTTTACAGAAGTTTGTTCTTCACTGGCTTTTTGTTTGTGCCCCAAATTTGACCATCTGTCATACTGTCTATCATGATGACCTAATACATTACCATTACACTACCTAAGTTGCGGCCGGATGTTGAGTCGTCTTTATACTGTCTTTTGTTATATTGTTATCCTATTTTTGTCAACCCTTACCTGTATCTTTGTTTCATCCTTACTGCTGTGCTGTTGTGACAACTGAATTTCTAATTTACAGTGTCTGTCTGCCTGCCTGCCTGCCTGCCTGCCTGTCTGTCTGTCTATCGAACTAACACTACCTATTTCCTAAGCCTGTAAACCTGTGATAATGTCTCTCTTTCCCACTTTTTGAGCTTGTGAAAAACATAATGAATGGGAAGTAGTCAGTGTTCCTTTGTTTGCACTCCTGGATAGAGACCCTGATAAATCCAAGCCATGTCCTAGACCTTGTTGGTTCCAAACCTGGGATATACATGTGGGAATGTGTGGCGGAAATGGAGCAGATTTCTTTACGGTGATGCACTGGCACAGCCTATGACATGCTTTTGGTCAGCTCATAACATTCCTCTTGCTGTACTGAAGAATTCTACCTCTTCATTCTCTTTCTGTCTGTCTGTCTCTCTTTCCCATCTCTTTCGCCCTCTCTCTTTTTGTCACTGTTTATGTAGGCCTACTCTTCTTGTTCTTAAATAAATGTCTTGCTTTTCTTCTCTATCTTACCAAGTTATACTATTGATCTAGTGCTCTCTTTCTTCCTTTCTCTCCCTCTAACCCCTGTTCTTACTCTAATCATGCTCCTCTGACTAAGAGCCTGTATATATGTGAGAAGTGGCGATGCTGTGTCAAATGCCAGGAGTGCTTCCTCTAAAAGAGACTTTTTTTTAAAACAGCTGAAGATGTTGATGCGTAAGTTCCTCTCGAGTTCCTCGATTAAGGTAATTTGTTAGAGTCGTTACACAGGGCAGAGCAGAGAATCAGAATCAGCTTTATTGTCACATCAGCTTTATTGTCACATCACAGGTTTACAAAGAAGTGGGTGAAATTCGTTTTTGTGCATCGTTCGCATCATTATTTTTGTAGAAGTAAGACAAGGAAGAAGAGGGGCAGTGAGAAGGGAGATCAAACAAGAAAAAATGAAATACTAAATATCTACATATTTACATGGTGCCTGAGATAAGATATAAAAGGTGCATAAGAATAGCAGCAGATGTATATACATAGTTAAGTCAAGGTGCTAGAAAAAAAACACGTCACTGCGTTAATTGTACATGGGATTAGGTGCAAAATGTCGGTGTGTGACGTCGACCACATAATCCACATAATGTAGACTGACACTGGTATAATCTGACCGTAAGTAGGTCCATGAGGAAAGCAAAGAAAAATAAAAATCCAGCAGACTACAGGAAAAGGTACAAATGCTGGTCAAATGTTAAACTCACTTTGCTCTGTACAGATATAAGACTGTGGTGTTCTGTACATACCGTATGAATCAATTTCACTCCGGGTCCCTGGCGCTGTACAGGGGTGAAAAGTTAGTATGTTCGAATTCCAATGGCCCCGGCTCATGAGCCCCTAAAGTATGGAAGAGTTTATAGATGCAAATGATTCAGAAATATTTGGGGTGAGGGCCCAAATTCCAAGCGGGTCCTCTGCTTGTGTTTACATTTAACATAGACACGGTTTGCGAAGCAAAAGAAGCCAATTTTCACGGTATGCATTCTGCTCCTCATCCTGGGTAAACAGCTTAAGTATAAATTACTGGTAAGTTTGTTCCCTTAACCACTTAAAGTTTAAGTGGTTAAAGTTTAAGTTTAAGTGGTTAAGGGCAGGCTGTATGGTTTAAGTCTTAAACCATACAGCCTGCCCTGGTATAGGCTATAAGTTATTGTGCAATGTAAATCAAATAGGAAATAGCCGATCTACAAGTTTACAATGTGTCCTAACAATGCAAAGCAATGCAAAGAGCTTGTAGAGCTGCTATTTTTTACAGAATGTTGGCCAATCTGATCATGCTGAAAGTTTGCCTTTATGACATGCCCAGAGAAGGGACGCTAGCATTCATGTGGATAGAATCTGTCACTGCACGCATGAGCTTGACTTCTTCTGACATGAAAGAGGGACAAGCATGAAGAGTACAGTAGAAGCGACAAATTGTTTCTGTAGTGGAGGTCCTGGCCTCACAAATGGTGATAAACATTGTGACTAAATCAATTTAGATCCATTTAGATCCAATGTTGAATATAAAGGCCCATGATTAAACTAAAAGCTGTGCGAGTATGGGAATGCTTAAGAAAACAATGCCTATTCTCTAGGTCTCCTACTGGGTTTGATGCTTTCCTGCAGTGCCAATAGAGGAGACGTTTATTTGCACCAATTGATTCAAATCATGACTCATGAATCAATCATGAGTACACTTGGAGAACAGAAAGGCCTGGCTCATAAATCACACAAGAACCTTGTGGGAACTTGGTGGTGACACTGACGTTCATGCAAGTAGGCCTATATCTTTCATTTATTCAAGAGTTAGCTGGAATTCTGGTGGTGGATCACTTCCATGTTTTGTTTAAGTACTATATGCCTTGGTTTCGCTCACTATGAATCCTTCAGTGCAATCAAGCATGAACCTATACACCAAAGCCAAGGCCTGACTGGGTTTTTATTTAGCAGCTGAGGCTTTCTCCATGTCTGTTCTCATCGCGTCCAAGCACTTTTCGGGGCTCGACAGGTCAGTTGGCGCGCCTTTAGAATTTGGCTTGAAAGAACCATGCCAATGCCAGTGACCCTTAACACATGGTTACATATCGTTGCTGTCAGGTGGAAACCTTGCATCTGAGTGTGTCAGACAAAAGTAGTGAAAATAGTAGATTGTGGTTTGTAAAACGGGTAATTTTAAAAGTTAAAGTAGTTAAGTATGCCTGACTGTGGGTTTTATAAATATTTAAGCAATGAAAGGTATTAACTAGAGCTTGTGATTGAATGACTACATAAAACCCATTGGAACAAATTTCCCGAAAAGTAATGGTTTTGGACTTACAAGGTTACTGCCAAAAGCTATCATACATTGTTAGTGTATAGTGCACCTCTTGAAATTTCATCAGCAGATACAATTTCAACATTGTAAACAAGGGACAGACTGTAAGGCAACGGACACAGCGGGTGTTTAACTGGAATTGGTTATCTGTGAAGAGGAAAATTATTCCATCTTCACATCTTAAAAAAAAAAGAAAGTTGAAATGTTTTGTTGTGTGGTGCCGATACAATACATCCTGCCATTTGCATGAAATAAAGCCGTAAGTAATACTTAGGGCTGTCACGATCATAAGGTTTACTTTCATTTGATTGTGTTTTCGGCATTGAGGATTGGAACATATATTTGTTTTTAAAAGAAAGAAAGAAAGAAAGAAAATAATATCGTATTTTAGGCTTCGTAAACATAAATTGCATCTATTAAGGGCAGATACAAAATATACAAGGAGATAGACATATTTAATGTAAAAAGACAAACTTCAAAATAGGTATTTATTTTTAATTCGATTTTAATTAGAATTTTAGTTTTGTTTACCCAGCAAAAATAACTATGTTTATATGTTCCAATGGTGCTCTAGTGACTTTATCCAAAGTGCATTTCTTTACATTCACCCATTTAGACACATTCACACATTGACAGCAGAGGAAACCATAGGCACCAACCTGCTCATCGGGAGCTATAGGGTTAGGTGTATTGCTCAAGGACAGTTCAACACTGTGTCTGGTCCCATCTGTACAATTTAATTTGGAAATTAATTTTGGAATTTGGTACATTCTCAGAGTTAAAGAGCAATGTGTATAGGGTTACAGAGATAACTCATTGTAAACTCTCAAAGGTACAGTCGCTACCTTTGAGAGGGTCTGTACCGTACAGACCCATAAGGGCACATTTGGACCGCTGGTGGACGGTCTCCGGATGTGATGTCGAGAACCAGTGGTCTACTAGAGTTTTAAAATTAAGGCCAAGGTCAACATTACTAGTAAGCCTTGCAGGGCAACATCCACCAGCCATGATGTACAAGTACACTCCATGGACATCAAGCTAGTATGTCTCAACTCAAGGACTCCAAATTCAACCCTTTGATGCTCGAGTGCCAAGCAGGGAGGCATTTTTATAGTTTTTTCAAATATCAGGGCAGACACTCTGGTTCACTATCCAAGGCTTTCACTGCATCCAGGTGCTTTGTCATCAACCCAGATTCGGCACAAACAAGGGACTAAATTATTTTCACTCCTATGCCACCAAAATGTGGAACGCCCTACCAACAGTCATTAAGACATGTGAATCCCTTGACTCCTGACCTTCAAAACCGCTCTCAAAGGGCACCTATACGGACGGCTGCAATTCAAAACTGGCCCCTGTAAAATCTGAATCCCCCCACCGCCCCCCTATTTTTCCCCCCACTGTATATGTTTTTTTTCCCTTTATGCTTCCTTTATGATGAATTCCTGTTCTGTTCTTTGACTAGAAGTGTCTATTTGTACGTCTCTAAATGTTTTGATGAATTGAACATGGTGGACCCTCTTGTAAACAAGTGTAATGCTTAATTGGGTCGTCCACTCACAGTTAACAGTCTTTGTATTGAGTTTGTGCTTGAAATGTACTGTAATTCTAACTGTTAATAAATATTTCAATCAATCATCCAAGTCCTGGACTCCTGGTTGTGATTACTTGTTGCCGGTCTCGGTCTGATATAATGATAGCCATATTTGGGTACGAGTGATATAAAACTCTCTAGCTGATACATCAGCTAATGTCTATGGATATATATCGATTGACTCATCATCATGACATCATTGGGAGGACAACAGCTCCCAGGGTGAATTTAAAGAACCACAATCTCAGATTCATTCAGTCATTTCACTGTCAGGATTCACCAGGTAATTGGATAACTTTGTGATTGCCGCTCCTATGCTGGCCCTAGTTCAGTGGTTCTCAACCTTTAAGGCCCCCCAAATAAAAAATAATCATATGAACTGGGCTGGGGACCCCTCACTGGAAGCACTTGGAATTAATTGAGTTGAGGCATTTTTGTTACTTTAGACTTTGTTCCACAGATAAACATGTGAAAATATTATATAGATGTATCGGCTATTTTCAAAATGTGTCAATTTGACCAGTTTTATTTTGTACTAGTGTAGTGTAGTGTTGAGTGTAGTGTAGTGTAGTGTAGTGTAGTGATTACCCGTTTGGTTTCACTTGCTGTGCTTCAAAAGTGCACGAGTGCCACCTAGTGGAATAGTTACCAGTTTATCGGTAGGTTGTACATTAATATGCACGAATCTGCCGCAGTACAAAATAACACATTATTTTAATAAAATGTATTAACTATTAATAACACATTCGCCTAGTCCTAGAGAGCATATTTTGTAATGATGTATATATATAATAATACATCATCGCCTTGCGGCGCCAACCTTTTGTCGAATCAGCCGACGGGGGAAAACAGCTGCTGCAACTGAGACACACGTTATGAGTTTGCTCCATGTTTTGCTCAGTCAGCCGGTAAAGGTCGACCAGTCGTCAACAGTGAGGTATTTTCTTACGTTTACGTTTTCTTTATAGCTTTGTTTGAAACTCTTGTGCTCATGTGTTTGCATATAAAACAGCAATAATAGTTATTAATCAACACACTAATTAATACAATGTATACTCAACAACCTGCAGCTTTCTATTCTATCCCTGGTATCATGGTGGGTCGATGGATGGATGAATGACTTACTTCCTCATACATTTATGTTGGGTTATTCTTCCACACATTAGCATTGGATATTACAGTAGCATGCAGGCTAGCCCTAAAACATATTGGTGACGGTGGCTAGTTAGTGTGTATGGTGTGGTGCACATTTCTCAAGGTGTGATTTGTAGCCTGTGACACGAGGTTAGGTTTGGCTATGGCAATGTGTAATACATCTGATAATCAGAATATTTGTTCTGTCCAGTATCGGTGCTTCCCCCCCCCCTCTTTTGCATTGTACTGTTGTGTATAGTATTTGTATGTCATTAAATGTGCTGATGAATTTGAAATGGAGGACCCCAATGTAGCCAGTTTGTGCTTTTCTGGGTACCCCCCCTCTACGTGACGTCATGTTGTTGACATCGGAAGACAAAGTCTATTTTGTCCTCCAGGAAAAGCAGAATAAAGGATGTCCAGTCTAGGAAGCATTGTGAGGTGTTTCTCGATGGCGCCAGTGTCCCAGCTGAGATTCCACCACACCCAGAGGATGTGTCTGTCACAGATGAGAGGATGCTGCCACAGACTCCGGAGGACTTCAGGACCCTATGTGACTTTAGCACATTCTCCTCTAATGCAGAGGGCCTTTCTCTCTCAGGTAGGGAGGGCAGGGTAACCTGCATCTTACCTTCTCAGCAATCGATTTCTTTTCCGATTTAATCTAATCAAGAAATGTGTTTTATTCCTTTCCTTTTTTTCTTTTTTTAGATAACCACATTGATCTTTACGTCCTTTTTTTAATGATATTACACGGGTCGCTGTAATCCATTTTTTGACAGCTCATGTTGCTAGGCAACGCCTAGGCAACTGCTGGACATGTTTTGCGCATGCGCACAGCCATTCTCTTCCTTGTTTATGGGCAGACAAAGTGTGTGAATCCACGTCGCTGTTCATGGTTTTGATTAAGAACGGCAATGTTCTGTCCTAATTTCTGACATCTCGTTTGGAATATAAACGCTTTTAAAGAGAGATGAGACTTGACAGCAGTCACAGCACGAGGTAGTAATGGAAGATTATACCTTATAAGTTTTGGAGTGAAATGGGCTTTTCAGAGTAAAATGATCTGCCCATCTGGTTGGCACTATAGTGCCTTTATTTTGACAAACTCTGACAGCGTGTTAAGTGTTGTGCAAGTGTGGTTTCACTGATGCGAGCTGCGCGAGGTATCCGCTTGGAAATGAATTCAGTCCACTCCTTATCTTATTCCTGTATTCTAGAAAGTTCTGCCATGCCATTTATATTACATATTGTGATCACCCCATTCTGATTGGACATTATATTGTCCAATCAGTAAATTTACTTTTGGGGGGAACAAAAGAAGTTAACAAAAAACAGATGTCATTTACTTTAGGTGACATAAAGGTTCTCAGACCATGTTGCCCACACTGATTATGGATAGTTCTCTTATAATGAATTAAATCGATTAGTTTAACTGTTACACCCCTACTCCCAGGGTTCTAATCCCTCCGACAGGGCGGCAAAACTCAAGCTCAGCACACGACTGGTGGTGACCCTTCTGTTTAGCGGGGGCATTCTGGGCACGTGGTGGTACGTCCACACCGAGAAGCAGCGCATGCAGGACAGGAAGCGCATCGAGCAGCTCAAACAGGTCGCCGTGGGGCAGGGCAACTTCAGCCTCCTGGACCACAGGGGGCAGCGCAGGACCAAGAGGGACTTCCTGGGCAGCTGGGTGCTGATGTATTTCGGCTTCACCCACTGCCCTGACATTTGCCCTGACGAGCTGGACAAGCTGAGTGCCGTGGTGTCCGCTCTGGACAAGGAGCCTTCCCTACCTGTTGTCCAGCCCATCTTTATCACCGTGGACCCGGAGAGGGATGACGTAGCAGCTCTGACCAGGTACGCACTGTGTGCAGTGCAGCGGTGGACTAGAAGAAACAAAGTGCATTTACTCTAGTACAGTGGTTTTCAACCTTTTTCACAACAAGGCCCATTATTTATTCAGCATTTGAGCCACGGACCACCATTTGATGGAATTTAGCTTCTCGGACCCATGCAAAACTAAGGATAAGATTTTGTCCACATTTCTGTGCTGTGTTGATGTGGTACCATAGGAGAGATAACAGGCAAACGTTGATCAAAATAACAATTATTTAGCATTCTCTAATTTGTGTAGACGTCTTGTAAATTAAGTAATGCAGATGTTTAACAAGAATTTAAGAGTGTAAATTGTAAAATTGAAACCAAATGGACCCGTAAGGGTCGATTCTTTTTTCATTTTACGTTCTCAAGAGTTGAAGGTCTAAGGGACCATTTGCTTAACAACTCCATTTAGCTGGGGACCACCTGGAAAATGCTCAAGGACCACTGGTGGTCCCCGGACGACTGGTTGAAAACTAGGGATGCACCGATACGGCTTTTTGGCATTCGATACCGGTTTCGATACATGGGGGTCCAGTATCTGCCGATACAGAGTACCGATCCGATACCCCCCACAAAGAAACGTAATAACCTATTAAGCTGTATGCCTCACTGTGTGGAGTCTGGAATCATTATTTTGTGTAAGGCAACATCAAGGCTTGACTTAAACATTACTTTCCCAACTTTGTAAAACAAAATGTAACAAACACAGATATAAATGCACTGAATTATTTATTAAATAACTGTGCAACAATTAGACCAGGTTAATGTGTGCGCAGGCTAGCCTGGCTGCATTCCACATGTTATACTGTCAATACTACACTGCTGTGTCACAGAGGAGGTAGAGTTGTTTTCATACTGTAATTACACATAATTATCGGATCGGATCGGATCGGATAATGGATCGGCCACCGATCCGATACCCGATCTAGAATTTTAGCCTGGATCGGCGCCGATCTCCGATACGAGTATCGGATCGGTGCATCCCTATTGAAAACCACTGCTCTAGTACTTTACTTGAGTGTTTGTATTTTGGGATGCTTGTAATCTTGACTACTGCATTTCTAGGAAGGGAAGAATTACATTATGACTTAGCCACTCCAACTTGCCCAATAAAGATATAGTGAAAATAGCCAATCTACAAGCTCACTACACATTTCGATGCAACATGTTGTGAGCTGAGCTTATAGATAGGCTATTTCTCCCCAATTTTGTCGTTATGCCAATTGATTCCTCCCCACACACATTTGTGTGTTCACGCTGCTGTTGTATTCTACTGAAAATAGATTTCTGAAAATGTCTAAACTTGAATACAGCAAATCAGCAATGCTTTAAAAACAAAATGTACTTTGCCGTTTCTACACTTTGTCTCAAGTACTGGGTACCACTTTGTCCACCACTGCAGGTATGTCAAGGACTTCCACCCACGTCTGATAGGGCTGACGGGTACCAGCGAGGAGGTGAAGAGCGCGGGACAGGACTACCGCGTGTACGCCAGCCCAGGAATAAAAGACGAGGACGGCGACTACATCGTGGACCATACCATCCTCATCTACCTGGTCAACCCAGACGGCCTGTTTGTGGACTATTATAACAGGCTGAAGGACGAGGAGCAGATTGCCAAGAGCATCAGGAACCACATGAAGGTCTACGTGAAGTTGTTATGAGGGTGGGGGGGGCTATTGTAACTTAATATTCAGAATTCTGTTTTTATGTCCAGCTTTTAGTGTGCATCTAGGCAGGCGTGAATAGTTCTTATAACGGCAGTGGGTGCCCCCCCACCTTTTTTCCGTTTGGTGCTTTATTTACAGTTTGCTAATAAACACAGTGGTACGCTTTCAGTTCACAACTTCAAAACAGACACATGAAATTGTTTCAGCATCTTGTTTCAACATTTCAGCATGATCAATGATCAACAGTAAATAATTTGTTTCAGCAACTATAGCGTAGGCTAATTGTGGCGGTCGTTTATTCGCGTACCCTTCAGTGCATGACGAAGGTGTTTATCCTTACAGCTGTGCGGCTGATGGAACTCGTTGGCTATGACACCCATGTCCAATGTCATCACCATATCCCTGTGACAGTTTATCAGAGCAAGGTGATTGAGTCTCGCTTGCCCCACAGCCTGTCGGCAGGGGGCGATGTGTCCAGCAGCATGCCACATCACAGGCATCCATTTTGAGAGATGTGTAACAGCACCCGCGCAATTAGTTGCCTGGAATGCAACATACTTCTGGAATGCAAAATACTTCTCTGTACTTAATAAATGCAAAAGTCTGTACTTACTTTTTGTAATATGGACAGCGGTCTCCGCAAGGCAGTGTTGCTCGAAAGGAGAACTTTGTTCTCCTTTGCTAGGCGCTTGCAGGCCGGATTGTGGCACGTTGACGTCAGTGACCATTGGTACCTTTGTGGCACGAAGGCCGCCGCCAAGTTTCTGCATGGCGACCCTGTACCGCAAAGGCCTCGGGTATCTGTTTATCTGACGTTCAGTGAGGTGCATGTTTTTCAAGTGGCGCTTCGGGTGGCCCACGACGGCCAGGCAGCCCCGGTCCCTGAAGAGGGGACACCGGAATTCCTCCCCCTCCAGGGCGATCCTGTCTTTCCCTAAGCTGCAGAGAATTGTCTGCTCCTCTGAACCTGCGTTCGTATGGTGGACTCTGAGCAGCTGGCGGACGGCGGTCCACATGGGCAACTTCGATACCGCATACGGGGCAAAAGAGACCACAAAACTGGTGAAACAAGTGCTGACTGTGCCTATCACATCATTTCAGGGCTCAAAGAGACTCAAAACCTAACCTATTTGCTGGTAAAGTAGATCTGGTGGTCTCCCCCTTCTCACTTTTTTAAGAACTCCACGACATCATGAAAAGTAGACGGTGCAAATCATTTTCACTTTGCCATGTCAGTCAGCATGACACTGTCAAAATCGTGATCCAGGTAAAAGTCTCTTTCCAAGTGGCCTGATATTTGCGCCCTCGGGCGGTGCTGGCTGCTGCTGACACGTTTAGATAATCAGGAATTATTAGCTCTTAAAAGAGCCGTTGTGTTGGCACTGACAGTGCTGTCCGCCTCGGCAGCATCGTTGTCGGCGGGCGCTGGGATCTTGGCGGCGGGTACCGGGATCTTGTCGGTGCCCGCTGGTGGCGCCGGCGAATTGTAGCGTCGACTGGACGAGTCTCTTCTTGGCTGGAGGTGGCTTCATCGTGGAAATAAAGCCTGTACTGTACTGCAGTGCAACATTTATAGTCTACCTGGCAGCAGTGGAACCAAAGCCACCTTATTAGCATTAGAATACCTGTTCTGTGAACAGGGAACAGGCAACGTCCACCCCCCCCCCAAGCTGTTACTTTGGGCTTGTTTATCTGTAAAGACAATTAATCAGATCGATTAATGAATGATTGGCCAGATTGAGATGATGTAATGATGATGAAGAAAGCGCCTCTCACTTAGTCACTTCACACAGGTGTGAAGTGAGAATGCTGTTGAATTGCAAAAAATGACTGGTGTGTGTATATATAAGAAATGTATAGTCAACTGAGGAAAAACTTTCAGTTTTTTTACTCTGTGGTGGAGGTAGGCTTCCATAGTTACAACTTACAAGTGTGTCTTGTACTTTGACAGTATGTGATGGTATATTCACCATCAACAACATACAATTATGGGTCACTTCGTTTATTGTTGTATCCTGATAGATACTTAAATTATAAAGCATTTTACTAACCACTACAATATTCAGAAAGCCTTGTCTGAGTAGATCCCAGGACCATTTATGTGACGAGAGCTTTTCACTGCAGTTTAAGGCCTATTAACGAATTAAATAAATGCATCTGACAGTTCAAGTGCTATTTGGTTGTAACTTGTAATGCTTTTTCATCATTATATTTTATTTATTAATATCAAAAATTGGGGTAAAACGATTTTGGCAGATTTTTCCTCTATGCAACGAGGCATAAATTAGGCGTATGTTCTCCTCTGTGCATCTGGTTCTGTTGAATGGGAGTAGTCCACTGACATGATATATACAGTAATATACTGTTATTGGTGCCATGGTGGGACATTTGTGCTTTACAACGTGGTGCTGCTGAATTGAAGAGACCAACTTGATTAGTTTATTATTCATTTTCATTATTTTGCCATGTTTTATTTATAATTCAAGAAATGCTGCTAAGTGGGAGCTAATTATAAAGAACAAAACATTTGAGTGTATAGTATTTTGTTCATTTTTTTTTTTTTTTTAAGTCAGCTCGATTTATAAGAAATGCTAAGTAGGAGCCTCCTGCACTTATTATTCCCCCCGAGTTCATACATATTTTTTAAAGAACACCATTTTGTGTTACACTGTAAATTTATACACAAAATGAAAACATCTCGGTCGATCCCTAACAGTGCCTAGAATAAGGTTCCTCCTTATTACACACTGAGTATTGATAATCACTAATTGTGTTATTATTGGCATAAATCCACTGCTGAATTAACTTTATTTGTGACTGCCAGTGCTGAGTGCAGAAGATCAGTAGGACAGAACAGTTTGCAGGTTTATTTATTTCTAGACACAAGGTGGCAGTATTATACCATTCAGAGCAGTGAATCTGTCTTCTAAGCATGAACCCAAACCACCTCTGAACTCAAATGAGTTCAACCACAGGCACAGCTATCCAGGAAAGATACTTCTTAGCTGTACTGCAACACTGCTGTTCAAGGTGGTGAACTTGTGGTATGGCCTGGTAACCAAAATAAGATGTATTCCTTGGATTGTATTTCTTCTTTGGGAAGGGAATGCCACGTGAGTGGTTCTCACCATTATGTGAAGCCACTTAATATAACGAAACATAACATCTTTGCAATAAATATGGTTTCAATTTCTCTTCTTTTTTCCTCAGTACTTTTCCGTACCGCCTCTGACACACAGTGACACAATGTCTGCATAGTGTTTTATATATAAAGTGTGACATTTTGTAAATGCATTCATATAGCTACAGCCTAAATATAGTCTCTGTTCATTTGAAGTCTGCCAACATTCATTTGGGTCACATGTGAACCTAATTTGCCACGTTCTACATCTGAGTGTACTTGAGTAGGCAGCGGTGACCGAACGGTTTGCGGAGCGGTCTTGATATCGGAAGGTCGCTAGTTCGTATCCCAGGACCAGCACGTTAAAATTACCACCGCTGAAGTGCCCTTGGACAAGGCATTGAACCTCTACCATGAAATGTTCTATGAGCAGGGCCTGGCTGTAAACAAGTTATTGAGCTTAGTCCAGTTACCCTGGGTAAACATAGTACCTTTCCTTTCCTTTTTTGAGTATGATAGTGATTCTGCAAAATAAATTGTATTCCTTAGCCAAGAGTTGTTATGACTAAACTTTAGTCAAAAAGGCTGTTAGGATTTAATCAGCATTACATGCCACATCATAACAGCCTTTTTTGTGGTTTCTGACATGGTGTATCTGTATAGCTTTTACTTCTAATCCACTACATATCAGAGGCAAATATTGTACTTTTTACTGGACTAGAATTATTTGAAAACTTTCATTACTAGTTACTTTGTAGATTAGAATTATTATTACAAAACATACATTGACCTCTTCAGCCCTTTAAACTTAGGCTATTTTCAAAAGATTTGTATAATAAATTTGCATAATGCGTTTTTTTGGTACTTTTAAGTACATTTTGGTGCAATTCTTTACTTACTACTACTTTTTGAATTTCTGACTTTTTACACCACTGAGCGTTAGCCAAATAGAAATGGCCTCAACTTGACGTACAGTTAATCTACTTTAGTGTAGTGTATACAACAGGGATTCCATCCTGACTAAGTCCTGCATGCCGTGTGTTGTCCTAATTAGGTTACAGAGTTCTGTGGACTTGTCTGGTAGTTCATGGAAGGGCCAGGGAGCGGAGGTCTACTTAAACCCTGACCACCTAATTTGCAAACCCCATGCTGGATTTCAAGGAAACTATAAGCCAGCTGTGTTGTTAACCACTTAAGCCCTACATAAAAGATAGTCAAAATAGCTGTGTGTGTGTGTGTGTGTGTGTGTGTGTGTGTGTGTGTGTCTGTGCGCAATTATTTGTGAAAGTGTTAACCTATTTTTGTTTGCACTATAATGTGTGTACTATAAGTTGATAGTAAGTTTTCATGGGGGACATCCCACTGAAGGCCTTGCGCATGAAAATGGCTGCATTGTACCTCCACCCTGCTGGACAGCTGTTTCCAATATAACTCCCCGAAAGATTACCTGCAATTTTACCCATGTTGAGCCAATGATGATGGAGGGGCGCTTCTCAGAAGAAAACCCTTTTCCCAGATTTGTCCCAGTCTAGTTCTGAGAGCTCATTGGCTCTAGTGCAGGGACAAGCCATTACATTACTGCTATCTTCTCCTTCAATTTGGACTGCATAAAGCATGATTTATATTTCATTGTATGACAGCCGGGGTACGACAAGAGCATAAATTGGGATTAATTGGGTAGCAGCACTTTATCCTATTCACTGCAGCCAATGGGGACATTTAGTTTACCTCCCCTTGTGGTCTCCTGATGGATGGATTTTCAGGCCTGTTTTGAAAGAAGCCAGTGTGAACATTTTTCAAAGGATGGTGTAGTTACAGTAGAATGTTCTAGAGATGGGTCATACTCGTACCAGATCGTTCCATTCCGTCCCGCTCCCTCTAGTATAGTGGCTGTGGGTGTCGCTCACTTTTGAGAAGTAGTTTCTCTGTTTGAGGGCATTGCCCCTTTGACTATCTTAAAAAACTATCCGATTTGCTGTTCAAAAGGTCTATAGTACCATGACATACAGTACTGTACGTATATACTTGTGTCAGTGAGTTGAACTGGGTGTGACACCAAATCGTTGTTGCTACACCCATGTACTATTCCACTACTGTTTACTTTACCACATCAATATTTGAACCCACTCAGCCCTTCACAATGCGATGTAAACAAGCAGACACATGACCCTGGCTATTCAGTGTGTCTTACACTGTGCTCACTGTGTACTCTACTGGTGCATTTATTTTGAGCCACTCCGTAATATGAGTATCACATTTATAAATTACTATTCAGTTATTTACGTGGATGTTTTGATCTAGCTAGTACAGCTTAAAATAACATAGATGGGGGGGGGGGGGGGGCTTCAGTGTCAATCATTCTCAAGTGAACTTTGCTATAGCACGCACTCACTGTTAAAGACAGTGCAGGCCAGGACTAAACTTGTGACCTGGCTACCAGGTGTGGCATAGTCACTGTCAGTATGAGCCGTTTGTACTTGTGCATGGCTTTATCTGTAAGACAAACAAGCCTATGCGTGTGTTAAGTGAAATAAAAGGTTGCTTTGCGTGCATGCAGGGTAAGTGAGCGTCGCAATCACAAAATAAACGTGTGCCAGTGGAGTGTTTGTTGTGAGAGCCACAGGGTGCTGGTCAGATGCTGCAGGGAAACTGATTCGGTTCATTGGCTACCAGCCATCTTTTGACACAGAGCAGACCCACAGGCCAGGGTTCCATGTAACTCTGAGAGTATATGGGTCCATTTGGTTCCATTTATATACTACTCTCAGAGTTATGGGGGTCCTTGAAAACATTTTTTTTAGAACCACTGAGTAAGACAGAGGCCATGCTGAAAGCTGCCAACTTCCTGTGAAGCATTTTAGGGATGCGTGTGTTCTGTATCCAACAACGGTTTGGCGCTGAATCAACTGTTGGGAAAGGGACTTAATCAAATACAGTTTGGCAGTCATTTGTTGTTGTGACTGAGCCGAGTTGACATCCATTGGTCTCCATTAACACACCCAGTTGCAAAATGTTAGCTCCAAATGACAAATAACATATGACGGGCTTGCATGCTGAGCAGACCACATACATCTCAAACTCACACAGCAGAATGCAAACTACAACTCTCTCGCGTATAGCCATATCCTCTCTGGTGTGTATAGCCATGTTAGAGAACCTGGACAAGGCCAGCAGGAAGAATTCATGTTCTGTATGAAAGTTGTATTGATTGTTGTCGTCTGACCTATCATGGCATCAGGCGCAAACAATTCAGTCAGCTCCATATTATGGGCACAAAAAGGGGCTGCCCATATTAATTCAATTTAATACACAGGACCCCAATGTAAACAAGCAGTGCTTTTTTGGGTTTAATCATTTTAGCATGCCTTTGTATAGAACTGTACTCTCTGTCAATATACTGTATGGGCCATATACTGTTGGCATCAGGGATCTCCATATATGGGCATAAAAGGGACCAGGACTGATAGATAAAGAGATCTAAGATACAGAGATGTGTGAGGGCCCCAAAGCGGCCTGAACCTCTAGTTGCTCATCATAGGCATCCGTCCGTCAGTGATGACGACGGGTTGCGCCTGAGTGGTCATGTTTTCTTGCAGCTGCGGCCGTGGCTGGACAGCCCTGCTCCGGAGTGGCAGTCTTTAGTGCAGTTGGCGCAGACAAAACGAGAGGGGACTGGCACAGGAGTGGGGGCTGCTTCACGCAGTTTCCTCTTCTTATCTGTCTCTTCGCCTGCAGCAAAGAGATGTCTCTCCTCGGCACGGCAGGTTCCTGCAGCGACAGTCTGCCTCCAAACGCCACGGCCTTTTGCCGCTTCCTCCCGGTTGTTGTGGTCAATGCCTGCCTGCTTCATATCACGTTTGCAAACGTCCTTGAAGCGCAGGCGTGGGCGACCAAGAGGTCTGGAGCCTGTGTTATAACATACTGATAGAACTGTGTGTATAATCAAATGTCACAGGTGCAGATAATACTTGGGGTAATCATTTTGTGAAGGTCACATTTTGTGAAGGCCTCTTTTAGTTAATTAAAAATTAAAACAAAAAATAACACCTGGAAACAGACAAACATACTCCTTTTTGAAAAGAGGTCTCTTCTTGGAGAGAAGTTTTATGAAGCACATGCCTGTGATTCACAAAAAGGGGTAGATTCTCTGTTTTGATATACTGTGTATATAAGCAAAGCAAAGCAAAGTTACTATGTTTACCCAGGGTAACTGGACTAAGCTCAATAACTTGTTTACAGCCTGGTGTCATCATCTTCTCCGCGCACTGTAACCACCCCTTGTTAGATGGAGACTCTTAAGGGAGTAGGGACTCGGGTGGTCAACCGAAATCACAAGAACAACACCCTGCTGGCATAGTTTGTCTCACTTTCGTTGCTGTAGTTTGGTGCACGTGACGTTTTGTTGTTTTTGTGTTTAACCATTTAAACCCTCTAGTACTTAGTATACGGGAATGTTCATGTTCCTCCCAGAATATGGATGCTCAGATGCTGCGTGTTTAAGTGGTTAATACGAGGGATGGGGAGCCAGTGGAAGGTGTTGCAGCTAGGGCAGGAGGAGACCAGGCATGTTATACTAATTCCCATTGTTCAAAAAGAAAAACATGTTACAGAATAGGATGCGGCACCGTGTTTGGTGAATGGGGCATGAGATGTGACCTGACTGAATCATAACAACACAAAGATATCTAAGGGAAAGAAACGGACGAGTCAGCGTGTGTGTGTGTGAGAGTTGGGGGCTTCCAACAGAGTGTGTCAGATGCTGGCCCACACTGGCCCGTTGCCACTTCCGTCTAATCAAGCTTCCGAGAAATCCGTTTCCATGCTGGTGCATTCTGGGCAACGGGCAGGCACTAGGTAATCCCACAGAAATTCCTGTCTTCATGGATGGCCTCCTTCACCCCTGTAAGAAGACACCTCCTGGGCTAATCAACACAGCTTTTCAGCTGGTATTTGTGAGCACGTGGACTCGTCTCTGTGTCTTCTGTACTGCTCAGCCACTTGAAACCTGGCATCCCTATTTTGGACATGTCATTTTAGTTTACATGAAACGGAAATCCACAATTTAAAATGTGTTGATGCAATATTCATGTTCTTTCTATGATGTGTTCAGCTTGTAGATCAGCTTTTTTTCTCCTTATTCATCCTACGATGAATTATATAGAGGGCTTAGGTGATTATTATCTGTGCGCGCACGCACATACGTGTGGCATTGTGGGGGGGGGGGGGGGGGGGGAGCACTTCTTGCCTGGGACTCCATCTGTTGCTTCAAATTAAATTAAGCTGCCTACATACTGTAAAAATAGACGGTTCAACAGACTTATTTCTTTCTGCGAGCATCTTATGCAAATGTGAATTCAAGTAAGTGCACTTCTGGTATGTGTGTCTACGCCTAAATGATCTGAGATGCAACATAATTGCACATAATTGTGTGTGTGTGTGTGTGTGTGTGTGTGCGTATGCCTGCACGTGTGTGTATGTGTGTGCGCGAGTGCACGCCTGCATGTGTGTATGTGCATCAGATACACACTGTAGACGTGCTGTAGCGCCGTGCTTTACCCAGAAGGCTGATGCTCTTCTGGGAAGCAGAGCTCATAGAGGCGTGGGCTCAGAAAACAAGCTATGGGAGGCAAGAGGAGAGAAATTCATTTACACGCATTCTGCTGAAACCGCCGTCAGTCTTCCTCATAATTTTCAAAGGCCAGCTGAAAAGAACAAAAATATTTCATACTGAAAGTTTTGGTGATGTAAAATCACACATGAAAGAGCAAACCTACTCCCAGTGGTGTGTTAAATCTCATGACCAGGCAAATTAACAAAAGTGTGTGTTTGTGTGTGTGCACGCGTGCATGCACACGTGTGTGTGAGGGGGGGGGGGGGTTAAAATGCATTGCATAACATTTCTGCTAACTCCTTCAGCCCTCCCTCTCCCTGTCTTCTACGTATTCTCTCTCTCTCTCTCTCTTTCCTTGTGCTTCCTGGGTTTTGAGGTTATAAATAGCTCCAGGCAATAGAGAGATTAGAATGTATATCAGCAAATGTTGAACTCCCCTGATAAAACATGGGCCCCTGTCACTATAGCACCACGACAAAGCTGTCCCCCCCCCTCAAATGTTTTACGGCATTTATTGACAGTACAGTGCACAGGATATGGGGGGGGGGGGGTGTCCTGGGCCAAATTTGAAACAGAACGTAGGATTATATAACCAACCAGATTGTCACCGTATTCCGGAAACACCAACGGTCCACAAATTGTAAAAAATAAAAAAGTGGTTATGAATACAGACTTAGCCGAGATGAGGTCACAGAGTTGGGTTTTGGGATATTATCTTGTCACCATAAGATACCACCTCCCCTGCAGCAAAATTACAGGACTTCAACTGTAGACTGTAGTTGAGAGCGTGATTTACAATGATGCACATACCAGTGTCTAAATAATAGGCTGATGTAGTACCACATACAGACACATACATACATACAAAAGGCGACAGAGTCTATTCAGAGAGATTTAAGGCGCAGCCACGCATACACTGCAACATTGCAGTTCGCATTGCAACGCATGAGTTTTTATATCTATGCTGTCGGGAAGAAACCACCTAACTCCAAGATGTTACGTTTTCAGAAAATGAAAAATATACAATATATAATATATATTTGGAAAACAAATACTGCCTCATCAAAGTTGCATGAGAGGGGGAAAGGTGACAGAATTAGCTGTTTTAGCAGACAGTTTGAGGGTCCAAGGTTTTGGCCAAAGCACGTTTTACTACTTGTCATTGCTTTATCCAAAACTGAACACACAGACGTAGGCAAGGCGGTTCAAAAGCACTGATGTATGCAAATAAATCAAAAACCTGAGTTAGGTGGTTTCCTCTGGATGCTATGGATGCTGGGGTTCAAGTTGTTAATCAACCAGTCCAAATCTGTACAAGTTATTTTGTCTAATCAAGTACATTTGCTCTTGTCACTTTGTTTTTGTGGCTATAACATTTCAACTAGTTTCTCAAACAGTGTGGTATTGTGATGACAGCTTCTCTGTGATTAGCTTAATTAAGTTTAATTGAGAAAATACCACTGTACACCCATGGCATGCAGCATGTCAAATCAGTGATCAATTATAGGCTGAGCCCCATACTTGTGAACTATTTTAACAACTCTGGGATAACAAATTAATTAAATTGAATTCAACCAATGAATTTCAATGAATGTATTGCAACAAACACCAATATTAAATACAACAATGTACGATGATAATATGATACATGATGTCATGCCCATTATGAATATCTGATATTCATTCATACACCTACAAACGCCTGATAAACATCATCAAAACTCTATGGCTCAGTCAATCCAAGGGCCAGGCTTTAAGTTCTGAGTTACAGACAGACTGTCTTGACTGCTACATAGACATGTTCCGTGTATTAACAATGTGTCCTTGGTGAATCCAACTCTAAAAACCCAGACAAATCAAATGGTGCTTAACAGTTAACAAGATTCTAATAGCCCTGGGCTGCTGAAATAATGTCATTGTATCGTTTAATCATTATTTGTGGTGCAGTCTTATTATGGGGCCCAGAATTACTCAAACTACTTTGTCCAGCACTTAAGGTATCTGACTTTCAGTATATAGAGCTGTTGATGCTGATGTTAATGTCTCAAAACAAGATCCATTTGAGAACTCTGTAGTGTAGGCATATACATTATCTTTGGGACCTTCAATTGACATTTTATGACTTTAGTGTACTCTTCTATTCAGGGAGATACACTGAATCAATGATGAATTAATGAATGAGCTCAAGGACACTTCAATAGATTACATGGCTGACGCATTGGCTGCTGCAGTGAGAATGAAACCTCCACTGTCTGTTACAGCACAGGTTCCCAAACCTTTTCAGCTTGAGACCCCAGACCCAAATGTCCAAAGATGCATTATGAATTAATCACTTAAGTTAGAACCCTCCAAAACATATTCAAACATTGTGGTAAAGAATTGTTGAATAGAATTGTTGGAGCGCCTCACTGGGGGCTTGACTTTTTCTAGTTGTCTCTGCCTTGACAGTCAATCAGGCTGGGTGAAAGGTCTAGAGGTAAATCCCATGGTGGTTTTACCAGGCATCTGAGAGACTTAAACTTTAAGAAAGTAATTGGGTTAAAGGCCTATAATAGTTGTTAGTTAGTTTTATAGGAAGCATTTAAGAGGCAATGCTGAGCAGACAGACAGGGTCATTGATTGATCCTAAACTGCCTTAACCTAAACAGAGCAGAGACAAATGAACAGACAAATGGCTTAATTCTCCTCAAAGTATAGTAGCTGACCGGTGCTAGAGAGGGGGGCGGGGGCTGGCAAAGAAAGAAAAGTCCCTCCGTATTCTCAGAGTTTCTTAGAAAGAGGATATAAACCAGCTTTCTGAGAAACTTTCTAGGAGCGTCACATGTGTGACTTCGACTGAGCTTTTTAGCAGTTCATAGGAAAATCAAACCTTGTAATGCAAAAAACGGGATTGTGTGCCGACCATGTGGTTGCAATGATTCCAGCTGGAGCCATGTGCTGCATGTCTTTCAGCTCTCTACCCTTAGTGTCCCATGCTCGTTTTTATGGGTCGTTTCTTTTTTCTTTTTTAACTTTCCTACAATCTCTTCAACCCAACCAATCTACAAGCTTACAATGTGCGTAGATCGGCTATTTGCACAATTTTGTGAAATAGAGCTAAAGTGGTTAATTCATAATTCACAATTTGTGAAATAGGGCTAAAGTGATTAATTGTATTTTGTACGTTTTGGACCAGATACACTTTTTAATTTTTACAAAAAGCAAAGTGGAAAAGAGAGAGAGAGAGAGAGAGAGAGAGGGGGGGGGGGAGAGAGAGAGAGAAAGAAACTGCTTAAAATAAAGAAAGAGCAATGCAATGTAATCATTAAAAATAAATGTTGTACCGTAAAATGACTTCATGCAAGGCCTTGGTTGGTTGGTTTAAATGACCCCAATAATACTGTGACTTCAAATTCACAGGACTATTTTCTTTATACTTCTGCCCTCCTCCTCCTCATAATAGAAACTGTAAACACTTATGTAATACACTTTGCAACAATAAACTGCACTGTAAAAAAGAAAATCCACAAGCCACTATTAATTACACACAAGAAAACTTTCCAGACCACCTTAAAAAACTTTGAAACAAACCGAAAGCTGATCTGTGGATGGCTGAGCCCAACCGTGATAGGCTACAGACTGTTGAGGAATTGTGCATATGGTGAGAAGAGTAGCAACCAAGCACATGGGCTGTTTAGTTGATGTTTTATGGCTGACCCGGAAAGTGTATTGCATATCAGTGTGAACCTTTCCTCCTCCAGGGATTCCAGGAAAACGGACAAAAGCAGCCCAGTGAGCAGCACACCTAATCACTTGTGGTGCATATCTGATCAAGCCACACACTACGGAATGCTAATGTGTTAGGGAATGAGTGAATGCGAACAAAAATGAAAGCCTGGGTACCAAGAATAGGGCAGTAGCTGCAGATCACCGATAGATAGGCTCTCTGAATGTCATTCATGAAACAAATGCATATAAAAGGAATGAATGGATGTGTGGTTTAGCCATTAGGCCTACATCTTATGAAGTCAAAAGTGAGTGAAATATAGTTAAAATGTAAAATATAAATATGGGCTATCGCCGCTATGTCTAGGAACGGTCAATGTCAATGGTTTCATTCTCTGAAATGTCTAAGAAAAGGAAAACTCTGCATTTGCTGTCACATGTCACTGGATATGTAGGCCTATGCACAAATCTGAGGCAGTAGCATTATTACATAGTGTTGCTTCAGGGGAAGTAACACTAGTCTCCTTTGCTGCGAGGACATTCCTACGGTGTTTTTCACAGTCTGTTGGAATTAACTTGGGGATTAGTCATTTTCTGTGGAAAAACTAACTCGGATCCATGAAAAAGTGACACAAATTCAGTCAGGGACACAAAGAATGTTCCACAGACTTTGGAATCAATTTCGGTCAGACATTTGGTCTAATATGTATGGGTATATTTGAATAAAACAGTAGCAAGGAGGGCTGATTATTATATTTATCACATACCCAGCTTTTATTTGACCTGGGTGAAATGACCAGGGGTGGGTAGAGTACTGGAAATTTGGGGGTCATCCCTATGTTCCCCGGGTTCTATGTTCCCCACTTACCTTAGGGTTTAGGGTTAGAGTTATAGGTTTCTGGTTCACTTCAGTGTTTTGTACTACACAATTGTATGTATAAGTACAGAACAAAGAATGTTTGTTTTTGTTTGTTGAAGAGTCTGAGCAATTATGTCTTAGTTTAGTACTTTATTTTATGCCAGTGTTAATTTTTAGTTGGCTAAGACTAGATAGTTTAAGTAGCCTAGCCAGGCCTAAAGTTCAATGGATTGTTCAAAGACTGAGCTTAAATCAGAATTTGCTACTAAAAGTAACACTAAGACTAAGTTGCTAAAATACTTTTAGTCTTACTAGAATTACTAAAATGACTAGGTTAGGTTTCTGGTTTAGGTTTATTCTAAGTGGGGAACAAAGAACCTTTTTTGCATGGTGGGGAACATAGAACCTGAGGAACATAGGTACGCTCCCAACATTTGTAGTCAAGTAAAAGTAAAAAATGATGTAGACCTATTCATCCTAGGGATCCACATGAATATTCACTTTTCCGAATATTCGTGGCAGTCTCTAAATTCAATGTTAATATAATATTCCATTATTCAATTTCATGTACAGTATACTAATAAATTACATTGATAATTAGTATTTCTCAAACGTTTTCATGTCCAGGACCCCACCTCCAGAAGCAAAGATGTGATGATTTGAAATGTTTGCTTTAAAAAAGAATACATGTACTGTATATTCAAAGATTTGCACACATTTTCAGGATTACAAAAAAAAATAGCAACCCGTGAAGCACTATGACCTTGTATATCTGCTATTTCTGAATACCGGTAGGCAAAGTATAACACTCGTCCCGGGTCAAATCCGGCAACCTTGGAACGAGCAAGAATATATATAAATATAAATAATTAAAAAATCTGTGTAATAATCCAGTGTAACCCCAAGTGTCTTGTATCCAGTCGTTTTGGCACTTTACTAAGTAAAGTGAATTAAAAAGTATTTTTAATTCACTTCCTGGTGCAAACCTTGACATGCACGAGCATGCCTGGGCGTGCATCTGAGCTTCAAGCTGGAAGCTCATCTTACACGCTTGCACGCCCAGGCCTGATATATGCCCGCATTGCTGTTTCACCAGCGGGTGACGAGTTGACGGATAGGTCACTGGTGGAAAAGCTCCTCCAGAACAGCGGGGTGGACGTCGACCGCCTGGAGGCTCTGCACTAGTCTGTGCACCGTGGCAGCCTTTCCCTGGCACTGCCTCCATTTGACCAGGCCAGCCAGTGCCTGGCCATGTGTGCTGTGGACGTGGTCGGCGCGGCAGCGGAACATTGCCCCCGTCGACAGCCCTAGGTCCAGCAAGAGGGCTTCCCACTCGGGGCCGAGCCGGGAGGCCAGTCGGGATAGCTCCCGGTCTGACGGAACCGTCAGCAGAACCTCGTCTGGAAGGTGCCAGTTGTCTGCAGGGAGATAAATAAAATAAGACGCCTCATAAAGACGGTGGTGTTTACTGCACATGTTACGCTATGTTGTCCTGTACTATTTGTACTGTATATCTCATAAACCTTTTTCATTTTATTTAAAAATGTCATGCTGCAGATATTGTTTGCTGTATATTGTGACTCCAAGCAAAACTATATGGGTGAACTGACATTAAGAATTTAACTTAACTGGAAAATGACAAAGGAAGGTGCTATGCAGCTACTTCAACATTTTGGAGAAAGCCAAATTAAGCATCTATTAATCCGACCAGGAGCCATACAAAATACAATTATTCCTTAAATTCAGTGTCAACAAAGTGAGTACGGTGTTGTAAACCTATTACGTTGATAGCAGTCATGTTTGTTTGCTTTCAGGTCTCTGTGACACAGAGGAAAAGTTGGCGTTTACAATCTGCGAACTGGAATCTCCATACAAAGGGATTCATAAAGTGTACACTGGGACTGGGTTTTTACCGCACATAGCCTGGTTGTGTTAACGTTTGTCTTGCCTAAATATGGTCAACACCCTGATACTCCATAAAGACCAGGAAAACTATCTATCCTTTACAACTGTTGTGCAACAGCCCTGGGCAAAGGAGCTCTCTATTCACTGCTGTTCCTGGAAACAAGTTTTATAATAGAGGCGGTAGATGCAGACATTCAATATCACTTCATCCTTCACTCCCCTAAGAGTAGCATGGGTGAATAGAAAACAGGCGGCGGGGACAGCAGTTTGTGAAAAGAGGCATCTCTTTAACCTTTCCTTTCAACACATTTCATCAATCTAAGGAAAGATATTTAGCAATAAAATTGCTAAATATTATTTAGCAATCGTAAGCAACACATTTGACAACTCCTAAACTTGGTCCATAATACAGGATCTGGATGCAGGATGTGACTATGGCAACGGACACAATGGTCATTTCTTCATTAGAAATGACAGTCCAAGAGTGAATTAAAAGGGTACCTAGCTTTGCTCATCTTCCCACTGACTACAGAAACAGTTACCATCTGTGGAGCATTCCACACAGATGGTAACATGATCCGACATGTCATTTTCTTAGATATAACAAGATGTCTGTGATTTCAGAACCCTCATCTTGTACTTTATTACCTTAGTAATAGTTGTATTGTCTAAATGAATTACACTGATTAATTAAGGGACATTTCACAGCTGTTCACTCAATGTTAATAGAAATTGTCGTAGATAACAGTAGCACAATTTGAAATTTGCACTCTATGGCCAGAAACGTAATGTATTCTATGACCATAATGCATAGGTGCACTCACCCCACCTTGTGGAGAGGGGGAGGGCTGTCTTACTGAGACAACCGCTAACTATAAATGCGCCACGTCTCTGTCTGTCCGTGCATTACAACCGTACACACACGCACAGTGTGTGTACGGTTCGAGAACCGTTTGCCCCACCGACTTAAAATTTGACACGCGTTCCACACCCCCACAGGGAGTGCAGGGCCTGGCCTTGAGTCGGTTGCATACACCGTTGTCCAGAAACACCATAAAAGGCTCTGGTCAAGCTCTGCCAGTTGACCTAATGAGCCCAAGTCCCTTCACCTGTGCAATTTCCAGCCTCTGCCTCAGCCAATTTATTGCCATGGCAAGTTTTGGCAACCCCACAACTGCCAATTGATTACTTAACCAGTCCACTTTTCACAGTCAGTTTGCACTCTTCAGGCAGACAGACAGATACAGAGATCTCGATATACAGATGTCAGATGCTAGCTATGACACGTTGACAACGGGTATTATTAGGTTCCCAAGTTGCATTGTTCTCAAGTAAGCCGGTGGTCGTCGGACACGTACAGGTCTAGTAGTGAAGTGTGAAGTGATCAACATCAATTACAACATAATGTTTGTTTTAGTCCTCAAAACAAACATTACATTTCTCTTTATTGTCTATGGCGTTTTCTTAAACAAGCATCGTTGAAAGACAAACATTAAAGCTGTATATAGGAGGGGCCCCTCAAAAATCACACCTGTGTGAAGTGAGGGGCGCTCTTATCATCGTACATCATGACGTAACATGTCTATTTGCTCAGACACTATGATGTGACATTCTCCATTCATTGTCAATGGGAATTTAATGTTTGTGTAAGACGATAATCTACACTAATGAGCACATCAAAATAAGATCTGGTTGCAAAAGGGGTGAAGTGGCCCTTTAAAGATTAATTTAGGTGAATATTACAAATGATGCACAACTATAAGTTCAAGAGTTTTCAACACATCATTTACAAATACCATATACCATTCGGTATAAATATTTGGCCATGAGGAGAGTGCCTGACACTGGTTGTGTCTTTAGCCTTGCCTAACTGTACCTGGATTGTTAAAGCTGCAGTCCATAAATGTCCTACCTGGGATTGAAACCTGGGACTCCCACATGGGAGACGAAACGTCTACCGCTCACGCGAGAGGTTATGCCTGCTTGGCCAGGGAAGATGTGCTCATGAGCTTAAGGCAGTACTACTTGCAACCAGTAAGGCAAGGCAAGTTCATTTGTTTATAGGACATTTCAACAACTAGGCAATTCAATGTGCTCAGAGGTGTACTACCCAATACAAGTGTCTTATCGATGGATGAGCAAAGGAGACCGCTCCAACCACTGCAGACGAGACTAGTTATATTCTATTCTAGATTTGCAGTTTTAAGCAAGGCGAGTGTGCATGAGTCATCTGTGATACACAATGTTTGGCCGCAGCGCTTTCATAAATGGTACTGGATGTATTGAGCTGGACAAAGTTCAGCACTGTGAGCTCATTCACTAGTCCTTTGTGGCCTCCAAGGACAGTGTGAGCAAGTCAACACCACATAGTTCCCCAAGGCTGGTAAAACTAACCAAACAGTACTTCATTACCGGTGTCCTCAATGCCCCCTTAATGGCTGTTTTCAACTGCTTGGCAAAAACTGAAAAATGTCCTGTTGTCCTGACATGTAGCACATCTAGCAAACATAGCACTTCAAACCTCCCAGAGAAAAACAAGGCACCTGTGCTTTCCTGCATAAACGCTCTATAAAACGTGTTGTCCTGGGAGGCTGTCGTCTGATTGGACAAATCCGCCCCCCCCCCCCCCCCCCCGCCACTACGCCACAAAAAAACAAAAAGTTCTTTGACGTGGCAACCGCACATGAGTCATGACTAAGTTTAAGCTCTGGGCCGCTGAATAACATGTTCTCCATTTCATGCCAAGGAAGGGTCTGGTAAAACCGGCCAACCAAAACACTTGTTTGGTGAACTAGTTCTTCAAACAATGGCAACAGAGTCAGACTGCTGAAATATGGTTGAGCACTGAGTAATAAGGCGAGCAGCAGGAAGAGAATATTCTCCAGAAAGCACTTCTGGCAAAACAGGAGGCTTTTCTAAGAACTGCCTCTTTACAACAAGCAAGAAAGCGGGTGGGCCCTCTCTTTACTTTCTTTCTCTCTTTATGGATGCAAACAGGCTAACATATGAAGTTGAACAGATAACACACAAACACTGGACTCCTTAAAAGCAAGGAGGGGGGGGGGGGGGGGGGATTGCGCACAAATGTGGCATACTATCCGGTGAAGTATTAATCTACCTCAGCAGTTCTGTGACTCATGGCAAGGACTCAAGGACTAGGATGTCATCAGCTCAAATCAGCTCATTACATCTCACAAAGTCAGTCTCTGTAGTCTGAACCTTCTAATGGGACCTTGAGCATTGCCATTGTTCGGCTGACAGGGTTTGCTGCTCCGTCCACATCTCGCCAAGGTTTCTGCAGCGCTAACAGGAAGAAGCTCCTCCTGCCAAGATTCCTGGAAAGCAGGCGGCAGGCAATAAAATAAAAAGAAATTGGTGGGGGGTTGGGGCGCCGGGGGGGCTGCCTTGGTGATGAATGCCAGTAAAAACAAGCACATGGCCCTGCCTGCTCCAGCATGAATTTATGGCACAAAAATCGGCACAGCACGGCATGATCTCCCCAATCCCCACCCACTGCAACAATGGACAAGAGACCACATTCTCATTTTCCCGACTTAACTCCGAAGAGTACACAAAATGGAACCAAATACCCTAACCACTTAATCCCCCAAACATAGTCTATTTACAAGCGTTGTGAGCTTGTAGATCGATAGATTTTTAATTCCTAAAAACAAATACCATTGCTGCATCAAAAGTAACAAACTATGGGTCTACTATAAAAATTGGTCAAACATTGGCCAAATTGTCAAATAACACATTGGATAAGGAGTCAAGGACGGCCTGGACGGGTATACTCGTCCTATAAATTAATTATGCGGGGTGCGCATGACGAGTAGGCTCATTTTAAGGCGTTTGATATCGCTATAAGAAAGTCCTGCTGTGTTTCATCTTTGGAATCATTCCGGGTGCTACGGAGGCTTGCTACTGTAAGGCCTCGCCAGCACTGATTCTGTTTAATAATAAATAAGCAATGCGATCAGCTATTTTCTTATATTTATCCATCGCAACTCATGCAATTCCAAGTGCTTGTCAGGGTGAGGGGCCCCCAGTTCAAATATGATTATTTTGGGGGTAGGGGTCATGGGGGTGCATACATTGGTTACTAGACAACATACTAACAGTAAAATAGGCATTAGTCCGACAACACCGTCTCTCCCGACATGTGTGGCAGGTTCAAACTAACCTGTGGCTTCCTGTGAGGTTAGGTTCAGGGTTTGGGTTTTGGGTAGTCCTGTCAACCTGGGGTTGTGGACGTGCTCCGAAAAGGTTGAGAACCACTGCACTGCCTTAGCCTATACGCTTCAGCAAACACAGTCAGCACTGTTTCATTTTCAGCAGAACGAGATGTACGTTACCACCAACTGTTTATGTGTCAATGCACATCATAACCCAGGTACCAAACATGGCAATCATGTGATCAGTATAAAAGTGATGTCACTTCCTAGACTTCCACGCCCACTTCCTTCTGTGCTTGAATGTTTGTTGGCAGCATGCTTGCTCTGCTGCTGATCAGACTCCTACCAAAACCTGTAAGATTGTACAGTGAGTAATCATTTCAATTAATTCATTTAATTCAAGGGTCTCTGATGACTGAATGTCTTTTTTATTTTTTGCTAAAAAAATCATTCTTTTTTCCATCAAATATGCCTAAAGTGCCTTTAAATCATTTTCTTTGCAAGGGGAATTCATTTAACAGTACCCTTTTTAAACCTTTTTTTATACGTTTAGGGACAAAATGCCCTCAAAAGTTGATTGAAATTAAATCCTGGTGGTAAAAACTGCCCCTTGATGAGATAATTTCTGATACTGCTTGGCCATGTGGAAACAGTCTATTAATTGTTGTTTAAAAAACTTTAAGTGTCTTACTGTCTTTCTGACTGACTGACTGACTGACCGTCCGTCAGCGTTGTGCCATCGTTAACGCAGGGAATGTTCCCTTATCAATGAAGGGTGCTCCACTGCTGACATTACCCTGCGCATTGCGTTTGGATGGCGTCACCCATTCACACCGGTTAATGTTTTGATGCTGTCCAACGTGGCGCAATGCACTCAATGGAGCCCAGGCCTGACACGTCCATTAGGGTGTCATTCATCCTTGGTCCTCATGATACAGTATGCTCAGACAATTTGACTATTGTACTTTATGCTGACCTGGTACTAGAATGACATGTATTGTTATTGAGTACAGCTTGTGACTATGATAATAAGTCTCCCCCTATCTACGTATAAAAATGGTCTGGTCTCTTTTGGTCAGAGTCCTTGGACAGTACAGTGCCACATAATGGTCTCCTGAATTCATGCAATAGGTTTCTAACTTTCTAACTAATAATCCTGAAGTCTGTAACAACATGAATATGTAATGTTGGTTCAAATGCATTCAACCTGTATTGTTTATTGAATGAGCTCTCTGTCCTAGAACACACAAGTCCTGTTTTAATGTTTAATGTTAATGATGATTTCAAAATTATTTTGAAAAACGCTGACCTACAAAACCTCACAAGTCCACATCCTATCACACAGCATTGCGTTGTTGTGAGCAATATCTTCACAAAATCAATTAGAAAATGTGTGAACATTGCCTAATGACATGCCCAAAATAGTGATGCCATGGGGTTAAAGTAGTTTAAAATGTCTTAAAATGTATACAAATGAAATGCAGTTACAAAGATTATATGTTAGCCTAGTTATCAGTACCTGAGGCAGCATGTGCCTCTGTTGTTTTGAATACACTACGCCACGCTACTCTACACAAACACTCTGTGGCAGTGAGCCAAGGCCAAAGAGAGCATGATTTTATAGTGAGGTCACTGGCAATGCAAATATGCAGAATAACAAGAGTTGTTTTGAAAACTCTTGAATGGCTTTCAGCAAACGGGGAGGGAGGCTGTCATTCCACATGTTTTGATGGAGCCTTTTATGGGGTTTTTCCGCTTCACGAAGTTCACAGCACAAGTGGAAAAATGCAGCCATTGGTAGAAACATGTGGGTCTTCAACGGGATTCTACTTCAGGTCATCGCAGTGATGTGGTACGGTATCATCTCGTTGGCCTAGGGCTGGGTGATGTGACTACAAGTCAATAATAATAATATCATGATATTCCTCTGCGGAGTATGCATGTCCTGTTTTGGAGAGATCAACCCATGCCAAAGAACTAGACCCAGCGTTGAACAACACCTGACACTTGATAACTGGTTGCTTGAAGCCTACCAACGTGAACAACCTGCATCTCCTCGCTGGCATCGCCCCTGCAGATGTGAGACGGGAAGCCGCCAGCCAAGTAGAGATGACAAAAGCTACCAGCAGCAATGAACGCCACCTCCTTCATGGACACAAACCCTCAGCCCAACGACTTAAGTCAAAGACAAGCTTCCTCAGCCATGTCCAGCCCCTTACAACATCTCAGGTAGAAACCAGACTCCAGCTCTGGGCAAGCTTGAGAATGACCCCCCCTCCTATTGACATGAAAATCCCCCCCTTCTGAAGACCTCCCTTCTGGCCGGTAGAAGACACTCGACCGCCTGAGAACAGGAACGGGGCGATCAAAAGCTGCTATGGACAGATGGGGCTACAAAACCGGCCCAACCATCTGTGAATGTGGAGAAGAGGACCATACGATGCAGCAGTTCAACAATAATGCAAAGGACTGTGTAAAGAAATGGGCAACTGTCATCTAACCGCATGCTTCAAAGACACGAAAAGAAGAATATCATGATTATTTCAAACTTTTGCTGCGATTACGATAATGAACTATTATTAAAAAAAAGTTGTGAGCTTGTACATCTGCTATTTTTAATTTTTGTACGCCACCATTGTACAACTAATTATAGCATGGCGATGTGGTTCAAATCTATGAAATGTTTCATGTTGTTTTTTTATGATATAAAAGTTTCAGTTTTGGAAGGTTGGAAGCAACTCAACACTTACTGCCAAAACAAGTCACAGCAGAACAAGTTCAAGGTGCAATTTGTGTTGTGATAATTTCCATCTTGGGGAAACAAGACAAGAATGTGTCATTTTATCAAATGTCTATTGTGTAACATTGACACGACTATTTACATAACTGGTGTGTTGTAATAAAAATGTGTGGGATTTTATTTGAAACAAAAGACTTCTCTAGCAGTTGAGTCTCAAGAGAATTCCATCAGATGGTCTTCGACAAGGAGAAGAACTCAGTTTTCAGTAATTATTTTTAATAGTGTCCAACTGTGTAAAAAAATAACCACATCTTCCAGAAATGTAAAACTTGTCATGGGCGAGAGACGAGTGATAAGGTTTTATGTGTTTAATGCGTAACTCTGAGAATGTACAAATTACAAAATAAATGTAACCAATTTGAGTTATATTTGTAAACTCCCAAAAGTTAAATTAAAGCTACAATCCAGAACGTATTTTAATTAATAAAATGTTAGTTCAGGTATGTTAATACAAAATAACTTCCATTGCGAGCCTGGTGTCGGTAAGGACACCAGTGGTGGACAGTAACTAAGTACCTTTACTTGAGTACTCACTATTACTCACTACTAGTATAGTACTCATAGTACTCACTATGTAACTTATTTAATGAATTAAATGTAATTTTGTCCAATCTGTATGGTATAACTAAAAAACATCGCATGGATGCACCTGGGACGTATCCTGTATCCTGAGGTCAATGGGGTTTCGGGTCTCTCAACATCATGCGTATGTCTAAGGGACATGCGCATCGTAGCACCTGACTGATAACATTACTTGCACGCTCTGCGTGCGCAAGTAAATACAATAAAATACACCTTTAGGCCTGTGACAGGAGACACATGTACCTACTTGAAGAGCTGGGATTGTCTTCTACTCCAGGCTCTAGAAACAAACTGGGCTGTCCTAAATACTTCATAATTAAATAACCAGTTTAACTTCAGTTTATACAATTGGGGTCTATACAATTTGGGTGGTTGTATTTTGTCTCCCTGCTCTTCTATTGAGATATTTTGAGATATTTAGATCGTGTCAAAGGTCAACAGCTCAATGGTAAAAATGTCAGCACTGTGTTGCTTTAAAAAAGAAATTGAGTACCGGACCGGTATCTGTACTTTTACTCCACTACATTTCAAAGACAAATATTGCACTTTTGACTCCACTAGACTCCAGAGAAGGAAAAGGTGCATTATGACCGCTTCTTAAGCCCTATGTATAGTTAATATAGAAGATCAGCGCTTCACAATGTGATGTTGACTGAGCAACTTTCACTTTGTAGTTTAATATTTGACTAGGAGTAAACACTTTGGTCAGACTTATGAGTCTTAAATGAGTGCATTTATTGAGAGAATTGCCCCTTGATATGCATGCAGCATCTAATTTTTGAGGGGGACCTATGAATAAAACATTGTTACAAAACTTACAACAACATGCAGTACAAATACACAATTGCGCGCGCACACACATACAAATGGCTTGTTTGTTGTTGTTTTATACATTTAGAAAACTTTCCTGCACAAAACAAAACAAATCCTCACCTTTGGGGGGCTGTCCATTCGCAGTGTGTTGTGACTCTAGGTCGTGTAATATGGTGTCTTTTACCCAGATGAACTCCTCCTCCAGGGACCGCAGAAAGGCGTCAAAGGCCCGCGGCCCGCGGGACGGCAGGAGGTCCAGCAGCCTCAGGGCTCTGCTCCTGCTGGTCGGCTGGGCCTGGATCTCCTCGACGTGACCGTGCGTCAAGACGTTCTCCTGGTACAGAAAGTGAACTATGGTGTCGCTCACCGCGATCTGATCCGACAGCTCCAGTCTGTGTCTCCTAAGGATCTCCCTGTGCACTGGATCCATGAGATGAAGAAATGGTTGCGCCGTACGCGCACGTAAGTACGGTGAGTTGCTTCACGGAGTGCCGATCGCGTACGGCTCCTCCGCGGAGACAAACGAGCTTTATATCCGAAAACCCGCCGCATATAATAATCACTTTTTGTGTCCCCGATTATTTCATGTTAGAGTTGACTTGGAAACACAGAAGAGTCAATGGTGCTCACTGGTATTTGTTCCGACCGGAAACTGTCTGCTACGCGGAACCATTGTGATTATGCGTCCCATGTTTATAATGCTTTATAAACATAAACATGAACTAATTCCGTATAATACTTTGTAAACATACATAAGATAAGGCTTTATAAATGTATAATCTTATAACACTGTATACAATAAGTGTAGTTAGTTATACAAACTAAAGTGTCATATTTCATAATTGCTATAGTGGACAAATATCATTAGGCTATATAGTGTATTATAATTGCCATAGTTGTAATACATTATAAATTGGGTGCTTAAAGTAATTACATTCTTGAACGTGCAGGCAGAAATGTTTTGTGTTATTTCCTGAATACTGTTGTTTTTACTTTACTTTAAGAACCCAATGACCCCTTATAGTGACTTCTAGTTCTAGTCACACTGTAATGCATTATAACGGTGATTATTAATGCATTACAATTATATCATTATTATAATGTATTTCATGAGAATTATAATAAAACTATGATCATGGCCAAAAGGAAAAGTCGGTGAGAGGCAGTAATTATTATGATACCGTATATGTGATTATAAAAGGCTTTAATAGCATGCAGATAAACTGTGAACCAACTCTAAAGCAATTCAGGTCTCTTTTTGTTATTTAATTATTGTAAGTGGCTATAATTGGTTTTGACTGTTTATTCAAAAGTTGTATATAGCCACATATGGTCTATTCTTGTGTTTTATAAATCTCCATTTGTACCTACAGGAGAAACAGGACCCAACATACACACGTAAAATACATGGGGCGGCAGTGGCTGGATGGTAACCACAAGGTTACCATCTCGAAACCCGGGCTACCCCAGAGTTGGTGTCAAAGTGTCCTTGAGCAAGACACTGAACCCAGGGACAAATTAGCCATTGGGCCAGTGGGGCCGTGGCCCAGGGGCCCTTGGTTCTCAGGGGCCCTTCAGAGAAACTGGACTGCGCGGTAATAGATTTGACGCCCTGAAAAGGGCTCCTGGGGCCCTTCATTGGCCATTGATTTAGTTAAATTTAGGTCAAAAAGATGTTAAAAACACGGAAATGATGCATGCACGCGTGCTATGAGGGCGCTGCAAAACGTACCGGCCCAGGGGCCCTCGTGCAGGGGGTTAATCCGTCCCTGACTGAACCCCTAATTGCTCCTGATGTGCCGGTTGGTGCCTTGCATGGTTTCCGCCGCCCTCAGTGTATGAATGTGTGTGTGAATGTAATGCACAATCTATGTAAAGCGCCTTGGATAAAGGTGCTATATAAATGCACCATTTACCATTTACACACTGCTGATATGAGTTCCTACAATAGCTGAACTTTTACTCGTCGCCTGTTTCGCTGTCACGTCTATTTGATATGCTGTATGGTAAACATGTTCAGCACAGAACTGAAATCAACTGAGACAGTTATACATAGTAAAATGCTCAGTGTTTACCCGTTCATTTGGTAGTTCAGTTACAAACATTCACACCCGGTGGCAGTTGCCCATAATAACCACTGCCGGCACCACCGCAGACCAACAGTCTGTGCCAACGGGGTAATTCTGGGTTAAGGTCCCCAGAGTATATAGTCACTGAAGCATTTCTTATTAATATCCACTGAGACTTTCCTATTTTAAATATTTTATTGATTTTGCTTGATTGTGGAATTTATAATCTGACAGAATAATTACAATTCATATGTATCATGTTTCCCTGGCCGTTTCACAGAAATCTAAAACGCTCAATCCCTTCTAGACACGCTTGATGACGCCTGCTCTGCATGGAAAGCCAATGTCGCTGCCCTGGCCTCATGTGACAGCATGTAAACAAGCAATTGAAATACAATCTCTTAACAGCCTCAAATTAATTTGATCCTCCGGGCAGCAAGAATATGCTGTGAATACACTCTCATATATTATTAGGCTTACAGTGTACTCTGGGGTGGGGGTGGATGGGAGCCATTGTGTTCCATACCCCTTGCTGCTGTGAATACACTCTCATATATTATTAGGCGTACTCTGGGGTGGAGGTGGATGGGCGCCATTGTGTTCCATATACCCCTTGCTAACTGCTTTTCACAGTGAACTGAAACACAAGCGCCCTTCCTCCTTGCTGTTTCCATTACTTCATTGATCCCTTATGTTCTGCTATTCTTATGTTTATACTGTTTTGCACAATGCCTTGTACATTATTTTATTGACCCTGTCATTTCTACGGAAATTTGCATGTATTTTTGTAATTTTATAAAATGCACTGAGCTGTATGAAAATGTGTTATACAAACTATAAGTTTGACTTAACTTGCATATAATAAAATAAATACATAATTTTATTTCCTGTCTCTCATAACTAAGCCATACATCTTGTTGTTATAGACTCTGATTTAAATTTCAACAGACCCATCCGATTTATTTTTAAAGAGGAAGTGTCTGAGGAATCATGTCCAACATGAGCTGATGATGTCTTTATTTCCAGTGGGGTCTGTTTACATGGCTTTTACAGAAAATGCTATTTGCCTACAGCACAAGTCTAAAATCCTTACACTGGCTACCAGTAACTCCGAATACATTTGGAAGGCTTGCTTCTTGTCTCGCTTTAGGCTCTGGGCACATGCATCTCTGACATGTTTGTGCCATATGAACCTTCTAGAACCTTCAGGACAGTGTTTCCAAACAATGGGTGAGCTTGAAACTCTGCTATTTTAGCTATTTGTTTGTGTGGGTTTTTATACTGAACCAATTCATTATTCACAAGAGTTTGTAGCCTGCTATGGGAGTATACTTAACATTGAATCAATGTTCTGAAAGGTAACAGTTTTGGTCATTACAAAGCACTGTATTTCACCACGCCATTATACTTAAAACGCCACAAAAGATTCAGTTCCGCTATTCTTTTTAATACCGCTGTTTGTTTATGTGTTGTAGTGTATCAGAACAGCAAAGAAGCACAACAAAGTAACAGCAAAGAGGCTTACAATGAATTGCACTAATGGTCTTAAAAGTGCTTCCATCAGTGACACACTTGCCCTAGTAAGATACTTACTCTGCCCTGAGAAGGTATAATACTGCTTGTTGAAACATTAGTGGCTTGCTTTAGTTTAGTGGAACCTCGGCCACTCTCGCAAATACTACTTTTATGTTCTAATACTCCATCTATATTAGCTTTTTCCTTTAGTTGTCTTGATGTATTGACTGAGTTTTTTTTTTTAACTGCTTTTTCTTCTATATTGTTTGTCTATGTTGAATAGATAATATAAGCTGAACTGAAATATATTAAGCTTGCTACAGAATGTAGTGAAACCTCAATGTTGATAGCCTTATGAATGTTGATGGCCCTCTGCGCACCATTTGCCTGTGTCACACAATGTCATTCACTATCTGACAGATGGGCTGTATTTTGCGTGTCTTAAAGGACAACTTTAGTTTTTTTCAACCAAGGTTCATGTTTTAGATGTGTGTAAACGTTTCTTCATTTCCTGCTTTCTTTCGTTTTAGGGATTTTAGCTGTTTTTGACAGGGGGGCGGGGGCATTCGAGCATGGGCCTAAATATGTATTTTTGTACAAGATTTTATAGCGATTTATTGTTTTATTATTTACTCTACTCCTACTAAACCCCAAGAAATTACATCTGGCCACCAAAGATCACGAAATCTACTGAATGTGTCAAACTGACATTGAGCCTATAAGTGTTGCTTCCCCCCAATAGGCTACCTTCACATTCAGTAGATCCTGTGAATTTCTGTGGCCAGATGTCATTTCCTGGGGTCTAGTAGCACTATAGTAAATAATAAAAAAATAAATTGCCATAATATTTTGTAAAGAAATACATATTTAGCCCCATGCTCGAATGCCCCCGCCCCCCTGTCAAAAACCGCTAAAATCCCTAAAACGAAAGAAAGCAGCAAATGAAGAAAAATTAACACTCATCTTTTACTTCCTCTAATAACAACCTAAAACATGCACCTTGGTTGAAAAAAACTAAAGTTGTCCTTTAAGTACCAGGTCTTAATCCCTAACTTGAGTAAACTAAAGACCTGGAGGCGTGATCAATGCGTGCTCTTTGGCCACTCAGAATAGCCACATGGCATTGATCATGCCTCCAGGTCTTTATTCCCTGGATTCCCAGTTGAATTTTATTTACATTTCTGGTCCCGAACTGTAACCACTTTTCATGCCAACAAAAGATTTTGTTGACTGTAATATTATTCCTGGCTCCATGAAAGAGGCAGCTATTACCCTTAAGATATGCACGACTGTTCATCCTACAGGCCAATTTCACTTCTTAATACCGACTATAAAATTGTCGCCAAGCTGCTGGCTAAACGGTTGGATTCTGTTCTCCCATTATTGATAAAAAATGACCAGACAGGCTATGTCAAAGGCCGGCATGGCGCAGACAACATACGCCGACTGGTAAATATAATTGATTATGCTGGTAAAAATTGAGACGAATCCGCAATTATATCGCTAGACGGAGAAAAGGCCTTCGATGTTGTAGATTGGAGCTTCCTCCTCTCCACCCTTGCACACTTTGATCTTGGCCCTAAGTTCATTAACTGTATAAAAACATTATATACCACACCAACCGCACAAGTTTTTACAAATGGCCTCTTAAAGAAATTAAATTAGCAAGAGGGACCAGGTTAGGTTGTCCTTTATCTGGAGTTCTGTACGCGCTTGTAGCCGAATCCTTCGCCCAAACAATTCGGTTAAATGCTGATGATACTTTGGTATTTATATCTAATTTAGACCAATCAATTCCTAATTTAATGTCAGTAATCAACTTGTATGGCTCTCTTTCCGGTTATAAAATTAACCTGACCAAATCTACTCTCTGTCCACTTACTTACACCTTATCCCCCTTTAAACAGACAAAAGAAGGATTTACTTATCTCGGTGTTTTCATCTCTCCCATACTGGACAATCTATATACCTGTAATTATACACCTCTAGTACAAAAGCTGAAAGATGACATGGACTTATGGACCAACCTACCTCTAACACTTATAGGTCGAATTAATGTAGTTAAATTAACCTGTTGCCAAGATTAAATTATCTATTTCAGTCATTGCCCTGCCCAATTCCACCCTTATTCTTTACTAATTTAAACACTAATATCTCTAGATTTCTCTGGAACCATAAAAAAGTACGAATCTCTCTGGCCACATTGTGTAAATCTTATAACGAAGCCGGTTTAGCTCTCCCAAATCTTGAATTATACTATTGGTCTGCTCAAATTAAATGAATGACTGAATGGTTCCAGGAATCGGATGATTCCCTGTGGAAAACAATAGAATCCTATCTCAGTCACCCAATTCCACTTAAATCTCTCCCTTTTTATAAATGCGAATTTGTCAGGGTGCAACAAATCCTTCGTCGTTAACGGCATTTTATCAATGTGGCCAAAGTGTAAGAAATACTGTAAAATTCAAAAGAGTATATCTGTCCTTTCACCTGTGTCTCATAACCCGGATTTACCAGCGAGTCTAAGTGAGATTGGTTTGCAAAGGTGGACTAACAAAGGTTTTAACAACTTAGGCTGTCTACTCAGTAGTATAAACATTAAGTCCTTTTCAGAGGTGAAGGAGGAATTTGATCCATCTTCCACAAACTTATGCATTACACAACCCATGTACCACTTGGAAATTATTATTAATTTTTTTCTTTTCTCTTTTATTTCTATTTTTTCTTTGTTTCTTCATTGTTGTTTTTATGTAAGTAACTGTCTTGTATGTAAGTCTGCTGTGTTTGTCCTTGTGTCTATGTAAAGAAAACCCTCAAAATAAATAATAATAATTTAAAATAAAAAGGGAGAGAGAACAGTTTAAGATTTTAACTCTTGGAGGGGAGACAGAAAAGTTCAACCAAAGTGCTCTTACCAGATAGGAATTGTAGCAAAGTAAGACCGTAGTCTAACAATTTGTTACAACCCCTATTATGATTAACACCTAGCTGAAATGTGGCAGTGGCTTCAGGGATTATGGGTATGACCCCTATGGTTAGTTTTGTTATAGAAGACATATCAGCAAATATTATACAGCATGTGAAGGATTTTGCATTGACATTTTTGAAGGGCACTAGCCCCTCCTATGCTGTGCTTTGAGTGCTTGTGTAAACAGTAAACACAAACATTGAAGACAAAGTGTGTAAACACAAACATTGAAGACAAAAGTGAGGACGCAAGTTGTGATTGGCCAGAATGAGATAAGAGCACCCCGCACTTCACACAGGTGTGTCATATTCTTACAAAAAACATTGGTCTGTAAACCTTTTTTTGTTTCAGTTTTTAAGAAGGCAATTTTATTGAGACATAACAGTAATTTAAGGTGCAAGATACAATGTTTTGCAACAATACTATGAACCCAGATGACAACTTTAGAAGTCCAAGGTCGAGTAATCAGGTTTTTCCAAGAAGTTGATTCTGTTTGTTTATTTTCCTCAGAAAACCATTAACATGATTAAGCACCATAGAAAAATGCCAGAAGTAGGATTCAACCAGACCTGCCTCTACTTTGTGTACTGATCACAACAGTGATGATGCAAGGTCACAGTTGCCCTCACTGCCTGGCAATGTCTCAGTGATTCTCAACCTGTGGGCCGGGGACCACTGGTGGGTCATGAGGAAATTGCAACTGGGCCCCAAATAATTGGCAAAACACACATTTTAACAGACATAAAAAAAAGAAATCAGTGTAGAAACAATTTCATGGTATTTTTTTTCTTTAAAACCTTGAAAGAAATGTCTTCGTTCTGATATAGATAAATGAGCAATGTTAATTCCATTGATACAAGCCGGAACACAATTGATTGATCATTAAAACAAACATGCTCTGAAAATGCACATGGCCAACCCATCTGACCACTTGACACGGCATCTGATAGGCTGAAATGTTACAGATAGATGGTGAGCATTTGATGAGTGGGTCGCGAATGCTTTTTCGATTTTCAAGTGGGCCCTGATCCAGAAAGGTTTGAGAACCACTGGTCTAGGCTAGAGAACTCTGGCCATCCTTGGCTCTGCCATGAGGATATAAAGCATGCATTAAAATGTTGTGCAGCTTAATTTACAAAACATGTTGTGAGAAACACAGTAGTACATAATCAATAAATACTTCTTCTTTTTTTTACAGATTATTCCCAGATGCAACATTCTTCTTTGTGTGCTAAAAACTAAAGCCAAATCTCTTTTGTCACAGATATATACTGTGATATATGCCCACATGACTCTGCTACACATTCATTCAGTCATGGCACAATAAATTATTGATCCAGAGTTTATAAAACAAACTGGATATGAACAAAGTTTAAATCTCTTCGCATGAGGGGGGATTTTGCACATGGGAACCTGGGGCTCTTTTATGAGCGCTTGCATTTTCTTCACTGTGAAATCATAGCCGAATGAGCATTAAGCACCTTTTCCCTTCTACAATTTGCCTACAGTAAAAAAATAAAGAGAAAAGAAATATAATAATAAACAAATAACACCATTTACAAGTCAGAACAGTGTCGGACACCCATGTCTCAAACATGAGAGGCAGAGTCTGTAACCTCGAAGAGCATCAAAATGTGGACAAAGTCATGTACCTGAGTGACTGACGGTAAAAAGAACACTTCAGCATGAAAACAAAGTTTATATATAGGCATCAACCTCCCACACCTATCCCCCACCTGGCCACCCCTAGCCTCGTAAGCCGCAGGTGTTTTGTTTTCAAAGGAGAAAGAATGCCTAGGCGAGACATACATGAGAACTGGCATACGTTGTATTTTCGCTAACCAATAAGAGTGCAGAGGGGCGTCACTCCAAATGTGGTGACGTCAGAGCAGGGGGGGGGGGGACTTCCACTAGGAAGTCGCCCGGCAGTCTCAGCCGGGAGATGGTTCCGCCCTTCTATACCCAGAAAAGCATAGGCCTCTTCCAGGCTAGCCCACCCCCCAACCGCTCAACTCTGATCCCAGAGATAAGGCACAATTACCCATGTTCGCGGCAGAGCATCTGGCCGGGGACGGCTCTCTCTGGTTGCTCAAGGGCAACTGTGAGCAGGGGTGTTGAGAAATGAGGAATGGGGGGGGGGGACAGTCATTCGTCCCGACAACACCGTCGCTCCCGACAACATTCGCTGTGGGTTAAAAACCACCCGTGCTGCGGGTGTCCTCTTAGTGAGGCTCCTCACTGCCAGGTGAGCTATTCCATGTGTGTTGGAGGAAGCATGTGGTGTCAGTACCAACCAGTAGGGGTAAGCAGTGACAAGACTACACAAGTGTCTTTGGAATTGGTAATCCACCGAGTTTTAGCAACTAAAGCTTAGAGTCTTGAGACTTGGGATTCTAGGTCCACCAAGGCTCTAAAGAGTGGAATACAGTAGCCTATAACTGGCAGTCAAGAAAAGGAACATTGTGTTCCTAAACTGAAGCATTTCAGTGTTGAGGTGAGTTGGTCCCTCCAGCTTTCCACAACTAAGACAGGCCAAAAATATAACTCCATTTTGGAGTGATCACTGAGAATGGTTCTGTTATTACTCTGTTATACCATATCTTCTAAGAGACTACTGCACATTGACCTAACCCTAGCAATATCAGGAAAATCCACCTTAACAGAACCGTAAGAGCCATGCTTTCAAAATTGTCTATCCTTCATTTAGTGAGGTGTAGTCTAAGTTGCATACTTGCATCTGAATCTCTCAATGAACTAGAGGAGGCAATTTCACCTACATTAGCCCTTTAGCCGTGTGTCTGTATTAACTGGGGCAATGCCACCACACAACTTGCCTCCTGGCTGTTCCTACACTGTTCAAGCCCTATTTTATTCTTTGTCATGCGATGTGTCATATAGCCGATCAACATGTCGCATAATTAAATGCCTCAAATAGGTATGCCAGGTTGAAAGTGATTAAGAGCTGTGCCTAATTATGGTATCCCGAAGAGTGGTGATGATTAGGACATACAGTAAGTGTCAAATCGCTGTCGTACACGTCTGATGCTCTCGTTAGTCTTTTATTTTTATTTTTAAGTCCGTGGCGTGGGAAGTGTATAGTTCCAGGACTCCTACACATTATAGGCATAGTCTGTCAAGTAGTCCTTCAGTCTGTTGGGCAACGGCAAATCTCTCACTTGCCTTGTAGCCTTGTTGATGGTGATCCTGCAGAGGTGCTGTAATGACGGCGTGGCGGTGTACACGGGCTTGGTCAGCAGCAGCTGGACCGTCCCGTTCGGGGCTGCCGAGGGCTGAGAGTCCGTCGGGCCCTTGCCGAGGCTCCTGGACAGCTGAACGTAGTGCTCCACCAGGTTAACCACACTGTCAAACTGTTTGAGCTTGGGTTTCACCAGCACCACCGAGTCCAGCTTGAACTTGCCGTCCATGTACTCGATGCGCAGGTTGGTGGGGCCCGCGGAGGTCATGGCGGATATGGTGAACAAATAGTCCCGCTGGGAGCTGTTGCGGACCAGGAAGGTGCCTTCAGAAGCGTCGTGCAGAATCTCTTTGGCTTCATTGGCTGTGAGGCTGCCCCAGTACCAGCCTGTTCCAGGGACAGACACCGAGATATTCAATCAATCATCAATCAATCAACTGTACGTATAGGCTATTATATTGTATTCAAATGTAATTAAAATATGGTTATACGCCTTTATGCAATCAATGACAAAAATATGTGACATGATATCAAAAGCCTACCGGTGTTCTTCAAGTCTTTCATAGCTAATGCTATGCGACACTCATCCGATTCTACCACCCTGGAATCATTGTCTGTCCGTCTGTCATTTTGGATGGCTTCTGTAGATTCTGATGACTGGCAGGTCATTGAAGAACCACCTTTTGCCTAGTTGTAGGCCCACAACACAGACATGGGATGGGTGTTTCGAATGCCAGGTGCTCCAAATGGCACGTTCCAGCGCTCGCCTACAGAAATTGGCAAGACACAGAAAGGGTTTAAAATAATAAGTCTGCACAGTGCACAACAGCATTGCTGTTTTTTTCCCCTTCTATACACAGTGGTATAGGCGGTACATTTCTGCCGTGTATGGCCTTCCTCAGGCAACACAGAAAGAGATCAGAATTACCTCCTTGCACTGTGTGTCTGAACTTCTTACAAATATACATTTCTGTGTATGTAATTCTGCTCAAACAAATATCACTAAGAAATAAAGATCCAAATGCAAAACACAAAAACTCTACCACGCCCCTGTCAGCAGGCGCGGTGGTAAGAGTATTTACAGATGTGCAGGGGCATATGAACAGAATTTCTACGCTTACTGTACATACATTTATAGTAAATGTTTCATCCAGTTCACAGAATGTAGCCTACAGGTTAGTGCAGTGGTTCTCAATGTGAGGTCTGTGGACCCCCAGGGGTCCTTAAAACTTTAAAACTGGGAAAGCATGCGTGTCATTTTATATTTGAGCTAGAATGGATTTTTTTTTTTTGACTATTCAAAAAGCAGATACAAATTCACAGTGCATAACTAACTTCATCCCTGTAACAAAATATTTTGAGATGGGGCGGCCAAATCATTTTGGGGGTCCTTCCTTGACATGAAAAGGTTTGAGAACCAGAACCACTGATAATAGAATTAAACACGTTTTTCAGAAAACTTTAGGAGACATTTGAGAATTGGCCTCAGGTGAGTCAGGTCTGAGGACTTTTACAGTGTATATTGGCTATTGGGTTACCAGAGATTAAAACTGGGGACTCCGGAGTCGGAAAATCTTTGAGGCCCGCACTGGGCTAGTGCATTTGCCTAATCCAGGTAAAGTCAGTTACTGGACATCAACTGTCAACAAGTAAATGTGCTATAGTTTCGTTTTGGTTCAATATCAGACTTACTAGTATTAATTAGCCTAATAGAATAATTTATGTTTGTAATTTATTTATGCATACACATGGTTTTGCTTTATTTATTTTTCTCTGCCTAATTGCATATTAGTGGTGTAAACTAAAAGGGCTCCGTAATTTTGGCATCATCGATCGTAGCAGTTGGAAGATGTACTCTTCTGTCCAATTCTGAGGTTTTCCAAAGTCCGAAAATGTGTTTTTTCTTAAGCCTATATATGTAGCCTATTTGTATTGTATTTGACTTCAATTCAGAAGAAAGGGGAAAATAAATCCCTTTTGAAAAACAAATTTTGTCATGGTCTCATCAACTGAACAACAGCAATAGTTTTCACTAGGCTTTTTTTGCCCTTATTATACATTGCCCTTTTTTTTGTATATTATTGTTTTATTATTATTATTATTTATAGACCTATTCCTATATATTCGATTGCAAGGTTGTCATATGGCTGGCTGTCCTATACTGGCGCTTAAACGCGGTTTGTCTTAAGGCGCCCCAGTTAGGCCTAATAAATAGTAATCATATATAGTCTTATAATGTATTGGTACTCCCAATACATTATAAAATGATGGATATGACACCATTGTATATGAAGCCTGCAGCAAAGGGGTGGGGGGTTGACTTTAGCCTAAACCTAATTATTTGCTCCATCTCAGTATGTGTCGCTTGCTGACAACAAGTGACGGCTGATGTCTTATACGCCTGCTATGAACTGGAAGAGTATAGCCAAATTTAAAGGCTACTCTTCCAGTTCATAGCCTATAATAATAGGGTATTGTTATCATTAATAATAATAATAAGTTATTATATAATAATTATATATATATATATATATATATATTATAATAATAATTATTATTAGGTTTTATTTCTACATTATTATGATGAACACAACAATGAGCATTAGACAACAGCCACTCACTCACCCCGGATCCAAACGCACACAAACAGGGTGACGGAGCTTCCCTAGCTGCTACCAGCCTCCAGAGTCAGACCCCGCCGGGTAATCAATATCCTCCATGTAGTACACCCGAACGAGTATTATTATTCAGCACGCCAACAGGTTTTAGGTTTATTGAAAATGTAAACTGACATAAATCTAGCGATATTATTATTAAAATGTCGCTTGGATGATCCTTCCTTCCTTGTTCCGTCTTTTGGCCAGTGAATGCAGTCAGTCAGTCAGCGCGTGGTCGTGGTGGCGGAGCGGCCAGTGCGTTCAGCTCATGAGAGTTAATGCAGACACGCTGCTGTTCATATCCAGGCGAAAAAAGAACAAAATCATATTCCCAAGAACTGGAACTGGAAGCGCCAGTGAAGGATTTTCTGTGACTCGAACATTGTGTCCCCTACTACCCTGCCGCTCTGACAGCGTAGCAGCAGCATCGTGTGTGTGTGTGTGTGTGTGTGTGTGTGTGTGTGACTGTGTGTGTGTGTGTGTGTGTGTGTGTGTGCGCGCACGCGCCGCGCGCGAAACACCAACCCGCCTACACAAAAGGAGGGTTTCCAGGAACTTTCCAGGAACCGGATCACGTGGTGCGCGAAGATGAGCCGAGCGTTTTAAGGTAGACCCACACTGTGATGAACGCGGCTCTCTCTCTCTCTCTCTCTCTCTCTCTCTCTCTGCCCGCAATAACATTTCATTCGGCTATGATCGGCCGTGTTTTGCTGGTACTTATTACAAGCTAGTCTACTCTGAATTTAATACTTAAACACCTCCTTGTGATGTTTCCTTCCTAATGTCAGTGCGCTGCACTATTCATTATTTATTTTCGTACTATTGATTGAGTTAAAACCGTAACGCTATGATAATTATTGATTTGTGGAATCAATAGGCATGGGCAAATCATTTTAAATGTAGGCCTCTAGGCCTAATGTTTTTAAGCATCTGTATGCATTACACACACACACACACACACACACACACACACACACACACACACACACACACACACACACACAACTGAAGCGAACGGTAACATAACAGGCGAGTGAGGCGATTTAGTCGTTTGGTATTCGACTGAACACATGCAGTTGCCAGATGTAGGCTAGTACCGCCACCGTGCGGTACAGTGGCGGTACCAGCCTACATATTGTCAAAACATTATACATTTGATTTTACGGTTCTTACTAAGAACCGGAATATAACAGGAATAAAGTGATAAAATAGAAGAAAAACGAAAAATGTCAGGCTAGTAGGCTACCAATAAGTTACCAACCAAACACATAAATAATAATACAAATAAATAATTATGTGATATAATAAGACACTACGACGTGCTCATGTACAGTTGTACACTTTAGATATGTTCGATATTGGACTCAATTGGAGTCTCTGATAGAGTCCGATTGGACATTTGGAATGAATAAATTATCTTTCTTTCTTTTTAGTGCGTCGTCACGTAATCTTACGTCATTACGTCATCCCTCTGATCATCATCAGTCCCTCTTTTCTCTGCGCGTGCACGGCTTCAGCCAAGACAGCCATCAACTGAAAGAAAAAATGGTGAGAAAACACTTATTACCTTATAATGTGACTATGTCATAATTCTACATGGATACCCTGAAGCCACTGTGGCAGAGTGGGATAAACACAAGCTCATTTTCCACCCTAACGTAAACAAACGAATCCTTCCATGATGTTTGTTACTAGGTTAGCCGGCGATGCTAGCCGGATGCTAGCAGGGTAGCCATGGTTCACATGACGCTTTACAGTCTCAGGGCTACTAGCAGGGATGCTAGTCGGGGCTGACAGTGCAGTTCAGCACATGGGCGTGTTAGCCGCTACGCTAGGGGAGGCTAACTTAAGTACTGTCACAAACGACGTTGTTCCCAATGTTTACATTCCATGCATTTTCACTGCAAAGGCTTACTTCAGTTAATATTAAACAGACACACGTTTAATATTGCGGTTTCATAGGTTTGTGGAACACATTAAGGTTGTACATGAGGAGATGCTTTGTTCTGCTAGCTCCACCCACAGTCCCATACAGTTCTACTTAGGACCACAACGTGTTTTAATAAGACCATAACGTGTTTAATGTCAAGGTGCAACCAGATGAGCAGATGCTCATCTCATCTGTGGAGAGTCTGGAGACACGGACAGTGTGTTAGACCACAATTGTCGAATAATGTTCCTCCTTGCTTGGTGTAGCACTAGCAAGTAGCAACATAAGAAGCTTCTAGATGATTCTGGGAAGAGGGAGGGAAGGTTCGAGTGCAATACGTTTTTTGATTGATTCAATACTTTATTAACAGTTTGCAGAAAAATGCTCAGGAAAGTACAGTTCAATACAAGGTCTGCTAAGAGGATTAAAAACCCAAGAAAGCCTATGGCTTATTTCCATTGGGGTCCTTCATATTCAATTCATAGGAAGAATTTTAAGGAAGTTTAATTAATTTGACTATTCCCCCATTGCTTCCTTCATAATCTTAGTTTATTTAGTGTTATGTTTGATCAGTTTGAAACTGATATTGAATATGGGTGCATGGATAGGTTGTTGATTATTACTTTTTTGTTTACCTTTTATGTATGTTAACTGTTCTTATATACTGTGTACACAAGACAACAAAACAACTTGAACCTTGATTTGTCGCTATGGTTACTGCAGGCGTCCTTATCCATGGCCCCGGTCAACATCTTCAAACATGGAGCAGATGAGGAGAAGGCTGAAACCGCCAGACTGGTAAGTGTGTGGGATGTGTTAAAGGGGTTCCATGTGATACTTGGGGGGGCTTGAGCCCAGGGGGGTCCATTTGGCTCATGTTTCCATTATATAACGTTCATACTCAAAGACGAAACTCAGTTTATGTATTTGTGCTCTTTCTAGTCTTCTTTCATCGGAGCCATTGCTATCGGAGACCTGGTGAAAAGCACTCTAGGACCAAAAGGAATGGTATGCCAATCAAACGCATTTCATCACGAAAACACAAACCGATGCTTTTTTCACTAGCAGTGACGATTTGAATGCAGCTACAGTAAATTGTGTCTGAGTTATGAGTGATAACACTCATCAATAAGCGAGTTGCGTGGTCCAGCGAGAGCTCAGCTGCTCCGCCTCAAGCGGCCCGGCAGGAGAGCTCACCGGTAGGCAGGAGAAGTCCATGTACTTTTGACTGTCGGGGTACTTTTACCCATTTAGACCCGGAAAAAAGTCTATCTATACGTTGTGTTATACCTTTCAATCCGGGAAAGCATTGTTGTTACATCATTGTCTGGCAGAAACCTTTTGTAAATCCCTACTTCATCACTGCAGATCGGTTATTTTCACTACTACTAAAACATTATATAAAAGGAACTGTTTTGTTTTGGGTTATACAAGGTTTCCACCTGACCATATAGCAACATGATTTTTTTTAAATAATAATTTGAATCAAAAATAGAAGTTTCCCCAAATACTTGGGTTAGGATGTAGAAGCTGTTTTTAGAATCAGCCTCAGGTCTGTCCCTGACAGTTAGAATTGTCACAATTCCCGTTTACAGGTCAGCTGGACAGGTCCTCACGACACAAACTTGACTGAATGAATAATAAACACACACAGGGCACAACATTATTGTTAATAAAAGAAAAGTTGTGAATCTGCCAAATGTTCACTCATGCAGACAACCACTGCTGTGTACAGTATTTTCCCCTAGGTTTACCACCTTGAGACTTTAACGAGGGTTAATAGAAGGACTGGAACACTGCTTTTACAATCAATTCTGTGAATTCACTTCATACACATGTAGGTTAATTCACCTAATATGTTGTGCTTGTTGACATGCAGCTCATGGCTTTCCTCTCCTCTCTTCTCAGGATAAGATCTTGATGGGAGGAGGTAAAGAAGGAAATGTGACTGTAACCAACGATGGAGCCACCATTCTGAAAGCCATCGGTGTGGATAACCCTGCTGCCAAGGTCCTTGTTGGTCAGTACGCCCAATTTCAGCTGGTGTTTAAATGGTTAACACATATGAAAAAGAGGTGGCATTTCTTCCAAAATGATTGATAATTTGATTTATAATTATGTGTGTGTGTGTGTCAGACATGTCCAAAGTTCAGGATGATGAGGTTGGCGATGGAACCACTTCGGTCACTGTGTTGGCTGCTGAACTGCTCAGGGTGAGAGCTGTCTTATTGTGTTATGCATACTAATTTCTGATAGGACTTTAATACACACCTTCCAGCCAAACACTGTTGATAACCATACCAGTTAGCTAGCAGCATACAATAACTGTATATATGTTATTGGTAAAAGTGAAAAGGTGCATTATATAGTGTTGTACAAGGTGCATTACATTGAGGAAACCATGCAAGACAACAACCTCCTCATTGGGTGCAGTTAGGGGTTCAGTGTCTTGCTCAAGGACTCTTTTCACATTAACCCAGGAGGAGTTGGTTATCAAACCGGGAACCTTTTCATTAACCAAACTACCGCGCCACCTACTGAGCCACTGCACCCCGTGTGCGTGTGTGTATATGTCAAAAGTCAAAAAAATTAGTGAATGTCCACAAACTGTTGGCTCTCAGTTGACTGCAAAAAACAGTATTGCTATGATGGTAACCCTGATATTCTTAAGAATATAGTGATGCTTCGATAATCTTATACCATTTTAAGTGGAATAAAAGTCAATCGTGTGTGTGTGTGTGTGTGTATGTATATATATATATATATTAGTATTTTGCATCTTTGTGACAGGCCTAAACATTCTCCCCTTCATCCCCACACAGGAACAGTTTTGATGTGGGTTTTGGCATATAATTAATAATGTATGTAAATATTCAAATTTTCCCCTTATGCACAAGATCAGTATTGGCCGATCATGAGAAATGGGTCCCCTGGTCGCAGGGAATGTATTTCCTGTAAGCGGAGACGATAGTATGAGGTATAAAATACAGCAGCCTTGTGTTCATACAACAGAAAGATTTGGTAAGACTGACGTTATGCTTCGTCCATTACTCTATGGCTCTGGTCTCAGCCACCGCAGTGTATTTTTTGAGCAGATATGTTGTCTCTGCCTACAGGAAATGCGTTCGCTGCGACCAGGGGGACCCATTTCTGAATTGGTCTATAGGTGATCGGGGTCAGTCCCAAAAAACCTGATCGGAGTATCCCTTGTTAAGATGAATCAATAACTAGCTCGCAAACAATCCATAATAGCAAACGTACCGTAAGACTAAATCCTAGTTTATACAGTGTGAGACAAGCCATGGCTTGTCTCACACTGTATGAATTAGGCTTAACAACCATCACTGTTTCCTCACCCAGTTGGAAAGGCGACTAGACTCTATTCATTTGGGCTATTGCTGGAATCATGTCATGTTTCCATTGCATTTGTAATTCCATGTTCATGACGGCATGGCAGTGCTTGTTTTCCAGACAATAGTCTGGCCCACAGGTGTCGGTCATGAGGCGGTTAAACTCATTCATACCCTGTGTGTGTGTGTGTAGGAAGCAGAGCTGTTGATCGCTAAGAAGATACATCCTCAGACGATCATTGCAGGATGGAGGAAAGCAACTCTGGCAGCAAGAAATGCTCTGAAAGAGGCTGCAGTAGACAATGGGTACACGCATATCTTATATATTTTATGGGATCTATATTTTTCATTTCAGTCACCCCAGGATGTTTAGCAGCCGAAGGGCCAAGTGAGTAATTCAAACAATGCTAGGTTTTTTGTACCGTTAATAGTTTTCAGACATGAGAATATAAACCTGAATCGAGGGAGCTGGGCATAATTGGAATGACCCACTGGCGTAAAGCGCGAAACATCCAGAGGCGAACGAATGGACCAATTCCTATATTTTGTATTCCCACACTGTTTGTGGTCCAAAATGATCCAAAAGTAGGGCCAAATAAAACGTTTTACACTGAGTAATTGTGTGTGTCTTTGTCAGTAATGATCCGGTCAAGTTCCAGGTGGATCTGCTGAACATTGCGCGGACCACCCTGTCCTCCAAGCTGTTGACTCATCACAAGGCCCATTTCTCTCAGCTGGCGGTGGATGCTGTGCTCAGACTGAAGGGTTCTGGGAACCTGGACGCTGTGCACGTCATCAAGAAGCTGGGAGGGAGTCTCCTTGACTCCTACCTGGATGAGGGTAAACGCACACACACACACACACTACTGTGACATGTTGTCTATTTAGGTTTTAAATTATAAAAATCTCACTTTTAGAGCATATCATAATGGAGATAATAAACAATAGATGTGCCAAAAAGGCGGAATGTATATGGGGGAAACACTGCACTAGTGACGATGGTCAACATTCACATTCAAATTCAAATGGTCACAGGACATATTGTACAAACCAAAGCTGAGAACATTTGTTACGATAAAAAGCTGTTATGCTAGTGAAAAGTACGTCTGTGCCCCATTATCCAAAAGACAAAGATCCCTATGTGCCCAACTTCGTTCTGGGATCTTGCCCTTGCACCTTGAGACTGGGAGGTATAGAGGAGTTACAGAAGAACGTATTTGCACCTATTGTGAAGTTATTTAACAGATGTAAAAATATAGATCTGATGTGGTTAAGTGATGCAGAGCGACCGAGATGGATTTTCGAACAGAAGATATTTGCATTAGCAGAATATATAGAGAGCTTGAGACATACGGACAAAGAACTTATATGTGATGTATTTTATTTTATGTTATTGCTTATTTCTGTTTTTGTTTAATCAAATACTTGGTATAACTTCTGTGTGGGAAGTGAACGTGATATTGTTTATTTATGTTGTTGGTGTCTTATAAACCTGTAAGCCTAGGGATGGGTCTTAATGACGAGACACGAAAATAAAAATGCATTCATTCATTCATTAAAAGCAGATGCCTAAAGATGTTGTGAAAGCACTGCAGACCACTGATTGGTCAGAGGCTGCTGGTACCAAAAGAACAACCCTCTAGCACAACATATAACGTGTGTATGTGTGTGCAATTTGCAGGCTTCCTGTTGGATAAGAAGATTGGGGTGAATCAGCCCAAAAGAATGGAGAATGTTAACATCTTGATTGCCAACACTGGCATGGACACAGACAAGATTAAGGTATACACAGTACATGGTCTCCCACACGCCTTCTTCGTAACATTACATCCCAACTACTATATAATTCACTAACAAACTGTGTGGGTGTAGATCTTTGGTTCCAGGGTGAGAGTTGACTCAACAGCGAAGGTTGCAGAAATTGAAATGGCTGAGAAAGAAAAGATGAAGGAGAAAGTTGACCGCATCCTGAAACACGGAATCAACTGCTTCATCAACAGGTACTCACACACACATGCAACTAGGCCATATTCTGATGCCTAAATTATAATTCACAACGTCTGCGTTCTTGTAGTTTTTAGCTACTAACATAATGTCGATTCCCTGCAGAATTTGTTTCACCCAGTAATAATGGCAACTACTGTCAAAAAGGTCTAATTTATAATCTTTAAAGACCTAAAGCCTCACTATGTAACTTTTGTTTAATTTATACGTTTAAGATTTGTTCAATCTGTACGGTTAATTCAATAAACTAATACTATTGGGGTGGTTGTATTTTGTCTCTTCTATCGAGACATTTAGATGGTGTCAAAGGTCATGTCTCACCTAGACATAGGATCTCACACAAACTTTGACCTGATGGTCAAGAATCAATTCATGCCTCAAGCAAGCAGGTCCCTAATATCAGCTCAATGGGGAAAAATGCCAGCACTTCAGCAGGTAACCAGATTCAAATCCAGGGTAGAAGAGGAAAGTTGCATAGTGATAGTGCTGCTTTATGCCTTTAACTAATGTAGGCAAGTACAATTGGCTCTGAAATATATCACAGTGGTTCTCAAACGTCAAGGACCCCCAGTGTAGTGTACATCAGGTCCACAAAACCTCATAACTCGGAGAGTGTACAAATGGAACCTTAGCAAATGGATCCATAATAGTCCATTTGGTTCCATTGTAAGCTCTCATAGGTCTAGACCTGCAAGGTTCCAGTCCATTTTGTTCCTATCAATAATTTAGCTGGGGACCCCATGAAAAGATCCCTGGGTGTCCCTGGACCGTGCCTCACTTTTAGAACCACTGATCTATAGTATTGTGTGGTAATGTTACACCTCTGTTTGTGTCTCTCAGACAGTTGATCTATAACTATCCAGAGCAGTTGTTTGCTCAGGCGGGAGTGATGGCCATCGAACATGCCGACTTCGCTGGTGTGGAGAGGCTGGCTCTGGTCACTGGTAAGATGGGGGTCTTCAACGTTTTTCAGCACAAGGACCCCCTAGCTGAGAGAAATGAAGCGGGGACCTCCACTACATATTTTATAAAACCGTGTTGCAGATTAAACTTTTCCATAGATTTCATAGACTCGTTTGACAGCACTGTCATGTCGGATTCAGCCACTTAAAACGTCAGAACTTGACCTTTCACTCTGTACTTGGTCTGCTCTTTTTTCCCCTATGCCAAACCTCTTTGCTGAAAATAGCCTATCCACACGCTTGTTGTGACCTTGTAGATCTGCTGTTTTAGGTTCAAGTTCTCCTGAGAATAGGGACACTAGGGTTCAAGTCGCTAATGCAAAAAAAGAAAATCCTATTGCGGTCCCCTGTAGTAACTCTGAGGGCAGCCTAGAGTTATCGGACAACATATTGAAGACCCCTGATGTATAGGATTGATTACATTGATGAAGACATGGTTCAACATTTTTCTAGTGCCATGTATCAAACTTGGTGTCCATGCTGTTTTGTGTATGTGTGCAGGAGGAGAGATCACCAGTACGTTTGACCATCCTGAACTGGTGAAGCTGGGATACTGTAAACTGATTGAGGAGGTGATGATTGGAGAAGACACACTCATCCACTTCTCTGGAGTTGCCATGGGTACTAAGAACACACCATTTCATAATTAGGGTTGGCCATTATACCGATATTATTATTATTATTATAACTACACCTATCGTCATATGAGACTAGATATCAGCTGGGATATTTTAACGTTATGACATAAGTGTTGTCTTTTCTTGGTTTTAATCACTTAATAATAATCAACTATTTAAAAAAAATGGTTGAAATTAAAATAGTTCCAATATGATGATATTGCGGTATCGTTCACGGTATTCGGTTAAAGATATTGATCGAAGATATCGTGATTGTATTTTGTCTATATTGCCCAGCCCTATTCATAATACATGAACATTTTTAAAATATCCACAGGACCACAGTGTTAACTGTGTGTGTGTGTGTGTGTGTGTGTAGGTGAGGCGTGCACTATCGTGCTGCGTGGAGCCACCCAGCAGATCCTGGATGAGGCAGAGAGGTCTTTACACGATGCACTGTGTGTCCTCGCTCAGACTGTGAAAGAAACTCGCACAGTGTATGGAGGAGGTATTCAACACACACAGACCCCCCCCAACACACACGCAAGCGCGCACGCATATATCAATAGATCTACAGTCACACCCCATTCACTTTCTCCCGCCAGGTTGCTCTGAGATGCTGATGGCTAAGGCAGTGGCTGATCTGGCCATGCGGACACCAGGAAAGGAGGCTGTTGCCATTGAGTCATTTGCCAAGGCTCTGATAACGGTAACATTTCAACTGTTGTTATTATTAGAACATTGCAGCAATTGTGAAAACTTAAAGGGGTCCAAGGCACTCTGTTCCAGTCAAGTGAAAAAAGCCTTTATTTGTATGGCATGGCAAAGATCATTAAAAATGGACCAACGCGTTTTGGCTACAAGCCTTGGTCAGGGTCCAATAGCAGCAATTGTATTATTTTTAACACATTTGACAATTATTCAGGCCCCTGAGCCACAAACCTGTTGACACTGATTACATTTTAAGTTAATTAGTCCTAAACAGATAGTGGATTACTTCTTTATGATAATCTTTATCAGCTTAAACTGATAAAGATTTACACTTCCCATCCCTAGCACTCATTATCACAATACTTAGTTACTTGGTTTTGGCTATGAAGTTGGTACTATCGTATTGATATCATGGATCTCCATATGGGCATAACGGACAGATTTTAGTATTTATTTATATTTCCGGACAACTGATAAAACGACTGAACTTCCAATAACACTCCCTCAGGTCAAAAGTAATGGTTTTGGACGAACAAGGTTTCTACCCAACAGAAGATATCATGCTTTGTATGATTTTTGAATGATTGAAAATGCAGTCCCAATAGCCACTTGTAACATCTGCAATGTGTTCGGAGAGGCGTGTATGTACTTGGAGTTTGTACTGTCATGTTTTATTTCGGAAAACAAAGTCGTCTTGGGACTCATTTATAACGGATTTATAAGTTTATTATGTAACCATCAATGTTACATGTATTCACAATAAAAATGTGTTTTTTGTGTGCGTTTTCTAGCTGCCTACCATCATCGCAGACAATGCCGGTTATGACAGCTCTGAACTGATCTCTCAGCTCAGAGCTGCTCACCAGGAGAACAAGAGCACATATGGACTCGGTGAGTACACACACCACTACTTTAAACTTGATGATTCCAAATCGTATGTTTTTGTTTATGGTTAATTGTAAATGACTAGACCGGTGCCTGGCTGTAGAGCAGAGTTGGTAAAGATGGGAGTTGGAGGTCCCCACCCGGCTATGCAATACCCGTGTCCCTTTTATGACCATATATGGAGATTTCTTTCTGTGTCCTTTATTCCTATATATGGAGTTCTGTGTCAGGCATGCCCAAATATTGCTATTGGCAGGGCCCCTGTCCAGAGCCTGGGCAGGGGCCTTTTGTGGGAGTTTGGGACATGGAACGTGGGTCCGACCGACTCAACACCGGGCACTGCACTCCCTGTGGGGGTGTGGAATGTGTGTGTCGAATTTGAACTCGGTGGGGCAAACGGTTCTCGAGTTACGTGCAGTACAGCCGTACATACGTACAGAGTACAGACGGATGTACAGAGACGTGGTGCATTTATAGATACAAAGATAGATAGATGACCAAAAATAAACCAATCATTCATTCAAAATTAAACACTAAACGTCTGTAGGCAATTACCTATTATGGAATGTGAATGCATTGGTACAGAATCGTCCACGTCTGCATTGCTATGCATCTTACAGGGGGCAACACTGGGGATGGAACAGAACCGTACTGTGGGCAGACTGGAACGGCAGCACTTAGTGTTTCATTGATTATCACTGATTATAGTGGCAGTGTACCGTTGCGGACAGAGCAGAGCCAATTCCCGCCCAATGTAGCTTGGCCCTCAGAATCCATTCATTTACACCTGTACTACACTCACTATCGAAACAGATCACGCACCCACACAACACAGTATGACTAGACATGTTAAGTATCGTGAAAGAATGTGACTTTTTAATTTCAAAACCCTAAACCGTGTGTGTGTGTGTGCGTGTGTGTGCGTGCGTGCGTGCAGACATGTATCAGGGGACCATAGGAGACATGTGTGAGTTGGGAATCACAGAGTCGTTCCAGGTGAAGAGGCAGGTGTTACTGAGTGCTGCTGAAGCTGCTGAGATGATCCTCAGAGTGGACAACATCATCAAAGCTGCGCCAAGGTATGGAGGGGGGAGGGAGGGAGACAGATAAAATTGGGTAACTGTCAATCGGCAGTGCTCAAACTTTTATTTATAGTTTTTTGTTGGGGACAGCCAAGCAGTACATCTGACAAGAACATCTTTGCACATAGTCGCCCATTTTCTTTCTTTTTTTTAAATCGTCACAAACCTCTACAAACAAACAGTGCTCAAACTTTTAATTTGGTTCTGTTTGTACATTCTCAGAGTTACAGACCTTTAAGGGTCCATTTGGAACCTCCCCAAAGAACCTTGAGGGTGCTTGGACCCCACTTTGAGATCCACTACTGTAGATAGACAAGTAAATGGGTTGTAGAGCCTTAATGTCGAAATCAGCCCAGAGGGAGTCTATCCCTGTTTCAATGTGCTAGACAGCTAGACCCATGGGAGGAGATGTATTGCTGAGGTGGAGTGCAACACCTACCACCAGCTCCTTATAGTTACCACAAGACTTTGTGGCCCAAGCTGTGCTATATGCTGAGCTGGCGGTACGCGTGATCAAACCCACAACCTTGTGGGCTGCGGGTGCTCTACCTACACTGTAAGAAAGACGGAAGCAGATGGATGGAAAGGTATAGCGAATAGATTTTACATTTATTTTGTGTGAATGATCTGTACGTGTGTTTTTTTTCCCCAACAGGAAGCGTGTTCCAGACCACCACCCCTGTTAGATGAAGATGGAGCATGAAGACTATGGTGGAGGATCAGTTTGTGTATTTATCTGTTGTTTTCAGTCTAGTTCACATGGAGGAAATATAATTCGGCACTCTGGTTTTCATGTTTAGGTCCCTGTGGAATGCACTGTACAGACTAGCCCCGCTAACGCTAGCTCACTTGCCTTGCCATGATTATGCTAAAGCTAAAGATATTACGCTGCAAGTTTTCTCTCCAGCTAGTTTTACATTTATGTTGAGCGCTTGTTAGACAGGTTGAAAGTTTCCACGTCTAGCAGACTTTAAATTACATGCTGATGTACAGCAGAAGGGCGTGCTAGTGTTGGCTGGGTTGTCTACAAAATGTGGAACAAAAGTCCTGTTTGTTTACTGAAAGAATAAAGGCAACAAGCCAGATGATTTGCGTTTGTGCTAATTCTTTTCAGATTTATGGTATGATGTACTAATTTGAATGAGGTAAATATGTATCAATGATTATAGATGATGGACAAAAGTACACTTGATTAAAGTAACCATACTGATTTGAAGGTTTTATATAAATGTATAGTAGCCTATACATGTTTCTTAACGAACATATTATCCATAATAAATAAATATAAAACATTTAAGAACCATTATGATGGGTGCCTATAGGAACAGAATGGTAAATTGCTTCAATCAAAAGGACTTGAATTGGCTCTTGCAGATCTATTCACCTTATTCCTGGATGAATTTTGCAACATATCTACCGTACCTCCATAACTTACTCCCTATAGACTGCAGGTGTAAAATGTAAAAATCGTTAAAGAAACAAGCAGCCAGGTCTATGATTGAAAACTAACAAGAGAAGCAACTAGGATAAGTTTTACTTAAGGCACCACTTTTCAACCTATCTGTCTGTGTCTCAAGGGGGCTGTCGGCAGTTCAGAAACCCATCTACCAGTGACATTGTTAGGCAGATTTTTTTTAAACTTTTTTACAAAAATGTTTACATTTGTATTATCGTGAATGATGGCTTCCATTTTCGCATTCAAGTTTCTATTATTTTGGATTCCCCATTGATGTCACTGGTGGACGGGTTGCTGAACTACCCACAGCCCTCTTATGAACACAGACTGAGTAGGAAAAAAAAACTGTGCCATTTTATCATGATTATTAGTACCTAGTATATGAAAATGGGTTTGAAAAGTGGTGAAGTGGTCAGCTATTTGAAAATGGCATATCTACAAGCTGAAATGGCCTGGCTGTGGTGTGATGACTGAGGTCAGAGGCACTGCGACCTACCTGTAATGCCAACAACACTAGACAAACAATGACTGGACTGTCCAACATCAAGCAGACAGAACATCAGTCTCAGCAGGACAGAGACAGACATGAAGTGGACAGAGTTTCTCACCATCTGCTCGCTCATCTGGTCAGCACATGGCCTCATTAGGTAACTATTACAATGCTGTTTTTCAAGGTATTAATGTTTTTTAAGGGGTAATTCACAAAACTTCTGGGGTCGTTTTACTGGCTACTTTGGCTTTTGTGTGCAGTTAATCAATATTTAGTTACATGTTACATTTTCATTTTATCCCCCCCCATCTATATAAGCCCATTGAACTTCAAACTATTTTAACCATGTTATAGCCTCATTGAAACCTGGATTCAAGATGTGAAAGAATTTTTTTTAATAAGCTTTTTGCAGTTAATTTATATACACTGCCATTTGAACAAGACAATTCTTTTTGGACTGGAAATATAATAGCTGCATGTGCATGCATGGGGGAACAAAGGCTGAATTGTTTATACCTTGCCTATACATACATTTGGCTACACTGCCAATACAAAGGACTATATTTCTCTGTAGTCGGATAAAAACTGTTTTATTGCGATGCATTAAGGCTATAGTCAACTTAATTAAGTTGTTTTCTTTCTGTTTCTGAAATGTTGTTGGAGGTGGAGGAAAAATGAATCAAAGCCCTGAATCTTTAGGTTAAAACATACACAACTGCTAGGGGGTTGCAGGCAATTGACATTTCCCTGGGGCTAGACCCCCGAATGACACCCCTGACTTTAGAATCTTCTAAAGTTCTAATGCAGTGGTTCTCAAAGTGTGGTCCAGACGAGACCATCTGGGTTCCTGAGGCTGTTCCAAACAGGTCTTTAACTGAGAGTGTACAAATGGAACCAAATGGTTCCATTTAATTGTACTCTCAGAGTGATGTGGGTCATTGAAATTAAAAGTTTGGTCTAGTAATATTCTCTTTCTTGCACCAGGGTTCCTCTGAAGAAGGTGCGTTCGGTTCGCAGTCTGCTGCGTGCCAGCGGTGTGTTGGAGGAGTTTATGAGAGAACACCAGACGGATGTGTTCAGCCGTCGCTATGCTCAGTGTTTCCCTGCTGGGACACCATCCCTGCGTCTCCTGGATCACACCAGGGTGAAACTCCACAACTACATGGACGTAAGAGAACAGGGGTCCTCGACGGGGGGCCCTAGCTAAATGAGCTAATAATATATAGCATTACATTTTAAAATGTCATTAAAAAGTTAAACCAAATGGTCCCTCGCACAAAATAATCTTCAAATGGCGGTCTGACATGAAAAATGTTTGAGAACCACTCGGATACCATAGGACAGTGGTTCCCAAACGTTTTCATGTCAAGGACCCCCAAATGTACACTAATTGTCCCACGGACCCCCCATTTGAAAAGATATGCCAGGGACACCCCCATAAGAGAAGATCTTTATGGCTCTAACAGAGATTATCAACCTGTTTAATTTCAAGGACCCCCCCCCCCAGTTTGACATGCATTAGTCTACGGACCCCCATTTAATGGCATTTCTATCTCTGGGACCCCCAATCTATATTGTAAAATCAATGTTAATTTAACTGTGTACAAAACTCTCAGACCAGGGACCATTTGGTTCCAAACCATCATTTAGCTGGGGACCCCCTGGAAGTCCCTCAAGGACCCCTGGGGTTCCCCGGACCCCACTTTAGGACATAGGTCATTGGATAACGTGTGTGTGTGTGTGTGTGTGTGTGTGTGTGTGTGTGTGTGTGTGTGTGTGTGTGTGTGTGTGTGTGTGTGTGTGTGTGTGTGTGTGTGTGTGTGTGTGTGTGTGTGTGTGTGTGTGTGTGTGTGTGTGTGTGTGTGTGTGTGCGTGCGTGCGTGCGCGTGTGCGTGCGTGCGTGTGTCACTCAGGCTCAGTTCTATGGCCAGATCACTCTTGGGACTCCAGGACAGAACTTCACTGTTATATTTGATACTGGATCCGCTGACCTGTGGGTTCCTTCATCCTACTGTGTGAGCCAGGCCTGTGGTAAGCAGTGACAGAAGAAGTACTCACATTTTGCACTTAAGTACAAGTATCATATCAGTACCATATTGTCGCAATAGTCTGTTACAAGTATAAGGCCTGACTCACACCTTCGCAACAGATTGATGTATGCTTGTTGTATGTGATGATGTTGTATGAGATGATGCAAGCTCCCATTTCCAATGGGAGTCACATGGTTTGACACAACAATTGTGTTGTATGAGGGGGTGGGGGGCAGTCGAAACACAGCCGAAAGCTGTACAACACAAATGTTGTGTCAAACCATGTGACTTCCATTGGAAATGCATTGGGGCAAGATGTATCACACCCTTTGTATACATCTAGCATGCATCAATGTTGTATGCTAGATCGAAGTGTAGTCTGGTATTCAAATTCTAAAAAGTGCAAAAAAAGTGTAAAAGTGCAAAAGTACTGGTGTCAAATACTTAAAGTATCAAAAGTAAAACTACTCATCATTGTGCAGAACTTCCCATTTCACTCGTTTTTAAAATGTATAAAAATCCTTTGGAAATAGCAGATCTACAAGCTTACAACTTTTTGTTGTACTATTTTTTACATTTCTGTGAATCTTTACTTGTATGTAAAGCACTTTGCAATAGCCAACGTATATAGGGCTGAAAAGGTTCATCTATGTTTCGTAGTAATTCTAATAATGAAAAATGAAGTAACTAAATTAACTAAGTAAGTAAATTAAGAAAACTAAAGTTTTCTAATAATTGTAGAGTGGAGTAAAAAAAAGTACAATATTTTCCTCTGAGATGTAGTGGTGAAGAAGTAAAACTATTCCAGTAAAGTAAAAATACCTCAAAGTGTACTTAAGTACAGTACTACTATGTACTCAGTTACTTTACACCACTGGGTGCGTGTGTGCGCAATTTTGTGTCAAAATGACCTGGCCTTAAACCAGTGTATTCACCATACAGATTAAAAGTCCATGGTCTCTCAGTGTGTGTGTGTATGCATATGCACTCTCTAGCCCTATCAGTTACTGATATGATAATCTAGTATTATCAACAGATGCCAGTTCAGTACAAAACCGGATAATTAATGTCATTTTATCCTCCATAATGGACTCTGCTAACAAATCCGAATGTCGGGGTGCCCGCTGGCCTAGTGGTCCAGGCGCATGCCACATATAGGCTCTGGCCTGACAGCGCGTCGCATGTTCGAGTCCCGTTCATAACGACCTTTGCTGCATGTCTCTCCCCTTCTCTCTCTCCCTCTTTCCTGTCCGTAACTATCAATAAAGGCACAAAAGCAACAACAAAAAAAAGTGAAAAAATTTAATCAGAATGTCGCCTGTTCTCAGTTCTTAATCTAATTAACCACCTTATCCCTAATTTCTACTTTGTTGTATGATGATATTGTTATACACTGTGCGTGTGTGTGTGTGTGTGTGTGCATGTTCCAGCCAACCACCAGCAATTTAAGGCATTTGACTCTCATACTTTTGGTCATGATGGAAGAACGTTTGGAATTAACTATGGTTCAGGACACCTGCTGGGCGTCATGGGCAGAGAGACTCTGAAGGTAACGTGTATGCCTGAGTCATACTTAGATTTGTGCGGTGTTGTGCACATCGCAGTGCGATGTGTTGTGAGCTCGTAGATCTACTATGTTCCGTACATGATGACGCCACACAAAACCATGTATAACTCCGGCTTAAAGGTAGTGTAAGACAATTGATATCATATGTGGTTAAAGCAAAAAGGGTTTTGTTAAATCGCCTAAGGTCGATTCTGCAAATGCCTTCTAAATACAAATTTCCATGCAATCAGCAGACTTATAAAATAATGGTTAAAATGCTCTCCTCTCCAGATAGGAGATCTGACGGTGATAGAACAGGAGTTTGGAGAGTCTGTATATGAACCAGGCCAGGCGTTTGTCCTGGCTCAGTTTGACGGAGTTCTGGGTCTTGCCTACCCCTCTCTGGCCGAGATCGTTGGGAAGCCTGTGTTCGATAGCATGATGACTCAGAAACTCGCAGAAAAACCTGTATTCTCATTCTACCTCAGCAGGTATTGTAGTAATGGCCGACATTACTTGACTTTTTTTTTGGTCAACATTCGTATAGGCAATTATATGCAGACAGTTTGCCTCAATTTGTAACCAACTTTGGGCATGCCGTTACAGGCGAACATTTTCAAAAAGGTTGTTGGTCTGCTATTTTTGAAATTTCTGAAAAGCGTTAATGAAATTGAGCACATTTTGACAAAGTATTGGTCGGAGCATGGGTGTGCTAGGACTCACCCAAAAGGTTTGCACCATAATAAGGCTGTACTGTCCTACTGTATTCCACTATTCTCTGTTCTAACTCAACTGTATTTACTGTACTGTACTGTACTAAACTCTACAGTACTCTACTTTATTCTATTATAATTCTATTCTCCTAATAAATAGGTAAACTGACTAGCATGTCTTCTACTTAATAATTTTAAATATTGAATAATAAATTAACAAGTAATATGAATATTTAAAGATCACTGAACTAACTTTTCTTCATCACTGAAACAACACTGAAATCTGCCCTTCATTTCACTTCCTTTGAATTTGTGGGCAAATGTCTAAAAGAAGGCAAACCAGGGACCCAGAGGGAGAGCTTCTAATTGGAGGAACTGACGAGGCGCTGTTCAGTGGTCCAATCAACTGGATCCCCGTCTCTAATAAGGGATACTGGCAAGTTAAGATGGAAAGGTGACTCTCACACACACACACACACACACACACACACACACACACACACACACACACACACACACCACAACAGGCAGGTCTACATACCATTACAGCAGTATTATATTTTGGATTGAAAACAATTTGGGAAATGTGTGTGTGTGTGTGTGTGTGTGTGTGTGTGTGTGTGTGTGTGTGTGTGTGTGTGTGTGTGTGTGTGTGTGTGTGTGTGTGTGCACACGTGGGCCCCTGCCTGTGTTTCTGTGTCAGCATCGCTGTCCAGGGTATTGCTTCGTTCTGTCCTCGTGGTTGCCAGGCGATCATCGACACAGGAACCTCCCTCATTGCTGGGCCGACCAATGACATTCTCAAACTGCAGGCGCTGATTGGAGCCGTGCCCACTAGCATCGGAGAGGTTCAAAACTAAATATAATACCCTTATTATTGTTTGTTTTTTTAAATCACATATCTAAAACTAATCGTGTGTGTGTGTGTGTGTGTGTGTGTGTGTGTGTGTGTGTGCGTGTGCGTGCCTGTGCGTGTCAGTATCTGATAGACTGTGCCAGGTTAACTAGCCTTCCACATGTGACATTTATTCTGGGAGGGGTCGAATACACACTGCAATCACAAAACTACGTACGGAAGGTATGATCAATCGATTTGTCTGTCTGTCCTATGATCATCTGCCTATCTGTCTCCCAATTCCTAATTAAAATCTTTCTCTCCGTTCGTCTCTCTCTGCTTGCTGTCTGTACAGGAAGTTTTGGGCGGCAGGGAGTTGTGTTTCAGCGGCTTCGTGGCAATGGACCTAATGTCTCAGCAAGGACCGCTGTGGATTCTGGGAGATGTGTTTCTGACGGAGTACTACAGCATCTTCGACAGAGGACAGGACCGCGTTGGGCTGGCACGCGCCAGACACCAGACGGAGGACTGTACCAAATCAATCATTCAATCTATCCATAACTGATAGACCCACTGATCAGTAATTGTTAAACAGAGGGAATTAAAGTTTTGCACAGCAGCTTACTATGTCTCACCCTGCTTTGTCGCAACAGTGACACATCTTACGTTTGTGTGCCCTTGTATTCTTTCAAAATAGCGACGTGGGGTGCCCATCCGATTTCCCAACTTGTTCTTTATCTTTTTCATTTCTTTCCCCTAAGACGTGTACAGACGTCTTGGGCACACCATGGGATAATTCCCAGGACGTCTGGAGACGTCTCGGGCACAAATTGGGTTAAATCGTCTCAACTCTGTCGTGAGAACAGTTATGACTTTGTCTATTATATGTCGTCACTGTCAGTAATTATTTAGTCATACGTTCTGGTTAATACTTTTCATTGGTTCAATATTTACCAGTAAGACGTTCTGAGGACGGGAAGCGACCTCGCCCTAAAGGGCGGCGTCACGTGCACGCATCCGCCTGGGTGACGGCAGACTGCTGGGCGAGCGCTGGCTCCATATGGAGATCTAAGGGTGGCAGCAGGGGTAGTGTCTTGCTTGAGTGTACAGGGTTTGATTCGGTCTGGCCATATATGGCGCGCTGCGTGTCTTGAGTGTAAAGGGTTTGATGAGATCAACATAATGGAATGTCAGGACAGGTCAGCTCCATATATGGAGATTTAAGGTTGGCAGCGGTGGCAGTGTCTTGAGTGTACAGGGTATTATGAGGGCCCAGGTAGGGCCAGGCCTTAATTTTTGGGCCTGTTGAGGAATCTAGTTTTCGCCGGCTGCACTAATAACTTTGGGGCGGGCCCGTCTAGAGATTGAATGGACAGGTATCAGTCAAAAGGGAGACATCGAAGAGGGAGGACGGCTGGGGAAGGCTCAACATAATGGAATGTTAGAACAGGTCAGCTCCATATATGGAGATCTAAGGGATTGAGTTCAGATGTAGAGTTGCTGGTGCGGCTCCATATATGCAGATCTAGGTGATGATCCAGTCTTTTCCATGTATGGCTATCCAGGGTTTGTTGAGGTCAGTGTCGTGATCTTCATATATGGAGCGTGTCACGAGGCGTGACGGATTGATGACCATATATGGTGTTGTGACGTGTCATGACTTTGACTTATGATAAGAGCGCCCCTCACTTCACACGGGTGTGATTTTTATTTTCCCAAATACGGTATGTCCAAGTTCAACTTACATTTACAAGGTGATTACCGGGCGGTAACTGGTTATATTGTAAACTAGGAGCCCTAGTACCCATTTATGGGGGGGAAAAGCATTACTTTCATTGTATTGTGTAATATGAGCTAAAGCTTTTCTCCAAATGAGTTTCAGCTGGATTGAAGCTAGACGGAGCTAACATCATTGATTGTCTGACACTCCAATCTAATCTACACAAAGATGAACATTAAAACACATACACGCACACGCACACACACACATTAAAACACACACACACACACACACACACACACACACACACACACATGCACACTTACACTTACTTACACTGACTAACAGCTTGCTAATGACCTCACATCACAAAACACTCTAATGTCTGTCTGTCTGTCTGTCTGTCTGTCTGTCTGTCTGTCTGTCTGTCTGTCTGTCTGTCTGTCTCTCTGTCTGTCAAACAGTCAATCATATTAATCTTGTACAAAAGTAACAGGCAAGTAACAGGCATCTGTCATTCAGTCAGTTAATCAGTCAGTAAATTAAAAAAACAGTGAATAAACAGTTCATGAACAATAAACCAGTCAGTCAGACCTACCCAGTATGAAGGTAACTGGAATCTGTTCAGCATATCTGTCACAGTACAGAGCCAACTTCTCAAAGAATATTTTCTGTTCTTCTGATAACACCAGCCTATGACACATCAATCAATAAAATAAAGAGGACGAGAGGTGACCTGGTGTAGTTCAATAAGGTATGTCATGACCACAAGATAAAAGTCACGACAACCACATCCCGATCTCGTGGCCACATGCGACCGTTACACATTGTAAGGCTTTCGGCTGTGTTTCGACTGCCGCCCACCCCCTCATACAACACAAATGTTGTGTCAAACCATGTGACTCCCATTGGAAATGCATTGCGAGCTTGCATCAGCTATACATCTCATATAACAAGCATACATCAATTTGTTGCGAAGGTGTGAGTCAGACCCAAAGGTTTCTAGACAGCTGGTGGATGGAAAAGAAGCTCCACCTCCGCGGCTGACTGACGCGACAGACAGATTCCCGGAAACGCTCTCCTTCACGTCAGTCAGCCGCGGAGGTGGAGCTTTTTTTCCATCCACCAGCTGTCTAAAAACTCGGAAATGACGTAAAACGCAGCTTCTTCTGTCTGCGGCTGTCTGCTCATATGTGCCCAGGGGGAGTGAGGGATCTACTAGTTCCTTATCTGGCTTCCTGTCCTGTGAATCACCGTCTCTGGGGAGCTATAGACACCCACAGTGTCAACATGTTGGTACTTTCACTGGGCCTTCTATAAGGGCCTCTCCAGGTTTCCTGTTATGCACCCTGGCATCTGAAGACTAGATAAGAACCTGATCAAGAATGCACAAAACAAATTTTATGACTGGGGGGGGGGGGGGAAGCACCTGACAGAAAGAGGTAATAGTAAAGCATATATTTTTACTTCACAGTAACCCCCAAAAACAAATCGGCTAAGCAGTTGCTGGAATATTATTAAAGCTTAACTAACTTAACTTAACTATGCAAATTGCCCAACATATGCAAGTTAGAATCTGGAAGTAAATGATGGGGACCCATACTAAACATTTCTAACATAAATTCTTAGTGTACTCAAAATACGGGTTCACATTAAAGAGTAAAAGGATTATATAATCAATGTTGACACCTCGACCTGACTTCTCTCAGAAGCGAAAACTCCAGGTGGTCATTTCAGGAATGATTTTAAAGACATTGAAAACAGAGCTAGACAGAGCAAAGATAGGCCTATAAGATTAGGATGAAACTAAGAAATTCGGACCCCCGATGCCTGATTTTAGGAAGCTATCTCATGGTAATCAATCATGTAAATGTATGAACTCAGCGTCTGCCTTTGTAATTTTGGAGGTTAATGTTAAAACAACAATAAGGCCTATGACATGGGAGACATTAAGCTGTCTACAGATACATCAAACGCTCACGCAAAGACGGATGGTAAATCAAGTCAGATGTTTTCCTTGGTGGCGTGGCGTTTCTATCTTATCACACTTCACACAATGCTGACATGCATCACGAAGCATCTTGCATACAATACAAAGTAGCCTATATGGAGTCACAACTGTTCTCCTCACGCATGTACTTAGGTTACGCTTATCTCTATCTTTATATTTATGTATTTGATCGATTTTGAAAATGTCACCCTTTGCTGATGTCTGAGGTGGGTGGTGTCTTTCAGTATGATGCGCAGTGACCTACAGTCTATGGCAGTGACATCATAGAAGGTATAGGTTTGTTTCCCTGCCCATGTCCGTGATAGAAAATCCCACACACCCACAGCCTGTTTATTCCCCCTTCACTGCATAATGGTGAAATGCTGGTGAAGCAGCATTTCACTGCATATTATGCACCACAAACAAACCTGGAACAACATTCCAGGGTTTTTTTCCATTAGGAAATCCCCAACCATAGCTGTTCTTAAGTCCAATTTAAAAACATATTTATTTAACATTGCCTCTAATCTAATGATGTCTAATAATTAACAGCTAGGTCTTGCCTGGGCTTTAAATGAGCTCTGTGTTATCCCTTTTTTCTTCTTAGGTGGGATTATTTGTTCTAATGTATATGCTCCTTTATCTTATTTTAAGTGTATAGCCTATCTATTATAATATTTATGCATTTTTAAAGTGCATTGTTGTACTCTGTATTTGCTTTTATTCTGTAAAGCACTTTAATTTGAATTGCAAAGGTGCGCTATATAAATAAAATTGCAATGCCTTAATTGCCTTGCAACTGGACCATTCTCACATGTCCTAGGAATGGCCGGGTGGAATATCTTTTTAAATATGATAGAGCCCCCTTTTTTGTGTGAAGTCATGATGAAATAAGAAGAGTTGCCATGTATTGCTGTAGGCCTACTTTTGCTCCCAATTTTGATGACAAATATTTTTTATAGAATAAAATCTGTGTTTAGTGATGGTGTAACAAAAAAAAATACTTAGGTCTAGTGTTCTAGGATTCAGTATGGTTTATAGAGTAGCCTACTAAACGTCGTTCTAGCTTTTATCATTTTTTGCATCACCGCAGACATGCTTGCATCGCCCTCGAGTGTTTTTGTATACATATTAACACCAACAGGTGTCAGTCATGCATGGTAATCAATCAGAATAGGTTATACTTGACACACATAGCTATTGTCATATGTTATTTAATGTCCACGACTTGGGCGGTTGGTCCATGCATTTATTTCACAACCCAGCTGTAAAAGCTGCAGGTCCAGTTTATATTAAAGTGTATTTTAGTGGTTATATGTTACTCATCTATATTGTTGATGAATATTATATTTTGATGAATTGAACAATGTGGACCCTGTTGTAAACAAGTGTAATGCTTAATTGGGTCGTCCACTCACAGTTGACAGTCTTTGTATTGAGTTTGTGCTTAAAATGTACTGTAAATTCTACAAACTGTTAATAAATATTTCAATCAATCAATCAAAAAGTACGAACTTACGTAGGCTTTGTGTAGGCTTTGGGCAAACAAACCTCTCTCTCGTTTGGATAGGGAGGGAGCTACAGTAGAGTGGTATGATAGATCAGAAGAAAAGAATGTCAGAGGCAGATAAGAGGGGAGAAAACAGGTGGAATAGTAAATTGGTTTAGGTTGAGTCAACTTGGGTGTGTGCAGAGGCATCTGTGTTCTCTCTATCCCTCCCCCTCGCTCTCAGACACTCCCTCTCTCTACACCTATTCTTCTTGTCTGGATACTCATTGACGCCATCATTCCATTCTGCCATCAGAACCTGACTAGAGAGGAGCTTAGAACACCTGCAGAGAACGACAGAGAGCCATGGCTGTGAATAAATGCATCAAGTACCTTCTGTTCCTCTTCAACTTCCTCTTTTGGGTGAGTGTTTGACAGCCGGTGAACGTTATTATTACATAGGGAGAAACTTAATAACAAGTTTGGTCAACCAAGGACAAATCTATCCAACCACTCACCATGCTTACTTCCCTTATTACCCTAGCCCAGAGTAGGGACGCTCGGGTTCCATATGTCATTAAACTGAATTACAGTGTTCAAATGCAACTGGCTTGGCTTACTTAGAACAGATACAATACAGAGATTTTTGGAATGTGTGACTTTAAGAATGATGGCCTACCTCAACGTTGTGCGTTCATGTTTAGGTTTGGAGATTAATTTCGACCTGATTGTATGAACTGGAATATGTCCCAGAGACTGTGCTGTTGTATTTATTATTATAATCACGGCGACTTCCTATCTGGACAGTGGAATCAGGGCGTGGTTGTTTTGTGGACGAGCCTTATATCAAAGCCCACATTCACAGGTCTTTAAAAAATATTATGCTGAACAGGAAGTGATACTAGCGAAGCTTATTCCGTTGTTTAACTTGTTGATAAAACACTGACTTGGTATTACACAAAGCCTCTGTTTGTGTGCATTTATGTGTCATCATGGATGGTGTTTTGTGGACAGTGACTATACCCACTTTGGTCAGTGTTTACACCATGCACATATAGGCTACCAGATACTTACCGTAGTTTGCTCATACATAATTACCTACTTTGCATCTTCTTTCTTGTGAAAGAATTGCTGCTATACAATATTGAGGAGCCAAAACCAAAGATGTTTACTCTTGGGCAATCTTCCGCTTGTATGAGCTGTTCATACAAGCAATCATCAAAGTAACAATGAACAGGCACAGGATCACTGGTGTGGTTAGTTTGTCAAGAACCTGTTCTTCCACTATTGGCTGGTTGAACATCTTGATAGCTGATTCTGTTGGGTTGGTGCACAAATTGATTTGAAATTAGCAGCTGGTTTAATTTATAATTAATTTGAATACAAGGTGTGTCTAAAAACATAGATTTTATAATTAAAGCTGCTGTATTTGATATCTTGTTAAATGACTACTGTATATTCCAATTCGTCCATGAATCGTTGCTAATGTTTGTTGAGTAACGGGTGTAATCAGAAAATACAGGTGAGGATACCAATTTCATCCAGGATACACGATGAGCAAGTGAAATTGGAAGTGATGAATCCAAATCGAGTGGACAAAATTGGAACTGGAACACTATACATTTTAAACTGATAAATGGATTCTCTCAACTTTGGATGAAATTGGTGTCCCACTCGGAGCCACTCCCACCAGGAAATGTGTTTCAAGAGCTGGAGAGAGATGGGGAGAACCCTGTTACTGAACTCTATAGCTGCAGTGCTATAGAGTATAACAAACCATTGTGTTGTAAGCAAATGTATCACTTACCGCACCTTTAAACTGACAAGTTGATATAGTGTGTGTGTGTGTGTGTGTGTGTGTGTGTGTGTGTGTGTGTGTGTGTGTGTGTGTGTGTGTGCTCAGTGTTTGTCAGAGGAGTCAGGCAGAGACTTATTTATGACCGTAAATCAATACTAACTTGATGCCGATTTGTGTTATAGTGACCATTGTTGCATTAGAGCCGTTTAAAGATTCATTCTTGATGTTGGGGTGTTTACGTCAATATCATTATTAACTTGCTCTCACTAGAAGGCTTCATTTTCACACATTTCAGATCTCTGTAAGAGTTAGAATTAAGTATGTGGGTTTCCCCTGTAATTTACCACAGACCAAGAAATGTGTGTCATTGAGTGGTAGTACAAGTCCCATAGTTACACCAATACCCATATTCTCATGCAGTGTGCACGCACACGTGTACGCACGTCGCACGCATACATAAAGCCCTTCACATGACCTAATGAACTGTGACTGACTGACTGTCCAGTTTACGTGCGTGGTGGTCCTCCATTAATAAAACGGGTTGTATCAGTTCCACTTTCATTATCTGTGCTTTATCTATATTGTTTACATTGTAAACAGATAGATAGACTGACTCATCTTGTGTATACAGATTACAGAAGGCGTGTTTAGAAGGCGTTTTGCTGACCTTACATTCCTATAGTGGCTATGTGACGTCTTCTATCTGGTGGTCATACTCATGACACACGTTGTTAGGGCTGTTACGATCATGTCATCATTTTACTTTATGATTAACCCATTCTGGACGGGTACCCCTTTTGGTGTTCACTTCTAAGCATTAAGTTATGCTTTAGATATTGAAAAATAGCAGATCTATAAGCTCATAGCGCGGCACCGAGTGCTGCGCTACGAGCTTGTAGATCTGCTTTTTAAATCTTAAATGTGGCAAATCTTTGAATATATATATATATATTCTTTCAGAGACAATGTTTTAAACTCAAATATTTGCTTCTGGGGGGTCCCTAGAACTACATATTTTCAGATGGGGATCCGCAGCTAAATACAGATATTTCCAGGGGTCCTTGACATGGAAAAGGTTGAGAACCACTGATATAGAAAGGTTTTCTGAAAAAACGTGTGTTTTTGTCATTGAACATTGTCTTTGTAAACACAACTTCCACATGGCAGATATAACTTAAATATAAGAGGAAAGTAGAAAAGTGTGCTCTTAGAGCACATGTCTCCGCCATGCCGGGTTGCCTAGTCAGGGCCCAACTTTGGTCATAGCCATTTGGAATGGGATCATAAAAATAAAACATATCAAACACATGACCTCAGAGATAATGTGTATTGAGTTCTGGGGGAGAAAAAAATCACGGTTATTGGCCAAAATGGTCAAATGGGCAGTTCTAGCACCACCACGAGATTTGAAAATTTGGGATGGAGGCTCTTCCTTGGCTTAGTGGGAATGTATGTGCAAAGTGTCCTACAAATCACTCACTGCATTCATGATGTGTGGCATTTTGTGCCAAACGGCCACTGCCACAAACGTCATAGTCACATGGTACTGTTCAGTAGTTCCCTACTGTCTTGATTAAATTTCTGTGAATTGTATGGGTTTTGAAACCCAAATTCACAAGCTTTGAGGAAGTCGATGGATGTCAAGAAGGAACGGTTAAACTTACCTCCAAACATGCATTTCACTGTGACTCTGTGTTTTCAAATGATGCTTCTACAACTTCCCATTTACTTCCCAACTTCCCATGTCGGTTAAATGTGTGCTGTACGAAAAAAAATCACACCCCTGTGAAGTGAAGGGCGCTCTTATCATTAGATTATACATAATCAACTGAATCTGTGATTGGTTAGCCGATTTGCTCGTCTACATATGACGTCAATTTCTCCTTTCAATGGCAAATATGAGACTTGTCACGTGAGCGGACAAAAGCTGTATATAGGAGGGGCTAGCACCCCTCAAACTGATTCCCAATGGGAACAGTGTGGGCTCAGATTTCATGTGACCAGCCTGAGATGTCGGTGTATATGACATATCTATGATGTATGCCTCTAAATGTGGGAAAGGTTTCAGCCCAACCAGAGCCCCATTGACTTCCATTATAAAATGAAATATATAAATATTTAAAAAAGTATAAAACGATTGGAGGTACTTCTGTGGCCTATACCGGCAGTGTGCACAAGACAGACATACTTTACAATGCTATTGTGGAGGAGAAATCATTACATAACAAGCAGACGCAGTACATAAACTACTATACAGAGATGGAATTTATAGTTTTGATCTGTCAATCTAAAGGTACACCAGTCAATATTAAAGCTGGAATACAGAATTTGCATGTCCTACCTGAGATCTGAATCCACGTGCAAGCACCTACATTTGTACTGTTGAACACGTGTTTGGCAAGGCAGGAATTATTTCATTGAGTCTCATGCCATTCCTTGTCAGCCAGTAGTGGTCCTGGATTTAAATATCTCAGCAGAAGAGCAACACCTCTGACCACTGCAGTGGTCAGAGGTGTAGTCAGGGTTCAATTTGTAAAAGACAGACCCTGGGGAACATTTTCATAACCACTCAAGCCCTATCTTTGTCACACAACTAATGGCAAATATAGATCTTGCTAACTTCGCTATTTCTGAAATAAAAAGGACATTTGAAAAGTATTAATTCTTTACCCCAAATATGGATTGGTGGTGAACATTTATTTTTAAATGGTTAAATTGTGATATCAAATATCAAACAAACAATATAAAAAATGTCAGTCTACAATACATTTCCCAAAAGGAAATGCATGTATTTAATTGAGTCTGACCAGAAGCAGGGATAAAATGTATCCCCTATGGTGGTAAAAAATGAATGACCAGAGGGGGAATATCAGAGTTATGGACTCATAACCCCAGCTAATCCAATCGTTAGTTATATTGAATTAACGTACTCTACTCAAAATAACGCTTTATTCACTAAAAAGTTATGTATTGCAGCTTTAAATGTATCTGATTATGGTGAACTGCTACTGTATTTAGTCTTTACAAATTCTCCTTTTGCTTAAGTACCTCACAACAGCGGTGGTCTGTCTTGGGAACAATGCGGTGCTCGGTCCGTCTTGGGAACAGCGATCAGTCTTGGGACGCTGATCTGTTACTGGAAGGGGACTTGGAAGGGGAGGGAGAGGCTGACCTGGCCGGTGGGGACTTCACTGGCCGGCGGTCCTCGCTGGGAGAAGGAGACTTTGAGGCAGTCTTGGCACGCCTCTCGTGTCTTCTCTCCGGATAGGTCGGGGACATCGAATGGGACTTCCTGCTTCTGCTGCGAGAGGCGCGACGCCGGCTACGAGACCTGGACCTGCCTCTGGAATGAGAGCGGCGAGGGCGCCGAGACTGAGACTTGTCTTCGACCAGACGGATCTGCCGCCCCTTGATGTTGGTGCCGTCCAGCCTCTCTATGGCTCGCTTCATGTCCTGGCGGGATCTGAACTCGATCACTCCCTGATTGGTTCGCTCCTTGTGCGCGAAGGTTACCTCGCCGGCCTGCCGCATGAAATCCTTCAGGTCCTGCCAGCTGCACCTGCTGGACAGGTTCTCCACGATGAGGCGGTATTCCGTGCGCACAGGGGGCCCGTACTTCTCCCTCCCGCCGTGTGGTCGTCGTCTGCTGCTGTAGCCTCTACCGCGCGCTCCTCTGTAGCCGCCGCCGTACGCATGCCGGTCACTCCGCGGGCCTCGGGCGTGTTCGATGACCACTCTCTCTCCATACAACTCCTTCCCGTTCAGTTCGTACACTGCCTCGTCGGCGTCTTGGTTGTCCTCGAAATCTACAAAGCCATATCCATTTTTCAGGTCAATCTGCAGTAGCTTGCCAAAGCGACTGCAAAGTCTTTGAATGTCTTTTTCCCGGACATGATGGCTAAGCTTGCCGATATATACACGTGACATTTCTAAGAAAATGGAACCGGTAACTCTTGTTCAATACAATGATCGATCGGTCATCAAAGGCGAGCGTAATCAGAACTACAAAGGGACACTCAGTGCAGCTCTTATCTTCCAGGACTACCCTTATTGATCAGCCATAACCAAATATGGGGTTCCATACAGCTTCAGACTGGCACCCAAGTACTGACATCACACTGATGTCACGGCATAGTCTCGGCCACGCCTTCGGCTTGGCAGAGACAATGATGTGTTTGAGTAGGAGTAATATTAAAATCACACCCGTGTGAACTGAGCAGCGTAGGCTGCTAAACACTGCTGACTGGCTGCAGTTATAAGCTATATAGTGTTCAGTATGAATCGCCCTTTTAGGCTCCAACAGTTCCACTTTAAGTCACCCAGCGGTATTGCAGCTGTTCGTACCACAGAAAGCCGAAAACATGGATACAATTCAATCATTATACTTCAAATATCTTTTAAAGTAGTGGTGTGATTATTCTCAAATAATTTGCAGTTACTGTAGGTGATTATGTAATTGTGACAGGCCTAGACAGTCAAGTAGCCAGACAATGAGAGATCTCTGCCTAGTGATGCATACCGGTAATTATGATTACATTCTCCAGGCCTACAGAGTTCAGATGATAGAGGCAAGCTATAGCCCGACTCCAGCTAAGGTTTAAACCCACAATTTGTGTGGATGTGGAGTAGGGGTGTGGGCACATTGTTTTCAAAATGTAGCTGTACCGCTAGAACTGGTTCTGGCCCTCACAGTAATACCTGCCCCCCCTTCCCCCGAGATAAGATGAAACCGTGTGTAATGTCAATGTTTATTTTGTCGGCTGGTTTAAGTCGAGACCTTTTCATAAACCCACACACGTCCCACCCACATACATCTCTATTGAGTCATCGCTGCAATTAAAGGTGTGTCTGACTCTGGAAGCTGTTTTTCCATTACTGTTGGATTTAAACAAAGTCAAGACGTGTGTGTGTGTGTGTGTGTGTGTGTGTGTGTGATTTGCATGTTTACAACTAATCTCTCTTGCGGAAAGTAATGTTGTAATGTTCTTACCCAACATACATTTGCTGTCTGTGAGAGGAATGGTATACATTGTTTGGTTCCAAGTCACACAGTAGGAAAGCGGAGAGGGAGACGACGGTGTAGTCGACGCACCAGAGGAAAGACGCAAGGTAGCAAAGCTGAGAGGGAGACCGTGTGGGAGTAAAAGGCAGTTGGACAGCTGAGAGGGAGACAGTGCTGGAGAGACAGTATGAAACAGGGATACAGTGTAGGAGAGACGGATAGGTCGGTAGGTCAGCTGAGAGAGAGATGGTGTCGGAGAAACAGACCGTAGTAAAGCTGAGAGGGAGACGGTTTCAGAGAAACCGACCGTAGGAAAGCTGAGAGGGAGACGGTGTAGGAGAGAGACTAGACAGCTGAGAGGGAGACTGTGTTAGTGTAGGAGAGAAAGACAGTAGGACAGCTGAGAGGGAGACTGTGTAGGACAGCTGAGAGGGAGACGGTGTAGGAGAAACAGACCGTAGGAAAGCTGAGAGAGGGAGACGGTGTAGGAGAGGGACAGTAGGATCTGAGGTTTAGGAGGTGTAGGAGACTGACTGAGGGGGAGAAAATGTAGGAAAGACGGCGTTTGTAGTGTATTCTAGAATAGATTTCCCTCCATTCAGAACATGACACCGGAATGTTTTTCAGAAAAATACTTAAAATCGAGAAAATGCCTCCCGTGACTGATTGATGCTGCCTCACACACCCGTTTGAAGTGAGGGGTGCTCTTATCATCATACATAATCTCATTCATCCAACTCGGATCATGAAAATAAACACATTTTCTTAGCGGAACAAATAATTAGTAGAAAAAAAGGGGCAGGGTACAACACTTATATGTTTTATATATATTTTTTCTTTCTAATTATTCGTTCGGCCCAACAAATAAAAAATGTAAATATTGTCATGATTTGTCACCATCTGAGTTTGGCTTTAAATAAATGCCGTCATCTTTTTGTCGTCACGAAAGGGGGACTGCGACGCGCTATCCAAAACGTTTGTGAGTAGACTCTTAAAGATGTGAGTGACTTTCACAGCGAACAAAGTTCTATCCAAGTGGACGGTTGATGTTTTAATTTCCCTCCTCATACTTTAGTCATGCCAACCACCGAACTGTCTCTGTATTTGTTCAGTGGCTGAACGAGGTTAAGCACTTAGCCCTCAAATACGGGTTTGGAACTGCTCAATTGTACGGGACAGACTAGTTGTAGCGGACAGACTGGTTGTACTTGTCAGTGTGTTTAAAACAGCGGTGCTGTGCTTTGTGTAAATTTAAGAGGTTAAGTGTTGCTAGTCAACCTTTAGTGACTGACTAAAACTATAAATATGACCAGTATGTGGAGTGGTCAGAGTCGGTGAGAGACTGAGGATCGAAAGAAAATGTTCCTTTCCCAACTGCTTTTCCCTTGAACCTCCATGGAACATTGGTTTAAGGAGAGTCCAAGAAATGATAACTGTTAAGAGAATTTGTTTAAACTTCCACTGTAATCATGTGATACAGTACAGTAACTACACTATAATTTGACCAAGATGCACCACAAAACGTTCGCATTTTTCTTGTCTTCTTACGAAGCAAACAAGACCACACAGCCAGAGAGAGATTTATCTTCCTAAACCCTCTTAACAAAGCAAGGGAACAGATAGTAATGCTAATTGTGAGTGTGTGTGTGTGTGTGTGGGGGGGTCCATTTTCCCTGTCATGTTCACTCTTGAGTGTGGGTCCACCCCTCCATTATGTGATGGTGTGTGTATTAAATAATTAATATCAATGATTCGTCTTGATTGTTGTGAAAGATGAATTATACATGTGACTCATCACTGGGGCGGTCTTGTATTTGTTTTACTGAGGATAAGATTAGAAAAGTTTAGGCATAGTTTTAGGGTTCGGTTTTGGGACCATATTTTCACTGGCAAAGTCGAGTTGATGATCCTTCCATTTATTCAGTTGGTCTCATTATAGTGTGTGTGTGTGTGTGTGTGTCTCTCTCTCGCTGGATGAGAGCTGAATGAATACATTTTAAGCTCAAACAGCACCAATGATTCAGTTGCAACTGGTGTCGTTTAAAATAATCGTTGTACTGTACGTAGCGGCATCATCATGATTTTAGTATAATTGAGATAATGGATGTAACGTGTACATTGCCCATATTATGTATTCAGATAGCCAACAGATTCAGCTGTGGAGTTCTGAATCTGTCTTGAGAGATTACACTAACCGTAGGACAGCAAAACTTCTGTTACATATTGCTTAGGTCTCACCAGCGTGATCCTGATATAATGTGAATTTGATATATCAAGTATGAATTTGACTGTCTTATCGTTAATGACTCAATCTTTCATTCTCAGCTGATTTTTTCTTTCTTTTTAAATGCCCTTACTTTCTATGTATTCGACAATGCCTTTCTTATTATGTTAAAGTGTTAATGTATTTGAGTACCCTTGTGTGTTTGTAGGTATGCTCATGTGATTGATGTCTTGGACAATGGTAGTAGTGGTGTCTCTTTCTGTGCGTGTCTCTCTGTCTCACTCATCTTCCCCGTCTGTCTCTCTAGGTGAGCGGTTGCATCATCCTCGCTGTGTCCATCTATCTCAAGGTCAGCAGAGGTTCAAACAAGGTGAGTTGTCGAACTAATGTCACATGACGGACGGCAGGGGTTATTTTAAAGCAAGCGTATAGGATAGAAACGTCTCGTATTAATAGTTCCTGCAACTCCAGTTGGCATCGGCAGTCGACAGACACCGGGAGGCAAACCGGAGTCGGAAGTCAGAAGGAATGCATGAATTAAACCCCAGCATTGTATTGTGGGGAAAATAGCAGATCGACAAGCTTACAAAGCGTCGATCGGCTATTTGTAGTGAAAGCTTTCCCTACAATAACAGAAAATGGAACCGATTTATCTGACAAAGGTTGCAATCAATTAAAAAAAGCTTGCTTATTCTTGTCCAGCCGGCTTTCATTGAGTTCAATGCATTCCACTGAACTTCAGGCGGCGTGGCGGTTTGCCTCCCTCTCAGTGTGTCTATATGGTGTAGGTGTAGGACGTCTGTGTCTGTGCTATCCTTTTCTATTTAATACTTGACAAACAGACAGACATGTTAACGTGTCACATGACATATTGTTGTGTGTTGCCTGTCAGTCATTGACGTAATCCTGCCCCTTTTTGTGTGTAGATAACCAATGAGGCGGTACCGGGCGTGGACCTGCTGATAGCTGTCGGGGTCATCATCATGGTGCTGGGCTTCCTGGGCTGCTGTGGAGCCATCCGGGAGAACCGCTGTCTACTGCTGCTGGTATGAACCGTGAACATGCACTCACACACAACCTTTTTACCAGCCCAGTCTACAGGTCTTCTTACGTTTGCTGGTGTTGAATCCTTTTTTGGTTTGTTTGCAGTTCTTCATCGGCCTGCTGTTCATCTTCATCCTCCTCGTGGCTGCAGGGATCCTCGGAGCCGTCTACGAGGACAAGGTCACACTTCCCGTTTTTCCCGTTCTTATGCAAGATACTGTTTTTCCCTGGTTCTATCGCCTGCAAAACGAAAAGATCACCTGCTCTGACTTCCGGTCCTTTTTGAGGTCGTTATGGGCAGCAGCAAATGAACGTCTGGGCCGGAGCTCTTCTCAGCGTCAGCGTTAAGGACGGCTCCGGCCGACATTTGTGTGGCCGTGCCAAACACTTAACCCATTCTGACCTGAGATCAGATTCTAAAAATGTCTTCTACATCGATTTTTGAAACGCCAAAAGGGGTTCCTGACCAAAATGGGTTAAAGTACCCAGGAACTGCAGCCAGCCTCTCTACCAATTCAGCTATGGCCGGCCGGGACACAGCTGAATGGCTGGGGCAATTTTTATTGAGACGTGTGCTCACATTCCTTTTTTGAAGTTATATCAGCTGTGAAGCCAGAAGATGAGATGATCTTTGATTGTACAAATATTATTTAAATTCAATGTGTGTAATATGTCACCCGGATACTGTGTACTGTATGCTAGGGTACTGTTATCGGGGTACTTTTACAAAATGCTGTTAACGGGTGGGGTATGGTTACCAGGATACTTAACCAGGGTACCGTACCGTTACTATGATGCTGTTAGTTAATATAAACATCAAACTAGTACAAGAAATTCTTCCTGTATATGTAAACTCTGTGTGTGTGTGTGTGTGTGTGTGTGTGTGTGTGTGCGCAGGCTATGGAATGGGCCAAGGAGGGCATGGATAAACTTCTTCCATTGAAGGATCAGCCAGCTGATGTCCAGACAGATCTTCAGAAGTTTGAAGAGGAGGTAACACATTCAATTTACTGTACCGTATGCTCATATATGAAGTATTCTTGAACATAGATGGCAGCAGAAGCAGATGTATGGTGGAACACAGAGCATGAGAGTAAGAATCTATGGATTGGATACAGAAAACGGCACCTAGCTCCTCTAAATGTGCCATAATCTTTGTTTTACCATATGCAGAGCCCTAATAACAACCAAACGACAACCAATCTGTTGACAGGACCTAGGCCACTTATTCTCAAAGTGCGGTCCGGGGACCCCCAGGGGGTCAAGGCATTCCCCAGCTACATTATTGATAGTTGGGAACCAAATGGACCCCTACAGGAGACAGTTGCACCACCTCACACTAAGCTTAGTAGCTTACTTAAGTGAACGGAATCTGTGGCATAATGCATACCAAAAACCTTGAAATTAAAATGTTTGGGAACCACTGACCAAGGCTTCCATATGAACACAAGCTGTTTACATGTGTAACTATAAGCTGTAAGAGCGAGCTGTAAGACTGCATCTTTGAGCGGTTGGTACTTATAACCATGGTAAGGAATGCTTCTTCCAGACTGTAGCCAAAGGTACACCTATTTGTGTCATTAATACCCGTGTGTGTGTGTGTGTGTGCGTAGTTTAAGTGTTGTGGTTTGGTGGAAGGTGCCAAGGACTGGGCTGGCAGCATTCCTGATTCCTGTGTATGTACAGACACGGAACAAAAGTGTGAGCTGGTCAGCGGCAAGAACGTCTACGCTACGGTAAGGAGAGGTAGTGAGAGGTGGAGGGAGAGACTGTGAGAGAGAGAGAATGAAAGGGAGAGAGAGCTCATTGTAGATTGTGTTTGTTCTCAGCCGTGTTCGACCTTCATCATTGAGTCATTGAAGAGTCAGATGGTGGTAGTCCTCGGCATCGCATTCGCCATCGCTATCTTACTGGTGCGTACACACACACACACACACACACACACACACACACACACACACTAGTAGCTGCTCAACTAGAGTGACAACATTAACTTTTAATTCCGTTGACTTTTATATACTGATGCAGTCTGATTTACCGATGTGTGTGTTTTGTGTTTGTCCTGTGTGTGTGTGTGTGTAGATCTTTGGCATGGCGTTTGCTATGACTCTCTACTGTCAGATTGGAAGGAAGGATGGGCCAACCACAGCTTAGACCCCACACCCAAAATGATACAAAGTGAAGAATCATGATTAGCGTCTTAACGCTGATCTTGAATACTAAACCCATACTGTAACTCTCTTTACCCTTTAACCCATTCTGACCGGGCACCCATTTTGGTGTCAGCATCATGTTATGCTTTAGCTATTTAAAAATAGCAGATCTACAAGCTCATATCGCGCCACCGAGTGGCGCGATACGAGCTTGTAGGTCTGCTATTTTTGAAAAATCGAAGACACTTTTAGAATCTGATCTCAGGTCAGAATGGATTCATAATGAAACTGTCAGGATGTAATAGACATTTCTAGAATCTGATCTCAGGTCAGAATGGGTTAACTCTTGTCTTAACCACAACACCTGTGCCTTAACTCCTACCTAAACCCTTACCACGAACCTTTAACTCTTTGTCTAAACCCCCAAAACGCATCCAAAATAACTTGAGTGCTACAGTGAGATTTGTTTCATCTGAACGTGGATGCCTAATGCTTGAAGTTGGGTGTAATTCTATGGCTTTCTCATAGTTATGTTAACTTGAGTTTGAAAACTTGATAATAAACCTCCTTCGCTTTCCATACGTCATTCTAGATTCTTAGTACTGCACAACAGCTGTACATACTTTGTTCAAACTGACCTTTTGGAATAGCTCAGAAGTACTGTATGTGAAAATACAGAGTAATGGTGTGGGGGGTTTGTATTAACCCACTAGTATTACTGCCTATATAATACATCTGAAATATAGCCACTGTAAAGCCTATTTCACTGTACAGTGTACACTACTTGGTCTTTATTTTTTATAAAGTCTATTCACTGTATTTTGTTTTACTGTAGTTTCTGTGTCAATGTGTGGCACACGATATACAGTACGTAGGTTGTAGGCTGTAGCCAAACTACTTACGGTACTACTCAGAATCACATAACTGCAGATGTAGCCACTGTTCTCTGAATTCAGGTCTGTCTAAAATGTTTTATAATATTTCTAGTTTTGGTACATGTAGTTATACTATTGATGCATTGTAAAGTCTGGACTGTTAATTTAACAGAGTGTAAAAATGAACCGCCTAAGTCCTGTTGAAGTCTATTCTACGCTCATGTTAAATGTGCATTCAAGATTTAGCTATCTATATGTGTAATAGTTATTTTTGTTGATGCATAGTATCATATACGTAGTAAATAATCATATTTAACTGATTCAACTGAAAATCAACATTTATGAAGGTTTATTTTTACTTTATTTGCACGTACGATGTCTTCAGACGCAGTATAAATAACTTGTTTTTACAGCATGTGATCATCTCAGGGTTGTAAATCTTAGTTTTGGGTTTAGAGTTGATTTATTTTTTTTACTTGCCATTTGTTCATTGTAATGTTGATCATGTTGAATGTTAGAACTGACATGGACGAGTCGGACAGATAAAGCATCAGAAAAATGTCTCGAAGTAAAATTTGCTGCCTGCTGTTTTGTTTTATGGTTGTTGACGGAATAAAGTCTGAACGGGAAGCTCTGGCCTTTGTTCGTCTGTTCTGTTCTGTTCTTAAAATGTCTCAAGAGTGAAGACACCAAAATGTGTCTTGATGGGCGCAGAGTCGCATACAGGCAGAAAAGCATTGGACGCTTGTGGAGCAAGTCTACACACGGCTCTCAGTGCCACTCTTATTATTGCTGCTTTCAATGTTTTTATCTCTTGAAAATTCCTGATGGAGCCAGTGTGCAGACATTATTATTTTTTTGTCTGACATTTGGGGTGGACTGTCTTCCTTGGCCTACTGTAGCCTCGTTCCCAGCCTTACTCATCAGCAAGGAGAAAAGCCTGAGAGAGAGTGTTCTGCCGGAAGTGTCAGGCCGGAACATCTGTCGGACGATTTTCCCCCGGATAAGTTATTTTTCTACCTCGTTTCATTCACTGGGAAAGTAAACGGATTTGTAAAGCATCAACGTCATTTCCTTTGGCAGTAATGCGGCCAAAATTCCGCTATCTGGTACTGATCGGTCTGGATGAAGTTTGTGCGATTAACTCCAGACACACACAAGGAAAACGTCTCTGACCTCTGACGGAAATTATAATAAAAAACAATGTTACTCTAAGGAAAGACGGATCATAGTGAATGAATATAACTCAGAATGTGTTGTAGTAACGGTGACTGTTTACCATCATGGCACCATTATGTTTCATGGCTCCGAAAAGAGTCTGGAGAACTTTCTAAAGCAAGAGTTGGCAAACACTCTTGAGAGCAGAGCCAGCTGAGGACAGCCCCTTACTAGAGGTCTGCAACCATGCAGGCCAGCCAGGCCCGACGGGGGCCAACGCTATTGACACATTGGGGCCAGGTTTCAGCCCAATACATAATACAACCAGTTAGGGCTCGATATAGCCTACCGTAGGCCTAATACAATTATGTTTAACAAAATAAAAATCTTATACAGCCTGCTTGGGGTAATCACACTTTGAAAAGGAGAGACTGCAAAAAATATATACAGTGTATGTTAGAGAAATGCCAATCTAGCTTGAAGATTGGCCATTAAAGGAGGACTTCACCCATTTTCAACCTTTAAAGGAGGACTTCACCCATTTTCAACCTATCTTCATATAGACAAATCCACAGAGGGTTGCCTGGGTGCGGCCATTACTGAGGTGTACCATTAAGCACAGCAGCACTGATTAGCCACACCTGGCCTACGGAGCACCTGCTCCATGGATTACACCTCAGTAATGGCCGCGCCCAGGGCACCCCTCTGTGGATTTGTCTATACTTGTTCCTCACTAATGCTCATAATGATAATATGATACCATTTTACTCGGGTGTCTCAGGGGAGGGGCTCTGGACAGTTCAGAAATGTGACATCATCAATGGGGAATCTGAGGTAATATAAACTGCAGGCTTTCTATTCCTGGAAAGTTAGCATGCTATATTTAAAGCCATTGTTCTCACATTCATTTAAAAACAAGTACCACGTTATCGTGCAATTATTTGAAGATACTTAAGCCCCACAATGGGGCAGCAGCCGCCCAGCAGCAGCCCGAGGCTATCGGGTATCTTGTTTACAAACATTACTGGGTGTGTGCACATTCAGGGGGCAAACCCACTTTGACTGAATCACGCACAGCTGATTAGACTAATCAGCTGTACGTGTAAAGTCAGCAGTGGTTCTCAACGTGGGGTCCGGGGACCCCCAGGGGGTACTCAGGGAGGTTCCGGGGGGGTCCCCAGCTACATTTGTTACTGTTATTTAAAGATTGCGGATATACAAGCTCAGTAACATACATAAATGCTGTAAAGAGTGCTGCGTTGCGTTCGTCCCCCTATGCTAGTTGCGCAGAAACAATTTGGGGGTCCTTGGCATGGAATCGGGTGTGGGAACCCATGCAGGGGTGTCATTTGCTTTCACTTTTAACATGCATTTAAAACACTCAAAACTGGCCCATGTCATTTCAGGTCAAAGTATTTATTTCTTATTTAAATGGCAAAAATAGCAGATCTACACGATGTGAGCTTGTAGATTGGCTATTTTTTAACTCTGACTTCACTGGTCAGTTATTGTTTTGGCACCCTAATATTTTCTGAAATTATGGAATGGGGCTGTGGGAGAAGTTGGAGGTTGGTTAAATAGTCTGTTAATGACAGCTAAATGGCTGAAGCAGATGGGATGCTCTCTCTCTCTCTGTCTCTCTGTCACTCTCTCTCTCTACATTCCTCTCTCACTCTCCCCTCTTCCAGTCTTCCTAACTTGGTCATGTTCTCTCTCTGCCTAACCAAACACTGAGATCATTTTAAAACAATGTCCAACAGCACCGCATGCATGCGCGCACACACACGCACACACATACACACAGCTCCGTACAGATATACTAGTAGCTACCTCTGTCTGTTGTTTTCGTTCAGTTCCAGTAGAAGGTGTTTGGAGAGTTTGGATTCATGGCAAAGTGTCACAGGTTCGTGAGGAGCTTATCTGTGGGCCTCAACATCCTACTGCTGGTAAGAACAACACACTGTGAAATCTATTTCCATTTAACATCCTACTGCTGGTAAGAACAACACACTGAAATCTATTTCCATTTTACAATTTGATAAACAATGCAGATGGATAAATTAGCTCGGAACTCATTTGTACAATAAGAGTACATGAGGCCTACATTTAGTCACTTATGCTCATTACATTACAAATTAACTAGTAACAATTACAATATTTACATTATGTACATTAATGGATTGTAACAGCTGGTCAGCTGGTTTCTTGTACCAAATGTAGTCAGCTGGTTTCTTGTGGTCCGCTGGTTTCTTGTACCAGATGTGGTCCGCTGGTTTCTTGTACCAGATGTGGTCCGCTGGTTTCTTGTACCAGATGTGGTCCGCTGGTTTCTTGTACCAGATGTGGTCCGCTGGTTTCTTGTACCAAATGTGGTCCGCTGGTTTCTTGTACCAAATGTAGTCAGCTGGTTTCTTGTGGTCAGCTGGTTTCTTGTACCAGATGTGGTCAGCTGGTTTCTTGTGGTCAGCTGGTTTCTTGTACCAGATGTGGTCCGCTGGTTTCTTGTACCAAATGTGGTCAGCTGGTTTCTTGTGGTCAGCTGGTTTCTTGTACCAGATGTGGTCAGCTGGTTTCTTGTACCAGATGTGGTCAGCTGGTTTCTTGCACCAAATGTGGTCAGCTGGTTTCTTGTACCAGATGTGGTCCGCTGGTTTCTTATACCAAATGTGGTCAGCTGGTTTCTTGTACCAAATGTGGTCAGCTGGTTCATTGAACCAGATGTAGTTAGCTGGTTCATTGGACCAGATGTAGTTAGCTGGTTCATTGGACCAGATGTGGTTAGCTACAGTAGTTCATTGGACCAGATGTGGTTACCACGTTTTTGCCTGTCACCTTTCCACATGTTTTAACGTGTTATTTAAAGGAGAATTCCATGCTAAAAGGCTTTCTTCCCTTTTTTTTGTAGTAGTTACGTCCCCACCAAAGAGGTCCAGGTGTTATTTTGTGCAAAAGCTCCTTATTGGCTATTTCCCCTACCATAAGCCCTAAATGAATTGCATTGAATTGAATGGGAATTTAATGGGGCTATGGGGTGTTGTGCTAATTCAATTATTTCCATCGCTCAAAATTATAATTTCTTTGTATCGTCTCTTCATAATGTAAATAATATCCCAAGCGGCACAGTTTACTACTTATTTCGATGGAAATAAGCGAATTAGCACAACACCCCATAGCCCCATTCAATTCCCATTCCATTCAATGCAATTCATTGAGCGCTTATGGTAGGGGAAATAGCCAATAAGGAGCTTTTGCACAAAAAAATAACTGGACCTTTTTGGCGGGGACGTAACAACTACAAAGAAAGGGAAGAAAGGTAAGAAAGCCTTCTAGCATGGAATTCTCCTTTAATGCAGTGGTTTTCAACCCTTTTCATATCCAGGTCCATTATTTACTGTAATTGGCATTTGAGCCACGGACCACCATTTGATGAGAGCCTCTCAGATCCCAAATGTAGACTATTTTTGAAATTGTTGGATATGATTTTGCCCACAATTCCGTGCTGTATTGATGTGGTACTGTTAGGAGAGATAATAGGCAGACGTTGATCAAAATAACAGTTCTTCTACATTCTCTCTAATTGTGGAGACGTCTTGTAACCGAACTAAGTAATGCAGATGATTAACAATAAATAATTTAACTCTTGAGAGCGTAAAATGAAACCAAATGGACCCTTAGGTACGTTTTGTTTCATTTTACACCCAAATATCTAATAAGGGTCCATTTGGTTACCAACTCTCCATCATTTAGATGGGGACCACCTGGAAATCCCCCAAGGACCACTGGTGGTCCCCGGACCACTGGTTGAGAACCACTGATTTACTGTGTTGCAGTCCTAGACTAATAGGTTTCATTGGGATATATAGTGTGTGTTGTAGTAGACTAGTATGCAGTGGTGTAATAAAGTAACTAAATACATATAGTCAAATACTGTCTCTCAGAGGCAAATATTGTACTTTTTACTCCACTAAAATGATTTGAAAACTTTAGCTAGTAGCACTTCAGATCTATAGCGACTGTAACAGAGTATTTTAGGACTTTTAGTTAAGTACAAAACTTCTTCCACCACTGGTAGTATGTGTTGTAGCTACTGTAGTTAGGGTTTCCAACAGTCCCTTGAAATAAGGAATCGTCCCTTATTTGGAAACTAAAAGACGTGTCCCTTATTGAACTGATAAGGGACACACTTTGTTCCTCATTGTGGGGAATCAATCAAAGACACACATCTTACAGGTCCAAACAGCTCATATACATGTACTATAGGCCTAATACAGGTTTTAACTTTCTAACTCTAGACTCAGTAAACAGGACCTGAGTGAGTTGTCTCTGTACTACTGTACAGTACTGTACTCTGTCTACACAAAAGTGTCTTCACCAAAAATAGCAGATCTACAAGCTCACAACACATCGCGTGAGCTTGTGCATCTGGTATATTCAGTACACTGGATGCCAGTACACTGAATGCCTCCTTAACAGGTCTAGTGTCTTAATTCCCTCTGCTAGGAATTCATGTTTTCAATCCTGTGTGTGTGTGTGTGTGTGTGTGTGTGTGTGTGTGTGTGTGTGTGTGTGTGTGTGTGTGTGTGTGTGTGTGTGTGTGTGTGTGTGTGTGTGTGTGTGTGTGTGTGTGTGTGTGTGTGTGTGTGTGTGTGTGTGTGTGTGTGTTGTACTTTGTGTGTCGCAGTTAATCTCACAAACTACTGGTGCTGAGCATCAAATGTCCGACATACTGACAGCAGGCCAAGGAAGCAGATTTGAACTAGAAACACATCACCTTCATAATGTGTTTCCAGTTCCATTATGCTGCTGAGCCAATCCCAAGACTAAAATAGCAAGACAAACTCTGACTCCAACCATCTCCGGTTTGCTTCCTGTATCTGCGTGAAGTGGGCGGATGCCTTTTTAGGAGACAGGAAGCAGGTTGGGGTCTATTAATTCCAATGCAAGCGTGAACGTGAACAGCTTCTGACATTTTCTAACACAAATCTTCTCTTCTGGGGGGGGTCCCCGTCACAAAACCTTTTGAGACGCGGTTCCACGGCCAAATTCATATACATTTGCGAGTCCGTGGCATGAACCCCTGTTGTACTGTGTATCTCAGGTGTTTGGCGTGCTGATGATTGCAGTGGGATTCTCCTACGATGCAGACGAGCAAACGTCGGCTGAGGTGACTAATGACTATGCCTGTGCCTGTGCGTGTGCATGCGTATCTGTGTGTGTGTGCGTGCATGCAAGCTTCATAGTTGCAGCACAGCATTGGTCATCATTATTTTACATTAATGAATCTCCCTATTTATGTTATCTTCTCTTTCCCACATACCTCCTTTTCCCTCAATCTCTCTCTATTATCTCAAACTGCGTCTTCCTCTCTCTGTCACTCTTCAATCCTCCCATACCCCTCATGCTGTCCCCCCTTCCGTTTCTGTCTCTCCATCCCAGTCAGCCAAGTGGAGCAGAGGTCATGGCATACTGGTTCTAAGAATATTTGGTCCAATCACAGTCATTCTGTCTGTGCTGGGAATCTGTGCCTCCGTTAAAGATGTCAAAGCACTGCTGATACTGGTAACACACACGCACGCGCACGCACACTCGCACGCACACGCACACATGGTGCTAACATAATAATCACGGGCTACAGTCACTGGAACATGGGCGCTACACTTGACGCCCATCAGGACATCCTCACAGAAATCTCCCTCTGCGCTCAAATGCCAAATTAGATTTCTTCCAAATCTTGTTCCAAAAATGGAAATATATCACACAAGGTCTGTGCTTGTTTCTATGGCACCTTATGACCCGAAACGAACCCACTATCAGACAGGATACCTTGATATAAACCTGACCTCACAGTGGTGTTTGGTCATACGAGGTGTGTCAGAAAAGTAACAGGAGTCAGGACTGTAGCAGACACACTCATGACTCAATGCTAATTGGGTGACTGACCACTTATGTCACTGTGTTGCGCAACATCTCACCACTATTCTGCTATAATAATGTTTAAGTGTATAAGTAAATGTACTCAATATGTCCCATTTCACAAGTTTCCAAAAATGTATAAACTCAAAGTTTTCAATGAACTGTAGTGGAGTAAAAAAGCACAATATTTGTGTGGAGTAGAAATATATACGAAAAGATCACACCTGTGTGAAGAGAGGGGCGCTAATATATTAATGTCTAACTCATGTTGATTAGGTGATGTAATGGTGATGTAAAACAAAACAGTGCAAACACAAACATTCAACGCCATTAACAATTAAGAGACAATGACGTAAATGACACATTATGACGTACATTTTCCCTTCATTGTCAATGCGTTTACAAAACAAACATTGAACTAAAGACAAACATTAAACCTAGCCCTTCAAAAAGTAAAAAATCACACAGGTGTGATTTTTTACTTTTTGAAGCCATTGGCAAAACAAAGGAAAAACAAAACAAAAAGTACCTCAGAATTATACTTAAGCACAGTTTCTTTCCAACAGGTTATGAGTGTGTCTTTAACTGGTGCAAATGTCTCTTCAGTATTCAACTGTGATGTTTGTGGCATTTGTTGCTGTGATGGTCGTGGCATCTCCACTGATTCAAGATCAGGCAAAGGTAACTGTCTGTCTGTCTGTCTGTCTGTCTGTCTGTCTGTCTGTCTGTCTGTCTGTCTGTCTGTCTGTCTGTCTGTCTGTCTGTCTGTCTGTCTGTCTGTCTGTCTGTCTGTCTGTCTGTATGTAAATGTGTCTTTCTGAAGACTGTCTGTCTGTCTCTATGTAAATGTCTATCTGGAATCGTCTGTCTGTATGTCTTTGTCGGCATGCCTGCCTGCATGCCTGTCTGTCTGTCCGCCTGCCTGCCTGGCTGTCTGCCTGTCTGTCTGTATGTCTGTCTGTCTGTCTGTATGTAAATGTGTCTTTCTGAAGACTGTCTGTCTGTCTCTATGTAAATGTCTATCTGGAATCGTCTGTCTGTATGTCTTTGTCGGCATGCCTGCCTGCATGCCTGTCTGTCTGTCCGCCTGCCTGCCTGGCTGTCTGCCTGTCTGTCTGTCTGTCTGTCTTTCTGTATGTAAATGTGTCTTTCTGAAGACTGTCTGTCTGTCTCTATGTAAATGTCTATCTGGAATCGTCTGTCTGTATGTCTTTGTCGGCATGCCTGCCTGCATGCCTGTCTGTCTGTCCGCCTGCCTGCCTGGCTGTCTGCCTGTCTGGCTGTCTACCATTCTGTCTCTCTGCCAGCCTGCCTGTCTGTCGGTTATTCACTCGGATCTAATAGATTGACAAAATTATAATCGACAATAATATAAACAGTTTGAACTAGTCCCCAGACTCCCCACCGGATACGCACAGAAGTTCTTTGTTTTATAAAAGTCCCCATTTGAATGCACTCAAATGTCTTTTTTGTATAAAACTCCCCATTTGAATGCACTCAAATGTCTTTTTTGTATAAAACTCCCCATTTGAATGCACTCAAATGTCTTTTTTGTATAAAACTCCCCATTTGAATGCACTCAAATGTCCTTTTTGTATAAAACTCCCCATTGGAACCAAGCGGTCCGCTTATGGCCCATCGAGCAGCTGTATCATGTTTGCAATGAAAGTATTTCAGCCCCTATATGCATTCTGTCTAATGACCAGTAGGGGGAGACTTCTGCTGCAAAAAGGCTTTGAGTTTATTTTCACTAACTAGTTTCAATTCTTCTTCAATACCTGATGTTCATTTTGTAAAAAATGGTCCCATTAAGAGCCAAGATGGCGCCCTACACAACATGGGGGAAAACCTATTACTCTATGGGGAAAACCAATGGGTTTAGATCCATCCATCTTATTTTACAGTCTATGGTTGGAATACACCCAATGCTTATTGCTTAAAAGTAAAGTAAATAAAAGTGAAGGCTGTTTCAATAATATTTAGTTTGACTATACTGTACCTTGTTGCTACTTGCTGGCATCTGCATGGTGAGCAATAATGAATGGGTGTTTAGGCATTTGGCTTCACTCTATAATAATCTTGTATTATTATTGCTTAAATAGAACATGCTTTATTTCTGTCTACACCCAATCTCGTATACAAGCTGATATACGTCATCGTGCGACACATTGTGAGCTTGTAGATATGCTATTTTCTGCAAATGTTCCCCTCAGAATAGGGATGCCAGGGTTCAAGTGGTTAAATCAAGTGCTTTTAATCAATTTGAATAGTTTGTTTGATTGATTAACAATATGCACCCCGAATGGTATTGTATTGGACAGTGAGTTTAAATATTTGAACTCTATTGTAGGCTATTTTATTGCAGATGGACAGTGAGCTTATAACTAGGTTTTTAACTGTATTTTATTCTACTGTAGATGGACAGTGAATTGGAGGCCAGGTTTCGCAACATGACCCCTCTCTACGAGGCTGATCCACAGGTCCAGACCGAACTGTACAAACTCCAGGCATCGGTAATCAACATCTCCTATAGTCTGACCTGAGCTCATCAGTCATCTGCTCAGCAGGCCTGCATGGCTGGTGACCCCATGTTTCTGTGACTAATCAATCCGGGAACCCATTGGCAAAACAAAGGAAAAACAGTGCCCTAGTTGACGTGAGTCAACAGTCTGTCTCGAGAGACTAATTGACTCAACTCAACTAAGATGACTAACGAATACTATAAGTCAGTGACAGTGTTTCAAAGCTGCGGGACTGATTTACTGATTTATTTTAAAAAAGCACAATGTCCTAAAATTATTAACAAAACATATTTTAACACTTATACTGCATGTCTGTCTGCTTGGCAATCTCTGTCTGTCTGTCTGTCTGTCTGTCTGTCTGTCTGTCTGTCTGTCTGTCTGTCTGTCTGTCTGTCTGTCTGTCTGTCTGTCTGTCTGTCTGTCTGTCTGTCTGTCTGTCTGTCAGGACCACTGCTGTGGTTTGACGAGTCATGCAGACTGGAAGGACAAAATTCCTGCGTCCTGTCTCTGGTACGTTCTCTCTCTCTCTCGCTCTCGCTCTCGCTCTCCATCAACACTCATACATATCTAGAGCATAAAGCTTCAATCTAACCTGTCTGTCTGTCTGTCTGTCTGTCTGTCTGTCTGTCTGTCTGTCTGTCTGTCTGTCTGTCTGTCTGTCTGTCTGTCTGTCTGTCTGTCTGTCTGTCTTTCCTTAGTGTTAATTCCTCCACAGAAGAACCTTGTGTACATGTGACAGAGCAACAACCAAGCATCTGGGTGTATAAAAAGGTAACACACATGCACGCACAGTCGCGCACACACATGCACGCACACACCTACATATATGTACAAAATACAAATATATGTATGCCGGTGTATATTTATATATTTGTTTTTTATTATATTTTAAATACAAATGTCAAGTTCTTTTGATTTGACTATTTGTATATTTGGAACCTGGGTCCGCAGATCCAATCCGGGTCTTCTTTCTAATTCAAATGTCTACATGAAGTTAACATTTTATGAAAAATATAAGTAAATTAAAGATCCGTAGGCATACTGGCTTTTGCAAACAAAGCCGATTCGGCTTTGTTTTAATTGGTTTAGATGTTAACTCATTAAACCGGGAAAGCATCCGTGTCATTTTAGATGTTGGCGTTGGCACTATGAGTTGTGTTATGTATAAATATATCTGCTATTTTTTAATAGCCATGAAGTATGAAATAATGGTTTAAGTGGGTTTTCACTTCCCGGTTTTAATGGGTTAAAAGAGTTACTTCGAGGGCACATTTGACAGGGCAACCTTCACACTCGCTGTGTGGTCCTCCGTCCACCACTGCATACCTAGCCTTCACTGTTTGACTTCAAAGTACTGATGATACATTGTTGGTGAATGTCTCTCTGCAGCCCTGTGGGCCCATCCTGAAACGCTATCAGAACGTCCTGATTAAAGTCAACATAGGAGTAATCTCAGCATTTGTTACTGTGATGGTAAACACGCACGCACGCACGCACGCACGCACGCACGCACAGTACAAGCAGTGAAACGTTGGGGTGGCATGCTCTGCAGACTCTGCTGCTAACAATAACAATGTTTAATTATAGTAATACTGGACTAAATAGTAATGATGCACGATAGTATCGATAGCATAGCGATATCGGAATACATTTCATAATAAATGCAATATCGGTATCGTACTGAATACTGATATCTAAATAATTCCGATGTTCTTTCACTGATATTGAGTTATATATTGATTGATGTTTCACCGATGTTTTACCGATATTAACGCAATTATAGCCGTTAATGTCTTTTGAAAATGAAAACAAAAAAATCTGCAATGAGCTAAATCTAAATATAAGTAATATATCGGATATCGATATCGGCCAAGATCTCAACACTGTGCATCTCTAATAACGGTACAGGTTTAAGGAAACACGACTCCGAGTAAAAGCTGTGTCTTTGTGTGTTGTGTTTCAGTTAACAGCCATGGTTGTTTCATTGGTTTTGGGTCTAGAGAAGTACTGGACAACTCCGCCAGTAGAGGTCACCGTGGACGACAACAACAGAGTCAAATACCAGCCCAAACCATCAATGACCTTTAACTAGCAATGGGACGCTATTGTTTATCGCAGAGATTTTAATTTATCATGACATTATGCGTCATACACTGGACCCGATTTGGCTCTATGCTTGGAACGTTTTTGTTTTCCATCTACTACAAATCTCTATAGTAGAAATATATATAATAGATATTATGGTAGATGTAGATTTTTGGTTAATGTTCGCCCCAGAATAGGGACGCTGGGGTGCAAGTGGTTAACGGAAGTGACCTCTAAACCTAAACCAGGTACTCTGGAAAATCCTCAGTGATAATGCACACATTCATAACTCTGAAAGTGTACAGCATTGTTTTTGTACACTGTACAGAGTTACACTCTGACAGTGTGTGCGTGATGTGGTGTATTTCATAGTTAAATGGGAGCTGTGTGCGTCTCAGTCAATAACAACCCCCATCCCAGATTACTTGGCCTCATAGAGTAGCCTATGAGCTCTGATGGCAGGCATTGGCAAGTACCACCATGACCCATCTATTTGGTCCAGCACAAGGTAAAAAGAAAGGATCAAACAAGGCTGTGCTGTTACTGCATTGCATATGTTTCGGCTCATAAATGTTTTCATAGACATATTTTAGTGTAGCTGTTTACTAGTGTTTAGATTATCTTTTTTTGTAATTATCACACAGCATGCAGCACCACCCTCATAATGAATTATAATACAAGATGGTTTGACGTGTGCATGTCACATTATTGGATAAAACCGGTTAGTATACCTGCTGATGTAATGTAAGCATGCTTGACGTTTTTGCTTGCCAAGAAGTAATCAAGATTGGACTTTTGATAAAAAAATATTTTATTTTTATTTTTGTTTGGTAAATATTGTTGTCACCATTATGATCTCACAGATATTATGCTCTAAAAGGGACTGACAATAATACTGTAATATACAGTCTATTATGTAATAACAGTAATATGCCAGAAATAGTTATTAAATGTGGTTTGATTTACTGGCAAAATGTTTTGAATGTGAAATTGTTAGTTTGGGTTTGGTTCAACGCATGGAGGAATTTCAGTTATTAAAGTAATACTATAAAGTAATAACTATATAGTAATATTATAAAAGTCATAATTTGAATTACCGGCTTACCCCTCCTGCAAATGAAACACACCGGAAACAAACGATTGGACCAATTCCAAAAATGTTTAACACCCTCCCTTCGTTTGTGGTCCAAAATAAATCTATGCCATGGCCCAGGTTTAACCGAAATTCCACTTTAAACGATTCCATCCCTCAGAATAACACTGCTTCGTTAACAAAGCATTCAATGCACTGTTGTGTCCACAAGTTGTGTGTGTGCGTGCGTGCGTGCATGCGTGTGTGTGTGTGGTGTAGAATAGATATTTATGAAGCACTTTGTGACTGACTGTTACACTTTAAAGTTATTTTCTAAATAAAATGGGCTTCGAGTTTTAAACTCAGCTATAGTAACAATGGATGAGATGTGGTTGCTGTTTGTTGAAAAGTGTGGTTGGTCGATCCTTTAGATCAGTTTCTGTGGAGGAGAGAAAAATGGCGAGTTAGCAGAAGGATGTGGATTTGTTGTCTTATGTCTGGGGTGGGCAACTGGCGGCCCGGGGGCCACATGCGGCCCCCACTTTCACTTAATGCGGCCCTCATCTTAATATCAGAATACATATTGATTTCAGCTGTTACAATTCCAAACCCTTTAATTACTTCATGACTAGTATTGTCTTTGAGAGAAAGTTAACATAACTATAACTAAATGCATTTGAAATTCAATAAAAAGGTTACTTTTCAGGATTCCAATTCAAAAATAGCAAAATATTCCAGTTTTCAATTCAAATATAGCAAAGATAGCTGGTCTACAAGCTCAGAACGTTTTGAGCTTGTAGATCGGCTATTTGCTACGACAGTAATATGGCCCTCTGGAGTGAGGGTGGAAATATATTGGCCCTCGCCATGGTCAAAGTTGCCCACCCCTATGTCTATAGGCCTACACCCTACAGTATCTATGTCTACAGTATGTCTAATTTATATACTGGAAAAGTTAATGCATTTCATTGCTACATTTGTATATCCTACATATTATTAACCAAACCCCTGTCCATCATCCATGAGATGAGATTAAATTTTTTGTCAATGTACAGTACACAGTACAGTACAGCGAAAAGTATTTTCGCATCTCACCAATAGTGCAAACATGTCAGGAGGATACATTAATAAGTACAGTAGTAAGTAAGTCATTTAAATAAATAAGGATATGAGCAGGAAGAAAAAACATTGATCCATCCATCCATAGTCAACTGCTTATCCGTAGTCGGGTCGCGGTTGCAACAGCTTCAGAGAGCACCAGACTTCCCTCTCCAGAGCAACATTGGTAACTTCCTCCTGGGGGATCCCGAGGCGTTCCAAGGCCAGTGAGTCGATGTGATCCCTCCATCTGTGCCACGGTCTGCCCCCGGGGGGTCTCCTCCCAGTGGGACGTGCCTCAAGGACCTCCCTATAGGGAGACGCTCGAGAGGTCCTAATCAGATGCCCGAAAAACCGCCTAAGCTGGCTCATTTCCAGGCAAATTAAGCAGCCACTCTACTCGGAGTCGCTCTCGTGTGACTGAACTTCTCACCCTATCTCTAAGGGAGATGCCGCAGCCACCCGTCGAAGAAAACTCATTTCGGCCGCTTGTATTCACGACCTTATTCTTTCGGTCATGACCCATACTTCATGACCATAGGTGAGAGTAGGAACAAAGATTGCTTGGTAGACGGAAAGCTTTGCGTTTTGGCTCAGCTCTCTTTTCGCCAAACAGTGCGGTACGGCGACTGCAATACCGCCCCTGCTGCTCCGGCTGATCTCTTTCTCCGTCCTCCCCTCACTCGTGAATTAATCTACTAATCGAATGATTCCCGAGCGCGGCACGGCTGAAGCTCACCGCTCCAAGAGATGGGTCAAATGCGGAGGACAAATTTCACTGCGGTAACGTGTGTGACAAATCGTACGACTTTGAATTTGTCTTTGACTTTGAACAAGACCGTGTGAGTCACATCAACGCCCTCCGTTCATGACGTATCCTTGATGATTACAGTGGTTCTGCTTAAAGCTGGTGGGAACGCGGTCCGATTTGTGTGGACAGTTCTGTCAAAGCAAGTTTCCAAGATCTAGAACAGAAATGGTTCTAGAACCGAAGTGCTTTTGGTGGGAAAAGGGCCCTGTGTGTTCTCGTTCCTTTGCGCCCGGATACACTCCAGGGTTTCCAGAATTCTACACACCACAGGAATTGTATTTGGCGTCAGAGTACCTTAAGGTTTTATTGCTTGTAAACACGACTCATAAAGACAGAAAACAGAACAGAACCTCATCCACCTCATTCTATTCAATTCTCTCCAACTGCGGGAAGCCGACCCGACCTAACACAGTAAGGTTTGGACTGGCAGCCCACATTTTGAGTTTTCAGAATGGAATCAGTCAAAGTCTGAACAGCAGGTTTTTTTCCCCCCGCTCTCCATCTAAACGCTAAAACTATAAAAGGTTAGATATTTAGTTGCACATACATCTTCCATGCAGCCTTTGTGGCACAGGTGATATGACAAGGGGTTTATAAATTAAGTTCTAGTTATAAATGTCAAAAACGACTCAAACTACTAAAACAACTATGATTCTTTCTTCAAATGCCTCAATAAAAACTAAAACTATCAACCTGATTAAAAAACAGCTTTCAGGCCCAGGCCGTAGCGTAACGGTCTGGGCACCGGACTGGTGATCCAGTCGCAGTGTGCCGCGGGTTCGACTCCCGGACCCGACACGGCCTTTACTGCATGTCATCCCCCCATCTCTCTCCCGTTTCCTGTCAGCCTACTGTCTGTCCCTTCAAAAATCAATAAAAGGCGTAAGCCGCAAAAAAATATCTTAAAAAAAAAAAAAAAAAAAAACAGCTTTCAAATCAAAGTGATAATTATTAAATGGTGGGAGAATAAAATAAAAAAGTAAAAAAGAAATGTAATGCTTAAAACATCACTTTGCTTAATATGTAAATTTCTTAAGGTTGAAGGAATAAGATACAGTAATTGGTGGCTATAAGGTTTTCAAATAGTTAATAGTTTAATTAGCAAGAATTAAGTTTGAGAAAATACCACTGTATACTCAAGGCATGCATCATATCACATCAATGATCAATTACGGGCAGCTTGCCTTCCAGGCACTAGTTACATGACCAGAAGTTCTAAAAGTCTAGTTTCTCTCAAGGTGAAGGATAACTCATGGTAGGCCAAAGCTCAGCCTTGTGTAGCGTAAGTAAGTAGTAGCCTTGCCGAACCATGAGGCCCATAGGACAGGAGCCTATCTCCTGTTTCTGTAGCGTGAGGCAGCTTCATGTACAAGTACACCCCCTGGACATGACGCTAGTATGTTGCAGGGACTTACCCCCAATCCAACCCTTGATGCTGAGTGTCAAGCAGGGAGGCATTGGGTCCCATTTTTACAGTCTTTGGTATGACCCGGCTGGGGATTGAACCCCAACCTCTCCGTCTCAGGGCGGACACTCTAACCACAAGGCCACTGAGCTGGTACAGTGTAGCACAGAATAATGTAAGGCCTGTGTTTGTTGCGGCTAAAGCCGTTACTCCTACCCTTTGTTTGTTTCATTTGTCATCTGAAAAAACGGTACTGCGTTTCATTTGTAATTTATTTATTGATTCCAGTTTACAAATGAGGTGACCTACAATTAACTGCTGTGCTGTGACACCTGGAGATAACGGTAAAAAAGTATACATTCTATTCTATGTGTTACATGTGTTGCCTTAATGTGGTTATATACACACACTGAGCAAGGTTCTCCTCGAGGATATACAGTACTGACACCATGGATGCCACCAGGATATACTGACAAGAGGACCATGATACTGACACTATAGGATAGGATACTGAGAAGGATACTGATAGCAGCTTGGACTCCTCATCATGCACCCTCTATACTGTACATGCATAGAAGGAAGCATGATGTCAGTCCGCTACCCCCCCAGGTTGGCCCCTCTGAGGTGCGGGGAGATGCTGTGTTTGTGTCATAATTCTCTCACACATCAACTCCCTGAACCTCCTAAGGCCAAAGATAGGAACCTTTGCTGCTATCAGAGCCTGGCACAGGAACTGGTTTTAACTAGCCAAATGCCTGTTGCTGTCCTGTTTCCCTAATCTGCCGAGGTTATAGACACACCCCTTTCTCAAGATGCCCTTTCTTATATACCAACCAAAGTGCATCATTCCCCCATGTTACACTGACCAGTCAATCTGAACGGTCGTGGTCTCATCATTTCTACTGTTCATCTTATATTGGAATAAATCTGCCATCAGACCAGATCACTTTATTTAATTTCTTTATTATCTCATCGTATGTAATAATACTTCCAAAAGCCACCTTCAGAGCTTCAGCAACTCACACAACCCACAACTCAATGTGGTTACATAAAATGGACAGTGTATGGTCCAGAATAACATTATTAGATGCATGCTTAAATGCACCTCCCACAGCATGTGGGAGACCAGATTAAAACAAATTAAACTTAACGGTGTGACGTATGGTGAACTTGTAGATCTGCTATTTTCCAATAGATGGCTTGTACCTGACCCGTGCTCAGAGGAACACTTTCTAGTTTTATTATTAATGGCTAGTATAAATACTATAATTATATTTGATCGATTTACAGTTTGTTTTTAACTTGCTTTAATATATATAATATATTTAATATACGTGCTTCCTTGATTGGAAAGCATTTGGGGTCAACAGTTGTAGTTTTTAAATGTTTTTAAATCATATCCGGGGGGATAATGTCAGTATATTCGAGTGAAATACAGACTTTGCTTATCCCATGTGTGTTTGTGTTGCACATAACAAACGTGTTGGTGGTAATTTCTAAATTACAGTATGAGTTCCCTGGGTAATACTGGTCTTGTGAGAATAGAGCTTTTATCGAATACACTGAAAAGGTTTAACACTACAAAACTAAACATTCCTACTTAGCCACGACCTCCCACGTTGTCATAAATCTTCTCAACTCGAGCGACCACACATGAGTCAAGGTTTAACTACTTAATATATTGAACCCTCTATCTATACTTGGTAAACTAATACTTAGTTGATGCGGGCTGGCTCTGTACTTGTTCAGCTCAGCCCGGCACTTAGCACGTGCGCCATTTTTTCCCCCCACTGTCTATCAGTCCGTCTTGGTACACACAACACCACTGACCACACTGAGGAAGGCTTTACGATGAAATGCTATAGAGGGTATGCTCGTGATGACATCATCATCATACCCGGAATTCAGCAGGAATGCCTACTGCCTACTGAGTGGCAAAAAACTACTTTCAGGCCTTGACAACCCATATACAGCCAAACAGAAAAGTCCTATCTGTTTGTTGTTTGTATTAAACAACGTTAAACTCACTTTTTTTTTTTTTTTTTTTTTAAGATTTTTTTTTTTTGTGGCCTACGCCTTTACTGGTTTTCCAAGGGATAGAAAGTAGGCCGACAGGAAACGGGAGAGAGATGGGGGGATGACATGCGGCAAAGGCCGTGTCGGGTCCGGGAGTCGAACCCGCGGCACACCGCGACTGGATCACCAGTCCGGTGCCCAGACCGTTACGCTACGGCCTGGGCCGACGTTAAACTCACTTTGCCACTTGATTTAGTTGACGATTTGCCACTCACTTTATGCAAGCGCATACTCTCTATTAATTAAGAAGTATAGGCCTACCAGAATATATATATATATATATATATATATATATATATATATATTCCAGTTGAGGGGTCAACCCTATGGGTCAACCCCCTCCCCGACACTGAAATAAAATATTCTGGCTAATCTGTATAGTAATTAGATTGAATTCAGGTGTCACCATGACATTACGGTACACAAAATGTAAATGTAAATGCTACACAAAATGATTACCTCCCCACGGTGTGCGAAATCCTGGGCTAACGCTATGACACAAACACGCACGTTTGCATGCACGCAAGCACACATTGCCACATTGCTTCTCATAAAATGCATTCTCTCTTTTCCTCTTGAATAGCTTTAAGATGGGTTGCTGGGGAAACCAATTTACTGTCGCTTACAGGCTACAGACACAGGGTTGTGTGTGTGTGTGTGCACTGCGCACGCTCGCATGCGTGTTTATGTGAGAGAGAGAGAGAGAGAGAGAGAGAGAGACAGGGAGACAGAAGGGGAGTGAGAGAGGGAGGGTGGCATGAGAGAATGTGGGGGTGTAATTGCCTGCGTTTCAAGTTTCAGCATTCAAGAGGTTTTGTTCATCACATGCTCCCACATGTGACACCAAATGTTTACAAAACTTACAAAGACAGTGATCCTGGGACCTTGACCTTGTTTCTTTTCTCTTTTTACCTCCTTTATGAATTCCTGTTCTGTTCTTTGACTATATAGAAGTGTCTATTTGTACGTCTCTAAATGTTTTGATGAATTGAACATGGTGGACCCTCTTGTAAACAAGTGTAGGCCTAATGCTTAATTGGGTCGTCCACTCACAGTTAACAGTCTTTGTATTGAGTTTGTGCTTGAAATGTACTGTAATTCTGCAAACTGTTAATAAATATTTAAATCAATCAATTGTAATCAACTTACAAAAACACTTGAATGATCAACATTCAGTCAAATTTTCTTCACCAGGTGTGATATATTCTGCCAGGCGTGTTAAATAATGTCTAACTTGTATTCTAAAACTATAGGTGATAAAAGTATAATGTGTGTAAAGTGTAGACATTTTAAATAATCTGCAAACTGCTTCAGTACTACACCAATAGGGGGCACACTGTTCCATGTTGTTACTGCAGAGTGGAGAAAACTCCTCAAGGCATTTGGTCTTAACCCTATGGAGTATACATGAGTACTACTGTACTGTACTTTACTTTGAGTACTAGTATTCACTGTCATTGTTAGGCTATACGTACCTTTTGTGCGTGCATTTATTCAAAAGAAAATGTACTTTGTAATGTGTACTTTTGAATGCTTAAATATGTGTAAAAGCAACCATGTATGCATTTTACAAAGCAACTTTCACTTATTCATATTTGACCAGGACTATCATTCTACATCATACTTTGTCCACCAAGTCCACCCCTGCGAGTATTAAGGCGTGGCGGCTTAGTGGTAACCTCCAGTCTGGTTCCACCTAGCTGGGACGTGAGCTGGGGGCAGCTCACGTCGGGTCACGTAGTCCAGTGCTCCCAGACAGACCTTCTGCACAGTTGGGAGTGTGTATTTGCCATTGTGGTGCTGTGTGAGGTAATGTTGCCATAAGCTATATTTAATGCTGGTGTTAAGACCATACTGGCTTTAAATAGCTGGCCACAATAGAGGCGTTTTATCACATGTCTTTTGTGATGTCCAAATGGGGTCTGATATTTTACTCTGAGGGTGTGGATGAGGGGCGCCCCCAATTTGGACCATGTTGTCCCCCTATACCAACAAGCCACACAGACCCCCATAATATTTTAATCTGAGAGAGTGCAAATGGAACCAAATGGACCATTTAAATTTGTACGCTCTCAGAGTTACCATCGTTTAGCTCCCTCAAGGACCACTTTTGAGAACCTATGTTCTATGACACATATCTATGATGTATGACTACATATTTGGGCAAGGTCATGCTTTAAAACATGTAGGACTTCCTATGTAGAAAATATTATGTGTGGAGATATACTTCTTTGGCCTACTGGCAGTATGTATAATACATCTGGGGCTGATCTTTTTTAAATGAACCCCAGACAGACTGCAGACTGCTCAGAATCTGCTGTATCTGCTGTATTCAATTCAATGCTTCGCATTCATACTGTACACGTAAATATCATAAACTTAATATAAGCTTAACATATCCTAGGTAATTTTGCTGATACCGATTTGACAAATTAAAAATGTAAGTGTCGTATAATTCCTTATAAAATGAACCAATACAATTGTCACTAGATCAGTAAAATGTTTTAATCTCATACACCAAAAGGTCTCTCACTCAGAGCCAGGAATGTTTACACTTCACACCTAAATCCGGAGCTATTGTTCTAACTTGCTCCCCTGGGGTGAAGAAGATTCTTCTGATAACCAGCTGGCCACTTTCCACTTTGTCACTAAAACTCTTACTGATTTAAACTATTCCACAGCTAAACTTAAAGAAGGACTTTCAACAATCGGTCATGAAACTATTAATAGTGAGTGCAACTTGTATTCATTTAGAATGTACTATAAGATTATAGTGTTTTCGCTCCACCGTGTTAATTCACTTCTTCAAAGAGAATGTTCAGTTTTATTTTATAGTTCCGTTAAACATTTCCTATGTTTCCGTTTCATATACTTTTAGTTATGATTAAAGGTATATTCAGTGATTTCACTTAATTCAAATATCACTTATTTTTTTGTTTTGTTGTGATAATCCTCCCTACTATATAGTGTGCTGGCCATATAAGGAGTTCCTCCCTGTCCCCAGTTAACCCCTGGGGGTCAAAAAACCTTGAGTTTCGTTTTTGACTCTCTATCCTGATTGGACGAAAGGCTGGGTCCCACAGCCAAAAACGAAACCTAAGGTTTTTTGAGTGAAATCACTGAATATACCTTTAACCATGTTCATCAGAGTCTGTTCACAGTTTACATTTAAGTCTCGTTAAGTTTTAAACTATGTATTCATTGTATCTGGTTATAATCTAAAAATTACGGCTCCAGCTAAAACCATGCAGGATCAGGTTCTTTTGTTCTAGGTCCCTCCTCTCTCCAACCGAAAAAAACTCCGGATGTCTGGGAGAGGAGGGGCTAGTCCCAAATATAAGGACAGGTTTTAGAGTTGATCAAGGTTGGCTGCTGGATCCGGTTGCTCAATTTTGGCTATGTGTTTTAATCCAGAGTCCCCCAGAGGACTGTTGCTTCCTTTGTAACCTTTGTCTTGACGGTGGATCGATCTTTGACTGCAAATAAAGATGCCTGCTTAAACCTCACTTCATCTATCCTGACCTAGCCTGACCTAAGCAGAGACATTTCTGGTCTAGAGGGGCGGGTCGCGCCTCAGAAATGCGCGCACCCTGATTGGATCTCATCGATCTGTCCGTCACCCCCGGCCCCTCCTCTCCCCCCTAGTGCAGCGCTACGTCACATCATTTAGAGCGACGCCCACCCGGAAGGGTTGACTCCCACTTTTAGACTGGTTCAGCCCACGGCTTTTTCCAGGCTTTCATCTTTCGCGCAGACGAAATGAAAGCCTGGGTATCGAGGCTAATCCTGACCTGGTTTTTCCCCTACCTCTGCTGCACGCTGGTTTTTGTTTCTTCAGAAAGGGAAAAGATACGACATAAGTAAATATTGGCAGATGCTGATATGATGCGCGATGAATCATTCATTCCTAAAAACATATACTACAAGCAAACAGTCAATGCAGACCCATTTGAAGCATGTCTTAACATAATATTGTCATACTCTGTCCAATCAGTGTGCAGTGTTTACATCACAAACTATAGAGGGTATGCGCGTGACAGCATCATATTCGAAGCTTATGGCATAACCTTTGAATATGATGCTGTCACGCGCATACCCTCTATAGTTGCAAAAAATAAAACTCAGTAGACGTTCCACTCAGTAGACGTTCCACTCAGTAGACGTTCCCGCATAACTTATGCGGGAACGTCTACTGAGTGGCAAAACAACCAAAAAAAAACCGTTCTGGCCTTGATGGCCCATACATCCAAACAGAAAGGTCCAAACAGATTAAACGACGTTAAACAACGTTAAAGCCCGAATATCTTTACTCTAATTTGAGTAAAAAACTGATAAAATATACAGCTAATCCTATTGTTAAAAACATGATTAAAGTTTGGCAGGATGTCAGACTTTATCTTTTGGATATCCAACCCAGTTTTTGATTCAGCCCAATTTGGGGAAATGAATATTTCACCCCAGGAAGGGCGGATGGGGGCTTCAAGATATGGGCCAAGCAAGGGATTAAACAATGGAAGGATGTTTTTGACAAAAGGGGGAATCTACTCTATTTTGATGAACTAGCTGCTAAATACAATTTATCCCGTACACACTTCTTTAAGTATTTACAACTCAGAAGCTTTATAGGGGTTAAACAGGTGAATTCTCTGACACTCCCTCCCCTGTCAATACTAGAAAAAGAGCTTATCAGAAACCCCTTTAATAGGGGCATCATTTCTGATTTATACTCTATGTTAGTAGAATTCTCTCCTGAATCCTCTGAATCCAAATATAATGCATGGAAGGCTGATCTACAAGAGGAATTGACATTGGAAGAGTGGAGCTCAGCCTGTATGGATGCTCAATCCCAGACGGGTAACACTCGGTTAAAACTGTTGCAATATAATTGGCTGATGAGGGTTTATATCACTCCAGAGAAATTAAATAAATTTAGTGCAGATATTCCAGATACTTGTATCAGATGTGGTAAAGACAAAGGTACACTTTTCCATTGTCTGTGCATGTCCAAGAGTGAAAGAATTCTGGGAAGAAGTGAGGAGGGAGATTCAGAAGATATTGTCGATAGATATTGAGCTTGACCCAAAACTGTTTCTATTAGCTCTTTACCCACCTGGCCATAAGATTCAGAGTAGCGAACAAAGATTTCTAGATTTATGTTTACTACAAGCCAAAGGGGCTATATAGCCTTATTGTGGAAAAAGATAGGCAAACCCAGTATTTCTCAGTGGTTTAGGGAGTTATCATTGTGTCTTCCTCTGGAAAGAATCACTTATACTTTGAAGAATAAAGAGAAGATGTTTGATAAGATATGGGGACGGTTTATCCAATATATTACGGTTAATGATTTATCTTATTTAATGGTGGAAACTGAAAATGTCTAATTGTATTCTCTGCAGCTGTTTGGTCTTGTGGCCATAAGGACTCTGTTGTTGTTACCATTCTAAGTGCCCTTATTTTACTATACTTGTAGGCTATGTACTGTATGTTATTGTTTAGTTTTGTTTGTTTTTCATTTTAAGTAATTGTATTGTATTGTATTGTCTGATGTATTGTGTATTGTTTTGTTGTATTGTCTGTTTGTCAAAAAAATAAAAATGCAATAAATATATTGTTAAAAAAACAAAACAACGTTAAACTCACTTTACCACTCGATTTGCCACTCACTTTATGCATGCGCATACAAAGAAAGAGTCATCCCTGCACCTAGACTAGTGAGATTTGAATAACTCAAGACAAGCATAGTTGCAATGGGCCTACAAGATTCGCTACACCACTAAGATACTGTACCTACTCTAAATACATTTCACCGCTGGAAGAAACTGCAGTCACTTAATGTTAATAGTATTTGTAGTAGATACCAGTAGCATAATTTGAAATGTGCAACCTATGGCCAGAAAAATAATGTTTGACTGGAATGTCTGTTTGACTGGAATGCTGAATTCCTACATTGACCATAATGCTTTGGTGCACTACCCCTCCTTGTGGATCATCATTAAAATAAGATCTGATTGCAAAAGGGGGGAAGTGGCCCTTTGCTGTCAACGAAGTCTACAATCACAACACCAGAGGGAGTTCCAAAAACCACGTTCAACCCTGATTCGGCTAAAAAAGGGGTTAAATAAATGTTGCTCTTGTGCCACTAAAACGTGTAATGCCTGCCTGCAGTTCCAGCTTTGACCAGTAGCGGCTGTTAACGGCTTCAGCACTGGCCAGCCACTCTGTGGGCTTGATATGTGCAGCCACATAAGCATAGTGTGTAACCTCTCGAGACAAGAGTGTATCTGCCTGAACTAACTTCACAAGCTACTTATCATTTTGACAATGACGTCCCCCTAGTGGTCGGTATGCAGAAACTCCTATATTAGACAGGTACACACCGGTGAAGGCCAGACGACCGAAAGGTTTGTGTTTCTGCAATGGCATCATGGATTATTAAAAACAAAACAAGTAAACGTTTTTAATGATGTCAACAGTTCAGCGTGTTGTGGTTTCACAAGCAAACAGGACATGGCCCACCGTCACACCTCTTAGTCTTCCTGTTCACTTAGATAAGCTAACAGGAAGTCTGTTCATCCCTTCCAAAAACAGTAGGCTAGTGGTGGAAGAAGTACTCAGATTTTGGACTTACAGTATGTCAAAGTATAGCAATATCACAATAGACAAATAGTGTGTTACAAGTAAAACAACTACAGGTATTAAAAATTGTATTTCAGCAAAAGTACAAAAGACTTGGCATCAATATAGGCTATACCCGTATACTTTTCAAAAATAGCCGATTTTTGAAACAAGCTACAAGCTCTCAACATTGAATACATGAAGGATAAATATATATTTTTTAAGATATTACGAGCAGGTTTAATTTGTAGGCCATCACATCCAAGATGGCGCCGGTAGGTGTGACAGCCAGCTAGCCTACCGGTGACGTCATCCTTTTTCTCCCTATTGAGACCAATCAAACCAGTTTCAGTGTCTTGAAGCTTGTTCCATTTGTGTGTGACTAGAGCATAATAAATCAAAGCAGTCTCTCCTTGTTCACTAGCTGTTCTTATGTGGACTGGTATATAATCTGTGTTTGTGATTTAGAATAGTATCCTAGTTTCTTTGAAGCACTCAAATAATTTTCTTTTTACCCTGTTGTTTCTTGACCAGGGTTCATCCCTACAGTACATTCCTAAATTATAGTTGTAAATTGTGACATGATAGAGTGGCCTTTTTCAATTTCTAATATAATGTATTGTAGCGCCGCTCCTATGTGTAGTACTGCCCCTTTAAGGGTATATAAGGGGTTACCATTTGAGGCCTCATGTTTGGCCAGAAGCCTGATTTGAGTGTTTGTTGGGGACCTGGAGGCATGAGGTGTACAGAGCCTACAACTACAGTACTTGGTAAGAAAACCTGAAACAAATGTTGCTGCTTTGATATTATCATTTTGATTATATGGGGATGTTTTAATTAGGGCATTTTATATTCCATTTACAGAGTTCGGCATGGTGTGATGTTTTGTGAGGGGGAGCTGGGACGCTCCTGCAGTAAAAGGTAGGGTAATGGGCTTTTGACATGGGGACAATATGTTAGTCAACTGTTTTACCAGATTGTTCTTTGGGCCATGTGGTGTTGAGGACATAGCACATACTGTAGGCTAGCCCTCCAAGCAGAACCCAAATGCTACTGAAGTTTCTGACATTTGTTCGACCCAGTGCATTGGGTCCTGTTCCACGTCGTCCATGCCACCTGATTAAAACATTTACTGGCTCATGTTTACATGTTAAAACGCCTCCCCGCGCTCTTTGACGATATTCTTCAGTATGAGGCTTTCTGAATATGTAAAGTATAAGTACACATACATACCTTTGCGAATATCTCCTGTGGCGCGGAAGCCGTTAAGTATTTTTAATATATGTTTGCCCGATTTGGAAGCTTGGATTCTTCTTTTCCTTCCTTGTTTATTGACACCTCATTGTACCGCCTATCTGGCTAGCTAGTGGCGCTATAGCTATGACACAGCAGATCAGAGGCAGGGACGTAGCCTCACAAGCCAACCGCACACCGGGAGGCGGTACAATAAACGGTAAACAAACAAGAAGAAATAAAGCGACCAAATCGGTCAAACAAAGATTAAAAATACTTAACGGCTTCCGCGCCACAGGAGATATTCGCAGCTGGATGTATAGCTACTTAAAGTTACCGAATTCAGAATAACTCAAGGAAAATAATGGCGTCACATGCCGCGGGTCCTATTTTAGAGAGAATCTCCATATCCGCATATAGGAATTTCCATACGAAAGTACAGTAGCGAGCAGGGACCCAACGTAAAACTCAACAAAATATCAAAAAAGTTTTACGTAGGGTCCCGAAAGGGGCTAACTGTAGGCCTACTGTATACAGTATACTGGGCCATTAACTATATTGCATGGTTTGGATTTTGTTTGCTGTGATTAGCTTACTTTATTACTTTATTTGCTTTTGCGTATTTATATTGTTTTGATTAGTTTATTTGCTGTTTACTAGGCCCTAAAGCCTCCCTACACCCGCCCTTGGGCTCAATGCCACTTTTAGGATCATGATTTTAATAACCCCTCTTCTCTTCTGTTATTTACTCTATTTCAATATGAGCCCGTACCATATTGGGGAACCTTACCTTGTTCAGTTACATTGTCCAGCAGTATATGTAGGAATAGCCGCAATTTTCAACTCTAGAGTTGCAAATTGCGGCTAATGTAGGAAAACATTAACCATGCCATCAGTTGAGTTGGTGGGAAAAAACAGGTTAGAGTTACATTGGTCCCAAGTACAACTATATCAACATCAGCTTAATCCCTATAATACCAGTAAAACGCCTGAGGGCGAGAAGCGACAGAGGTCGCGCTGAAATAACAGAGCTTCTCAATACGGCGTCCTCCGTGAGACTGTGGCGGTGGCCCAATAATGCTGCTCTCTTTTCAGGTTGCGCCGGCGTGTCCGTGAGGCGGTGGTGCTCCCTGGCATTCCCTGGCCAGGCGGCGGCGGCGGCGCTCGTCGGCAGTCTCCTCCGTGAGAGTGTGGAGGTGTCGCTGCTGGGGCAGATCGGCCTGTGCACGCATGCGCCCGGGTGACGGCAGACTGCTGGGTGAGTGCTGTCACTTTGGCATGGGATCAACTTTGACCAAGAAATGCACAGGTATATGGCCAAGGTTCATGGCCATGGCGTGTCATGTCACGATGCGTGACCATATATGGAGACGTGGCGTGGGTGACTAGACGTGATGTCACGATGCGTGACCATTATATGGAGGCGTGGGGTGACTGACAGACTGACGGGAAATGCACGTTTTCATAGTAAATACGATTTGCGGTCGCAATGATATGTTCTTATATGATGATACTATGTCCTTCCACTGTAGCAAGTGACCTGACTAGACTACAGTGTACCCACTAGTAGGCCTACACTACAGATCCATAGCCCTATTCTGATGGTAATCATTTCTCTGTTTGTTCAGTACGTTTAAAGCTCATAAAGCCTCCTGATGCGGTGTGGTGTGACGTGTAGAAACGTGTTGAAATATTCTGAATGTGAACATTTGTTTGTGAAAGTTTCTAAAAAATAAATAGAATCTTGACCTTCGGGTGTCAGATCCTGTGTGTAGCTGAGACATGACCTTTGACATGATCTAAATGTCTCAATGGACAAAATGCAAACACCCCAATTGTATATTGTATTAACAGCCCATACAGATTGGACAAAAATACATTATATTCATTAAAGAAAAGTTACATATAGTGCTGCTTTAAGTACAGTACATTTAAATGCATGTACTTTTGAATATATATATTTTTAAAGCTCTCCACTATCTTAACTCAATTAGGCCCTACATATTTGACTGAGCAACTTTCACTCGTAGCCAAGTATTTGACCAGGACTTGCAGGAGTATCCATAGTTTTGACTGGGGTTGTATTAAGTGAGTCTTGTCCACCCGACAGAAATTATATGAGGTTTCCGCCCTACAGCGACATGGTTAAAAGGTACCAGCATTTGGCTTATGGCAATCCACCCTGGTTAGTTGTTACATAGCTATATTTCTAATGCAATGAATCTGTGCAAACTGTTCTACACATGGCTGCTAATCTGTCTTGAATGTTGAGGCTCTACAGCAACAGCAGCACCCGGTTGGGGGTTACATGATCAAACACTTGTATAGTTTTGACATTACTTCTAAAATAAGTTATAGTTTACACAAATACATATATTCACGCACGCACGCACACGCATATTTCAGATTTTCTATTTGTCATACAATGAAGTGTATAGGGCTTACGTGGTTACAAAATAACTGATACCAGAGCAACACAGACCTGTAGTGGACTATGTATTTCTACATTCTTTAAATCAGCTGAATAAATCCATGACAGCCTTGGCAAGTCATGCCACTGTACTGGACTGGCTCCACACAGCGCAGGCATCAATGCAGAATGGTCCATCTTGTGTTATTTATCTGTAAAGTCAGTGCTTTCATTGCACATTACATAAACAAAATTTAGAACAAATGTTTTTTCACATACTGTATATTTTCTTCAAAATCATAAATGTGTCCTAGTCATCATCGACAAGTCTTGCCAGGGACACTTTTTGTCAGGTTGATGAGTGACCCTTGCTTGGCGACACTGCATGGAGTTCATAAGGAAGCAAAGTAACCAAAACACAGGGCGTTATGGAAACGGATCAGAGAATGCCTGCAGTAGTTTTACTTTAGAGACACTGCACGGTTGAAAGTGAATTATTACACAATACACACTCAGGAGGAAAAGCATATTGTCGGGCACACTTCACTTAGAAGCAATCATTTAGTCTGGAGGAAAAGCAAATATTGTCGGACACACTTCACTTAGAAACAATCATTTAGTCAGGAGGAAAATCATATTGTTGGTGTTGGGCGGAAACCTCATATAATAATAGCTCTGGTCCAAACTGGTTACCGGTACGTAACTTTTCAGGAAATAAAAAAGTGTTCCAATGAATCAAATGTATCGTTATTATATACTTTTCATTGGTTGAAAAAAAGATCAGACACACTTTCAGTTTATAGAATAAGAAAACGTATAAAATTATTAAAGTTATTATTGTGAGCTTTAAAACATGGTAAATGAGGTAATTAAGGATAAGAGAGTAAAACAGTTTGACTCATGTAGGTTTTAAGGTGACTAAACAGGTTTTTGATCATTAATGAATTCACCGTCTCTCGTCTGGAGAGGACAGAAAGGCAGAGGTAGGCAAAAACTCTTTGTCTTCTAAAAGACAGCTAGAGCAAGACAGTATCTGTTCACAAAATGGAGTCTTGACAATAGGCTTGAGAGCTTGGCAAGCTTGTCAAAACAACGCAATCTGGCAAAAACCAAGGCTTAAAGCTGCAATCCTTAAAGCTATATTCAGTGATTTCACTTATTATTAATATCACGTGCATGTGCACATGTTGTTACCGGGGTGGAACCCTTGTCTCTATGAGAGCCCAAACATTTTCCTAGAGAGAAGGCAAGGGAATCCCTGGAAAGGCCAATTAGACAGTAGCAGTAGACTATACTTGTCAACAAGTACATGTATAGGTGGGGCAGTCCTAGCCTGGCACACTGGGGTCAGGGTGGTCAGAAGTACATGTATAGGTGGGGCAGTCCTAGCCTGGCACACTGGGGTCAGGGTGGTCAGAAGTACATGTATAGGTGGGGCAGTCCTAGCCTGGCACACTGGGGTCAGGGTGGTGAGTACATGTATAGGTGGGGCAGTCCTAGCCTGGCACACTGGGGTCAGGGTGGTCAGAAGTACATGTATAGATGGGGCAGTCCTAGCCTGGCACACTGGGGTCAGGGTGGTCAGTACATGTATAGGTGGGGCAGTCCTAGCCTGGCACACTGGGGTCAGGGTGGTCAGAAGTACATGTATAGGTGGGGCAGTCCTAGCCTGGCACTGGGGTCAGGGTGGTCAGAAGTACATGTATAGGTGGGGCAGTCCTAGCCTGGCACACTGGGGTCAGGGTGGTCAGAAGTACATGTATAGGTGGGGCAGTCCTAGCCTGGCACACTGGGGTCAGGGTGGTCAGTAGCCTGGGCAGCATTCCTTTTCGGGTTTATGATCCGGTCGGGAGCGGATGATATCGTTACGTCATGATGTAGTCATTGTTTGGTAGTCATCAGGCCGGAACCCTCAATCTGGAACTTTATCTATCCATAAAGTTTATCTATCCATGCCCTGTGTTGTGATCTGAACACTTCTCTGTTGTGCACATTTTTGCGAGCCCTCTCCCTCCGCCTTGCTACCGAGGTCCTTGCTACACTCGGTATGTGTTCAGGTCGGACTCAAAATGCTGCCCACCCAATCAGAAATTTGGCCAAAAATAAATCTCCATAACATTTGTTTGCGTTGGCAGGACGCGCGTTTCCCCCACCGCCCTGTGATAGTCCTATATACCTGACACAAGGCGAGGGTCACCCTAACGGATACTATAGGTTAAAATGTTTTATTCAGTATAATACATCCCTGATTGCAGCTTTAAATACAGTTCCTGACAGGCTTCGTTGCAGGTAATTGTTTGCAGGTGGACACTCTGGCAGGGAACAGCTCCAGTCCACGCGTGCGAGCGCACACACACACACAAAGAACTAGGTCACACTGTGGTAATAACACTATTACAGACAGTATATTATGCACAAATACAGTGCGTTTCAGTACGAATAGTCTTAGTCCTCTACGAATCGTCGTAATCCTCTATGAATCGCCATAATCCTCTACGAATCGCCGCAATCCTCTACAAATCACCGTAATCCTAATATAGACTGTCACAAACGTGCATGGTCACGGTGTCACGGACCACGGTGACAGGGACAGGAGGAGGAGATGCAGGGGGAAACTTTTTTTATTGGCTTTTTCCATCATGTAACTATTATTTCCATATGTTTGGTCGTATTGCAGTTGTTCATGTCGCAAAAACGAGGGCGAGGCTTGATTTCATATAGGGCGTGCCAGATTGATTTCAGGTGTCACATTTATTAACGCTCTGAACGAAATTAAGGAAGGATCAGCTGTTTGCAATCACTTCATAAATGCCGTGCCGACGTGAGTGTACTACGAAACCGACACTTTGAGGCAGATTTTACACTCCATTGATAAATGAGGGCCTTAGCGTACGTGCATCTTTTATTTTGTACTAGTCCTTACCCGTTCTGAATATATGAACAGCAAATGATGTTCAGTGTGGGTAATGTGATGTAATGGATCACATTACTGATAGGGGGGGAATTGTTTACAGATGGTCTTGGGCATTTTGGTTGGGCACAAAAGTAATGCTGCAAATTTGGTGGTGATATTCTGCCCGGAATGTGTCGTTGGTGAGCTACTGAGCCAGCGTTGGTCATTGCATCCGTCTATGTATTTTTGTCATTGTGTTCCGACGGCACGGGATCTGTCTTCCCCGGATTATAGTATTCATATGTTATGATCCAACAGATATAAAAGTGCACAGTATTGTAACTGTTGCCATGGCAATGCCCCGTCCGGGTGGAGTTAAACCTTGTTGTTGTTGCGTGCTAACAGTAGGCGGTTAAGAAAACGTCTCCATTTGGCCACCCCGAGTCCCCGACAGATAAGCATTCCGTTATGATGGAGCTGTTCAGTGTGTGACGCAGCCACGCTGTGTGCGCACAGGGCTGTAACCTGTCGTTGGACCTGTCAGTGTCCAGGCTTTCAGCGTGCATGTAGCTCATGTGTACGGCACGGCGGAGGAGGTGGTAGAGGAGGGAGCGGACAGTGTGGTGTCGAAACAGATGTTGCGCGGACAACTGTGTCCCTGTGTATTAATCAGTGTCCGTCCCAAAATGCATTTCACTGGTGACACGTGATTTCCGGGGAGATGAGTTGTTTTTGACGCAAATTAATTTAATTAAGATGATTGTTAGAATGTTTGGTGTGTGTAATGCGGGGCAGATTGAGGTTGGAGGACAGGGCTGTGCGGCGCTAGGTTCCGTGAGGCTGTCCGTGCGTTGTGGCGTTGTGAGGAGGCGCTTTGCTCTATGCGGAAGTGGACAGACACACAAAGCGGTGCTTGAATTTAATAATGATTCCTAGTTTTTGAGTTATTAAACATTTTGAGCCTCTGCCTCCTCCTGCATTTGGGTCCTACAAACTCTTCTGACTCAAACCGTGACAGTTCTTTTTCACTACTTTAGCATGGCAATGTTCCACAACGAACTAAGGCATTCATTTATGGAAGAAAAATAAAAATCATTGAAATATGGAAATTTCTGCCTGACATCAAAAAATCTATATTGGGGTTGTATTTTCCATAACCGTTATTCTCCTGTGATGTTATGTTGTGTGTGATGTGTGCTAAAAATGAAATCTGATTTGATTTTGGGGTAATTTAATTTCCTGTGCTGCCAGAAAGGCTGCCAGCTAGCAGAGCCTCCCAAAAATATCTCTCTCTCTCACTCACACGCACACGCACACCGCACACGCACACGCACACGCACACACACACAATGGAAAACACTTGAAGAGTGAAAGCAGCTGAGGTGAGATCAGACAGACGACAGACAGAGTGTCTCTGTCTAAGAGAGATTATTCATGTGAAACAATGTTAGATAAAACCTCTGGGAACAAATGGCAGTGCTAATGGAAAATTGCTAAAAGCTAATGGTAAATACTAGCGCACTGCTTCCAACACGGGTCCAAAAGGACACTTACAGTACGGGTCTGTAAATGTGAGTGTAGCCTATACAAATGGCAGTTTCGACAAACAGCATGCTGTTAGAGGTGTGCTTGTCGCAAAAGTAACAGTATTAGATTAAGCACAAATAAAACTCATGTATATTAATGTACTTTAAACTGAAGAAGAAAAATCCACTGCAGAAGATTTGAGAGCAGAAATCCACCCCCACCCACCCACCCACCACTCCCCGACGAGAGTGTTGCGTTTCCTCATGCTGATCGGCTACTTTCGCACAGTGCGTATGTCTAGCAGCGGAACTGTTAACTAAATTAAAATGGTCCAATCATGGTGCAGAAACTGCAGATGGTCCGTATCGTAGACCATTCCCAACACGTGGGCCACATGTGGCCCACTGGTGGGATGCGAGGATATTGCAAGTGGGTCCACAAATAATTGGCAAAAGGCCCCTTTAGGCTGCTCAACAGTGCCACTTTCGGTCAGCCAGCGGTATTGCAGCTGTTCGTACCACAGACAGACAGGCAGACAAAATCATGGCACACAGTGACACAAGATGTTTTCAGCCTACAGATATATAATGTAAGTTCAATAGTCTGATAACAGATTGAGACCAAGAGAACATTTCACTTATAAAATGTAAATACAAGTGTGAATATTATATTCGATCTTGGCATTCAGCCTATCTGCTCCATTACTCACATTATGCACATTAGCAGACAACCCTTTAAAGGGAGATGTACATCTGCTTTCTTCGAGGCTATTCACACTTTTCCTGGGCTGTGTGTGCTCCAGTTCCTGTTGATTTCATTGGATATCATTGGTCATCTGACCAGTTTAATTGGATTTCATTGGATCAAATCGACTGGAGCACACACAGCCCAGGAAAAGTGTGAAATTTGTGAATACATCTATAAAGCTGAGGAAGCCTATCAGGTCCAGACGTGTCCGTTGCTTGTCCATGAGAGGTAAATAAACCATGTGAAAATGACATGTATTGTGTGCTGGTTACTGTGTGCGGGCCTTCTGCTTTTGCAGATATTTTCTCTCAATCTATAAAGAAAGCAGAGCCTAGCCTGGTGGTGTTGATGGTGGGAGCAAACAAAACACACAGCCTACAACCATAGACCTAGATAGGTTGACGCCTCCTTCAGCTCTGGGGCGTGTGTATCGTGTAACGTGACGCGGAAGCATCGCGGGGATGTTCGGTAGGCCAATCAGAGGCAATGTAAAACGCTTGTTTTCTCATGCCAATAAAGCTCATTTGGATTGAATTGAAATGTCTTGGAAAAGACATGGAGAAATTACAGTTGTATAATTTGCCATAGGCTATTAAGAGATGAATAGTGAGCCATGCTTTACAGTGTTGCAGCTGCACATACTGGCTTAAAAACTGTGCCGCGAGTTGAGACTTGACATGAGCTTTGATTGTAGCTCACATCCAAATAAATACTGAGCTTTCTGTGTCATTGAGAGAGAGAGAGAGAGAGAGAGAGAGAGAGAGAGAGAGAGAGAGAGAGAAGCATGAGAGTGTTGTGAAATAATGTAAACATTTTGTTCATTTGAATAAGACTAATTGAGCAAAGGTCTGCACCCAACATTACAATATAAACTAGAAATGCACTCTGTGGAGGTGCCAACTTGAGCCTTGCACACAAGTAGGGCATACATGGCCACCATCAGCAGCCAATAAGTGTAAAATGTGAAAAAATGGCACCCAATGCCTCCCTGCTTTGGCACTCTGCTTCAAGGGTTGGACTAGGGTAAGTCACTCGAGGTTCCCCAATATGGCGGCCCGCGAGGGCTAATGAAAGTTACAGGTACAGTATGGTGTGTGCATAATAACTTGCACATCAAGGTGCCTCACGCTGCACGTGTCAGGCTCCTGCCAAAATGGACCTCAGGATCGGCAAGGCTTCTATTGAGACATTTAGATTGTGTCAAAGGTCATGTCTCACCTAGACACATGATCTGACACAAATTTTGACCTGATGATCAAGATTCATTCAATTCATCCCCTGAGCAAGCAGGCAGCTATAGGTTCTATTGGCTCAATGGTAAAAATTAGGGCCCGATCACAATTCTTTTGCTCCTGATCCGATTCCAATCATTTGATTTTGAGTATCGATACCGATTTTTCCCGACCCGTTATTATTATTATTTTACACTTATATATTTTTACACTTATGCCATATCACAATAGTACAATATGCAAAATGACAGATGATATCCAGTCTAATTTCATGATATGGATATTGATACTATGAATGGCCCGATCACGTTTTTTTGCTCCGATCCAATTCCGATGATGTGATCGGGAGAACCCTAGTAAAAATGGCATCACTTGCGCAGCTAGCCGGTATTGGTTTAACTAATTTAGCTGGGGGAACCCCAAGGACATCTGGGGTCCCCGAACCACACTTTGAGAACCATTGTAGGGTTTCAGTAGGCCTACTGTAGTTCACAGGGTCTATTGTGAGGACCCACTTGGATTTTGGTTTTTAGGATCTGACCCAGGTTCTATTTATAGAGGGTTTGATATGGAAAATATTATGCAGAGCTGTTTTCTTTACTTATCGGGGTGAACCAATGAACTCTTCATTTCGTTAGGGACATCCTGTCGCCATTGTTTAGTTGTGTCTTGTATGTTTCTTTGTCTATTTTCGGCATCAGTGTTATTTGTGTTTTATTTAATCCGACCGCCACTCTCCACAATAACATGACAGATTTGCACATATTGATGATAACATTTATTCTGTGTTCTGTTTTATTGTATTGTTTTCTCAGACTGTCCAAGATAAACAGACAGGAGGAGCAAAGCTGAGAGGGAGACGGTGCAGGAGAGACAGACAGACGGTAGGAAAGCTATGATGGCGAATGTGTAGGACTCGGGAGATACAGATGGGAAACCTGAGAGGAAGGCAGAGCAGGAGAGACAAACAGGAAAGCTGCGAGGGAGACAGAGTATTACTTACTTTATAATAGACAATCAGACATTTATTTACTGCCTGGGCTGTGGCTCAGCAGTCCAGGCACCCTGGCTGGTAGCCCAGACAGGCAGTGTACTGCGGGTTCGACTCCCGATCCTGACGGTCTTTACTGCGTGTCACCCCCCCCATCTCTCTTCCCATTTCCTGTCACCCTACTATCTATCCCTCTATAAAAAAGGAAGAAAAAAAAAAAAAAAGTTGAATGGGACGGCCTTGTCCACAAATCATATAAATCTTGTTTAACCTTTCAGAGTTTGACATTTGAGTTTGTTGATACTATACAGCCCTCAAAATGATAAAATCATTGATTTACAGGTTTACAGCTGTGGGCTGAGAAACTAGATGTCTTCATTGCTTATGAATTGCTTATCGTTTCTAACGCTTATTGTATATTTGGGTATATTTGTACCTTCAGTCGATGCTTCATATCCATATGAGTGAAAAGGCCAGGGTGATCGGTTTATTTTTCAAACAGTTCTTATGAGGCGATCTAAAATCCCCCTATGGAGATTACAATGCAAATAAAAAGTACACGAGCCTGGGGACTGACACCCTCTACTGAGAGTGACGTCAGGACTTCGGTGCTCTATTTTGATACAGCCTGCCTGCTCATTTCCATCTTTCATCTTTATGTTTTTGTTTTCATAAATTAATGCCCTATTTTGTTCTTTGTGTACAGTGTTGTGGACATGTAGTCGCACACGTGTCGCAGTGCAATGTGTTGCTGTTTTATGTTCAGACAAGTCTGTAGATTTCATAAATATTTAACCAGTCAAATCTATTAAGTATTAACAGTTTTCGCCTAAATAATAACTGCAGTGGATCCATTGGAACATATTAACAGTTTTGGACATAGGCTACAAGGTTTCCACCCACTGCAACGATATACTGCGTAAACATGTTGCTGATATAGGATATAGTTCTAGTAAATGTTATATGCAAGCTTGAGGGTTGTGAATGAATCTATGGGTAAGGTATGCAGTGAGTTTCCTGCCCATTACATTTTACAACGCCACCATAAGTGGTAGTGGAAAAAGTACTCTTGAGTAAAAGTAGCAAAACCACAGTGTAAAAATACTTCAAATCAAAGCACAAAAGTATATTGGCATCAAAAAAGTACCTACAGTCTGCTGTATGAAACCAGCCAATCTACAAGCACATGTCATGAATGTAATGTAACACTTGGTGAGCTTGCCTTGTAGATGTCTGCAAAGTATAGTCAAATGGGTGTAGTATTACATAAATTACTTAAATATTAAATATAAATACATTTAATTACTCAAGTAAAGTAAGAGCACCGTGAAATTGTACTTTACTACAGTATACTTGAGTGATTGTACTTGGTTACTTTACACCACAGTGGGGTATGGCTGCTTTATTTGTGGGACAGCTAGACCACAGCGCAGCCAGACGCATGCACAGTTTGCTCTTTAAAAGACACAGGGAGCCATGTTGTCTCCATAGTTCAGCTCTGGGGCTGTTGCTTGGTAGCCCCGAAAAAACGAGGCCACACAAGGACACACTAGTAGACATGAATCCAGTTTGCCTGGGATTCATTAGGCCAGTGACTCATTCACACGCACGCACCCACACGCATGTGTGCACACGCACGCAAAGGTTTGCATTACTATGCTTGTGAGAACAAGCATTTTGACCCTAAAGCCAAAAATACGGCTTGCACACACACACTCACGCACACACGTGCGCGCGCCCACACACAGTAGTGAGGTAAAGAGAGACTGTTTGCTCTATCACTCAGCAGGATCATACAATACATAACACAGTCATCATGTTACAGGGCTCCATGCCAGTGTATGTACATACCATACAGTTACAGTACGCACGGCACGGCAAGAACCATTTCATCTAGGGAATGCTTCATGTTTCTCATAATGGTTCTAGAGCAGTACGTGGTTCCCAAACTTTGTAGCTCGAGACCCAAAAGAGAGATATGTGATATGTCTCCCTGGGACCCAAACTAATGGAAATAGCCGAAAAATAATTTGTAGATCTGCTATTTTCATTATATTCTTTCTAATTTATTTGAAATGCATTTTATTCATATTTTTATTTTTGTATTTGAATGTTTTTAATTCAATTTTGAAATTATAATTAAAAACAAAATGTAGGAAAAAATAAATAAAGGATTTTTATTTGCGACTGGGTCCACAACCCAATAATGGGTCCCGAGCTAATTTTGGGAAACAATGTTTTAGAGAACCTTTTTACTTCTTTGAGGAATGTCTTAATAGGTGAGCAAAATATCAGATCTACAAGCTCACAAGAGCTACTAGTGTTGTGAGCTAGTAGATCGGCTCAGAGTTATGGGAGTGTGGCCTACAGTATAATGCATAGTAAAGTGGGGGTCCTGACTCGAGAATGAAAAGAGAATCGCTGTTCTATGGCATTTCTCTGAAGAACCAGTCTTTAGTTCCAGTTAGCATACTCATACTGTGTGTACAGTAGAGAGGAGAAGATGGTCTGTTTGCTCTCCGTCACTCAGTCAACAGTGTTTTGTTTGTTCCCCGTCACTCGGCTCAACAACACAATAAGGTCTCCCAGCTTCTGTTTGACCCCAGCAATTACAGGTCGTTTGCAATGGCCCTCCCTCCCTCGTTCAGTCCTGTGACACTATTGGCTCCGCTCCTTATGGATAGGCCCGGGTAAACCCATAATCTTCCACAACATGCTTTCCGCAACTCGTGAAGTTCTGGGATAAATTCTTTGTTTACAACTGGAACTGGGGAGCTACGTCATTTAAAAAAATCTAAATCTGAATTAAAAAATCAGACGAGTCTGAAGTGAGTGGTACTGTACTGTACTGTAAGCTCACACTGAAGGTATGAGTTAATACCATCTCCCGAGCAGGGCCAAATCAGGCTCTCGGAACCTTATCTGATACAGAGCCGTAGCGTTTGAAAACAAGTCCAGTCCAGAACCCATGACATGCATACACGCCACAACATGGTTCACTTGGTTCTGTAGTAAAAAAGAGCCATACATGTAGAAAGCAGAAGAATCGCCACCAGCACTCACACAAATATCCTTTGCCTTTTTATTAATCTCAACCTTTTTGAGTGGTGCAACCACTCCAAGGAACAGCAATGTCCGTGTTCACCTATGTGTCCGTGTGACGTTAATGAGCACCAGTATAAGACTATTAGTACCAGTAGGGGCGCTGTTGTGCCAGAAACAGAGAGAGAGAGAGAGAGAGAGAGAGTGCTACACTGTTGCCTGCTGAGAGAGAGGGGGGGAGGTGGGTGGGAGGAGTTGCACAACTCAGTTTACACGCGTGTGATTTTTATTTAAAGGATGCCCAGTATGTATACACATTATAGGCCACGGACCTAATCTGCGCTGTATAATACAGTGTTAATTTAACAAATCAAAACGGGTTTGTACAATTTTGTAACAGTTTTCACTCTCTCTTAGTTACAGACCCGTAGGGTTAATTTGGTCTCTATCAATCATTTTGTCAAAATATTTCCAGATGGGGGGGGTTAGTCTCCAGCCACATTCAGATCAATTTGGAGGTCCTTGACATGAAAACGTTTAAGAAACCACTGCTCTAAAAGCATCAGTCTGCAGAGCGCTAATAGATGTTGACAGGTCTCATATGGATCAATACCACTGGAGCCTGGGTTCTGCTACTTTAAATATCTTTGCCCATCATTCACATGCTGAAGATGTCTGCTCTGACCAACAAAAGAATTAAGACTGATGACTAATTGATGAGGATCACTAATCAATATCTTTGTTTCCCTTTTCTATGAAATATAAATATGTCTTCGATGCATTGAGCTGAATGTTTGAGCTGAATGATTAGGCCTAATGGTCGAGTATGATTGTCTTATAAACCTAAAAACATGTTTTACTACTACTTTACTTTAAGATAAAAAAAAAAAAAAGGTTATGTAACAGATCTCTGCTAGTATGTACCACAATGGAAACTAGTCTCCAGATTTTTTTTGTGCTATTGTACCTCTGTGCTCTTATGTTGACTAATAAAGTATACTAAAAAAACAGTTAAATGGGTTAACTGGTTACTTTGTAAACCGTTCTCATGGAACCCTACAAATGGAACCATTTTTATGGGAGTTAGTTTGCCATTTTATGGGGAACTCTTTTCGTCATTCTTCGTCAACTTCATCGTCATTCTACAAGGAAAACATTAGAAGGAAGAAGGATGGAGAAAATAAGGAAAGAATTAAGGAGCTGCCAGGCAAGAAGCAGAAGGACAATTATTGGCTGTTAAACTTTCCCCTCTCGGGGGGGGAGGGGGGTGAGAGAGATTGGAGATGAGGGTTCTGGGCGGGAGACGAAGAGGAATGCCGGGTGGAGGGTATCGAGGGAGTAGTAGGAGTGGTGCCAGCCCCAATGTTATGAGGCTCTCTGTTTTGGTCCAACCTGGCAACACCCCACTCCGCGCCCAATGAACTCTGTCAGTTCGTCCTCGTCCATTTTTCTCCTAAGGGTACTAGAGACTACTGATTGATATGAAATTGCACTGCAGGGCGTGAGGAAGGAGACTGTTCACACAGTAGTATGCCATGGGATATGCCGCAGCCCGCAGCGACCCCTTTTAGCCCCCGCCCCCTTTTTCCAGAGAAAGCATTCCATGTAACTTGATAAGATCGAGGCTTTCAAAGCTAGCTCACCATATTTAGCTGTTTGTCTGATCAATGTGTGTTGTCCGTTGAGAGAGTTAAGACTATAGCTATTCCACAGGTTTTTCTTTTAAGCCCAAACCCACACCAGTTGCAACTCATTGCAACAAAACCGTTGAGGTCAACCACACCAATGCAACTTCTTCCAACTCAAGGAGTTTCACTATGGGTTGTCTCCAATAAATGCTGCAGCTTTGATACAGGCTTCATAGAGTTGTTGGAAAGCACTATCGGTGTTGTGTAAATAAATGTGTAATTTCAGACATTTTTGTGTGTGGGAAAAATACAAAATGTTCCTATCACACAAACATTTGGTCGCCCTCTTAACAGGATCCCCTGTTGAAGACATCTGGGCTATTAGAGTATACTGTATAGTTGCAATTGCGGTCTCCGCAGGTTATGGGATCTGTAATCGCAGACTGTACACGGTCCTATAGGCCGGGTGAACCTCAAACAGTTCGTTTAATTAGCCCTTCGCTAAATTCCACCCCAAAAAGTGAATCCAAATAGTGACAATCCAAATAGTTGATCAACTGTTGCTATGCAGGTCAAGCTTTCACCACCTGTCAATGTTATTTTGCATGAACATGTTGACGTTGAACATGCATGGCTTAACGTCAAAGTCACACGACTGACCCACCCAGGTGATGGCAATAATACTAATGACCGTAGTCTTGTGGTCTTACCATGCAACATGAAAACTCTGGTAGGATGTTAAAAGTAGTTTTCTCCCTCTGTCATTTCTTCGTATTTCTAGTTTATTTAAAGATGGAGTGCCACCCTACAACATGATCGTCAGGTCTTATTGTTCTATAAAGAGGAAGAAGTTTTTTTCTTTTTAATGTTTTTATGTGGGCACGCCCACAAGTATGCCTGGTTTGCCTGGTGGGTGGTGATGGTTGGTGATCCACCTGAACGTAAGCCGCACCCACACCTGTTGTTGTATGATAAAGGGGGAGGGGCTGATAATGTGATGTCACTATATTACTGGTCAGCCTTCAGGAAGAAACCCTAAATACAAAGTGAATACACCATTGCACATAAAAACGACTCCAAGGTGTCTAATGAAATACTGTCACCTCATAGACACATGACAAACTGGAAAAATACAAATTGTGGCACCCAGAATTTTTTAGTCACAACTTAGTTCTTGTTAATGCTTTCCAATGGTTAAATATTGGAATCCCTACCCACATCAATGCAGACAGCAGTGACACCTATACATTTAAAGAGGAATTGACACAGAAGTTGGACCTGGAATTATCCTTTTGGAATCATAGTTCTTATTGATTGAAAATGTCAATGAGTGGCTGGATGAGTTTGAATGGGGATGAAAAAGGTTTAGAGACAGACTCAAGCACGTTATGGATCTTCCTCTCCGTTAGAAAAGATCCTTGTGGCCTGGGCCATGGCTCAGTGGTCCAGGCACCTTGGCTGGTGATCCTGTCTGGCAGTGTGCCGTGTGTTTGACTCCCGATCCCGACGGCCTTTACAATTTACAATTTAGGCATTTAGCAGACGCTCTTAATCCAGATCGACTTACATTTAAGCAAGAACAAAAGCATGGGAATACATCACATAAAAACATTTATCATGAAACATGCGTAAGCTAAGAAAGTAACAGTGGAATATCTATATAATGAAACTATACATACACTATACATATAAACTATACATATTTACTACTATGCTATACATATGTACTATGGCGTGCTATGACTATATACAATACAATTATAGTGCTGTCTACATAACATGCTATAAGTCTGTGTCAAATGCTATCTAAGCCAACAGAAATGCTATCTAAGGGGTTAGGGTAAGTGCTATGGGCCATGATGGAGTCTGAAAAGGTGGGTTTTCAGGCTACGGCGGAAGATTGGGAGTGATGCTGCAGTTCTGACTGCAATGGGAAGTGCATTCCACAGTTTTGGAGCCTTTACTGCATGTCTTCCCCCCCATCTATCGCCCCATTTCCTGTCAGCCTACTGTCTGTCCCTCCATAAAAAATATAAAATAAGGGCGAAAGCCACACAAAAAAAAGATCCTTGTGAAAACTTACAGTAGGCCTAGTTAGATGCAATTAGATTGTTTCTGTTCTGTTTGATTATATCTAGGCCTACTGTAAATTCTCTGACCAGGGAAACAATGCATTTTCATAAGCCAAACTAGCATGGAAAGGTTGACAGACCTTTACAAATCCCTCAGGGGAAATTAAGCATGGAACAAAAGGATATGCACGTACATGTAAGAGTAGGGCGTTACAACTAGGATTGAATAAAATGTATAAATAATAAAATAAATTGGCAGTCATCTAGAGCTGACATCCTTGGGGGCTTATCTTTAACAAAGCTGTGACCCTTTCACGCACGCACGCATGCACAGACACACAAACTTCAGTTTTTCAGACATCTTATGTTAATTGTTAACCACTTAAGCCCTATTTGTACAACGAATAGCGAAAATAGCCGATCTAGACACTCAAAGCTTGAAGATCTTGTACAGCTTGGCAGAGCTCTGTATGTTGATTTTTGTGCTACATGTTTTTAAAACATAATGATATGGTGAAAGTCTGCAGTCTCTGGAGTTTCCATGATGCAAGCCTTTTGTTTTCCTTTCCTGGGTAGAGGCCGGGTCCCAGCAAAGATATTCACAGCACAGTAATCTAGATTTGTAGGCATTGTTTCAGGAAAAACTACAGAGAACCGCCGTAATGATAATATAAGGCTCACTTTATTTTGAGGGGAAATGGGGGGAGAGAGAGGTGCAGAGTATCCGAGTAACACCCAGCAAAGTTTGTCGAGATCAGGATTCAAACTCACTGACACGCTGTCTAGGCTAGGACCACTATACGCCAGCAGCCTGGGCCTCATGCAATCAACTTTTATATTTGACATGGAAAGGAATATATGACAAAACAAAAAAGTGATGTTTGAAGCAGTTTTACAATTTGAAACCAAAATAATTTGTTTTCTCATGCCAGTAAAGCTCAATTGAATTGTAGCCTGGCGCAGCTTGCCTTCATCTGCCTTTGAAATGTGGTCTATTAGTATCGCAACGCAAGCCTAAATGAATTGATCCCAGAAAAGAGGGAAGTGTAGCTATAGGGTTAAAAATGTAAAAAGAAGCGAGACCATAATCCACTCAGTCTTAGTCTTGGCCTCACTCCACTGGATCCCTTTAAGCTTTTAATGTTATTAAAATAAAAAATGGGTTGGCTCCCCCGTCTAGTGAGACCACATTACTCCAGTCTTGGCCTCAGTCTACTTACTCCCTGTCCACTTCCGAATTGATTTTATTAAGCTTTTTTTAAATCCAAAATGTGTTGTCTTTCCTGCCTCTTGCAGAACTTTTGTAACCACCAGCGTTGCATTGGTCACTATTGCACGTGGTACCACGCCTCCGCCCAGAGATTTTTCAGGAGCACATGCATGATGCACATGCATTGATTACAAAAAAATCACACCCGTGTGAACTGATTGGTGCAATTAACTCCCCTCTCTCTCTCTCTCTCTCTCTCTCTCTCTCTCATTAGCAGGCAACAGTACAGCACTATCTCTCTCTCTCTGTTTCTGGCACAACAGCGCCCCTACTGGTAGGCTACTAATAGTCATACTCGTGCTCATTAAAGTCACATACATAGGCGGACACATAGGTGAACAACACGGACATTCGGAAAAACAATTGTCTGAAGTAAGGGGTGCTCTTATCATCATACATCACATTTCGTGCTCATACACACAAAACTGTGCATTCCAGGCCCATTCCGTTCTCTCTCTCTCTCTCTCTCTCTCTCTCTCTCTCTCTCTCTCTCTCTCTCTCAATTCAAAGGGCTTTATTGGCATGAGAAAACATACGTTTACATTGCCAAAGCACAATACAGCAATACAATCGAAACAAAAATGATGTACATTTGAAAGTCAGAATCTTCAATAGATCAATTTATATGTACCAAGATCACTGGATGCAGGTATAGTGCAGGGATATACACAATGATTAGTCTTTAGGGTGGTTGTGTTACGTTTGATATCCCAACCCTTAAGCCGGTGTAAACCTATAGGTTCACACCACACAACAAGGTTTACAAAGGCTGCCGGGTGTCACACTAGCGTAAATTAACATTTTCTTGCTTTTCCAGCAATGGATAGAACGCTCCCAAAAACAAATTAGTCTATGTGACACATCTAGGAATCTGCATTCAAAGATGTTCCTAGAAGCTTTGTCATTGGTAAAAAAAAAAAAAAAAACCCTGTCTCAATAGTAACCAATCAGGAAGTAGACAGGCAAATCGACCAATGACAAATGCAGATTGCAGCCCGCAGATGTGTCACAGAGACAAATGTTTTGGGAGCATTTTACACATTGCTGGCTGTCTGAATACCAAAAAAAATAAAAGGACATTCAAATTTAGACAAATTATTGCTTATAGCAGCTTTAAGTGACTTCTTACAGCTTTGATGTTTAATGTTTTCATAGATAACTCGGGGGCACGGTGGCACAGTTGGTAGTGCTGTCGCCTCACAGCTAGAAGGTCCTGTGTTCGATTCCCGCTCGGGGCGCTGTGGGTGCTGGCGGCGTGTTTCCTCCTCCACGTCATCAGTGCCCATACCCGAAGGCGGGGTTGGCGAAAGGGCCTTTCTGTGTGGAGTTTGCATGTTCTCCCCGTGTCCCCTATAGGGTAGGTACCCTCACAAAAACATGCAGTAATCCTGGTCTCTAAACTGCCTCCCCCTGGCCAGCCGGGACGCCTGATGGAGGGGAAAGGAACTGGTTGGAATAACGTGTTCCTTCCACGCGCTACGACGTCCAACCAGGGAAACTCCCCCCTGTCAGGTGTAAAGGAGCAACTTGGACACTCAAGCATGAAGGAAGCATGAGTTAAGTCCGTTGCTCTCCCTAGGTTGGCGGAGGGTGTGTAGAGCCCAGGATCACATCACAGGATGATTGACACAGGGGTGAAAAATGGGTTACAAAATCGTGGGACAAAAAAAGAAAAGAAAAAAAAAATAGATAACTTTTGGTTTGTTTGCTTACATATTGTCTTTGCTAATTATATTGGATTCATGTCGAGATGCATTTTCAGACAAGGCGACCCCCTGTAGTAACCGTAAGGACCCCCTGTTGAAGACGGGCTCTACTATAGTGAATAGGCTAATAAACAACAACAGTGCTGTGGTTGCATATTGGCTTCAGAGACAGAACTTCTAAACAAACAAAAGCTGAAAAGGCCCTTATAAACATCATCAAATGATGCATACTGAGTTCATTGTATGTTAGCCCACAAGCCCCGGGAAACTGAACATGTATTGTACTCCTCCTTGATTGTGTGGCTTCTCAACCGTAATTGTGATGTAATTCCTTGTCTTGAAAAGAGTACATTGATGTTAATCGTCATCAAATTATATTGTTTACATTTTAGCTATTGGTGGTTTTAAGAAAAGCTGGTGCAGTGCAGTTAGTTGCTATCTGTTGTTACACACAACAATCTATTTTATTTTTATTGGAAAATGAAAAATATAAAATGTTATGTTAAAAAAGAAAGCTGATAAATGTATATAAAATATGTATCAATCAACATAAATGTCAGGGGTGCTCACAAAAGCCAGAGTAATTGTTAAACTGACCCCAGACATGTTCTTGAACCTTATTTCTGAGGCTTCATAGCTTACATTAGATAATCAAGTTAAAAGTAAATCAATGATCCTGAAAATCTGAAAAGCAAAACATCATTCATTTAAGTGAGTGCATGTGTGGGTGCGTGCGGCGTGCGAGCGTGCATGTGGCGTGCGCGCGTGCACGTGTGTGTGTGCGTGCGTGCATGTGTGCACGTGTGTGTGCGTGCCTGATTGCGTGCGTGTATGGTTGTACATGCATCTGTGTGCCAACTGCCAACCCACAAGCTTGGCTTTTTCCACTCTCTCAGTGTTTTGGGCGGGAAGCAGGGGAGGGGGAGGGGTACAATGAGCCTGTCGTATCGGATGCACAAAATGTTCCTTTTACCTCTTTCAGCTTTCAAAGTTCTTGAGTTATTTTCGCTCATGGCGTACATGCCAAGCATGGCCCCTTTCCAGACCTGCCATCATGTCCTCGAAGGAATTTCACGATCCACTTTCTAATAGACCAGATCATGCACAGTAAAAGTCCTCGGGTGTTGACTTATCCATTTGTAAATTAACTTGGATTATAGCCTACAAAGGTAACCAAATAGGGTTACCTTTGTACTACACTCCCAGCGTTAAATGTACAACGAAGACTTTAACATGTCGTGTATACTGTGTAACTGGCTTTGCTGTGTTTACACAGTATTTTATTAGCTCAGCTGAAGACAAAACCAGGCTATTGGTGGTTCGGTCCGTAGAGGATAGGCGAGCATACCGCAAAGTCTGATTTAAATCTGTGTCATGCGAAAATAGCCAACATGCAAGATCACATATCGGCTATTTTCGGCATGCGACACCACCATACAACGGTAGTAATGAGACTTGAATGTGCTGGAGTCACTTCGTTTCAGATCCCACACTAGCTGGGGTCCACAGGAAAGGGTGGAGAGTGAAAGAGCAAGGAATGCATGTGAACTTACATAATAGTCCTGTCCTGTTACAACTGGCATTTTGTAATAACAGGCATGTCCGTCAAAGTGTTTTTTTTCCCCGTTTTTTTTTAATACAGGCCATGACAATGGTCCTGTTGTATATGGGCCAATTCATCTTTTAGTGGGGCTTTGGCCTCACATCACCCCAGCTGCAGCATCAATCTGGAAACCCATGGGCAAACAAAGGAAAGAAACGGCACCCTCTGCTGTTTGTTAGCTTCCTTTGAATTTGCCAATAGAATGTGGAAAACAGGATGTTGGTCCTCCCTCATCCCTCCTCTTCCGGTGGGGCGCTTATGTTTTCATTCCACTAATCCCCAATGTATACACAGTAGCGACACTAGGAATCTGTTCTTGAGAGATAATACTGCAGCACTGATATCTTAACTCGCTGAAATCTTGATGGATTTACAAACGGTTTGGTTTATTTCAAACATTATCAATGTGGCTATGATTCAGCATGCTTATCTTATGTTATTTTTTATATAAAAGTCCATTAGGCCTATAAGTATGCAGTATCATAACTACATATCTTTACGTTTACAACAAACCAAATTATGGTTATTGAAAAAGTACATGCACCATAGACACACATTTCAATGTTGTGAGTGAGTGAGCTGACTGTAGCAAGATGGCCGCCATGTGGCAACGTTGCTCTCCATTGGCCAGCAGCTCGAGTCATCTATAGCCTTTATATGTCTATTTCTATTGTGTCTATATGTCTACATGCGGAAACATGTATTGTATACCTTTGCTCATGTTCTGTGCTTGTACAAGTTGCGCTGCTTAAATGCTAAGTGGCAATATTAAGTATGTGTTGCTTAAATGATAAAAGGTCAGGCAAGAGAAATAAATGTACAACCCAGAAAGATTTCTGGCCATGAAGTTTGTTGGAAATGGAAAATGGGGTACAGTAGCAAGCGTCCTGTACTTTGGTCTGTTTACCAGACATGCAAGCACAATAGAATACATAGGGCGTGGGATTGCATTATTATCATTATTGCTTCAAAATACAGACATGTGTGGAGCACATGAAAACTACTTTTTATATGCATGTGATGTATTGCCATGCTTTTGTGTTCTTGCTTATTGTAAGTTGCCTCTAAATGCCTAAATTGTAATTGTAGGAACCAAATGGACCCTTATGGGTCTGCAACTCAGACAGTGTACAAATAGGTTCCATTTGGTTCCATGCATGTGTACACTCTCAGAGTTAAATTAACATTTGATTTTACAATATAAATTGGGGGTCCCAGAGACTGAGGGATAGAAATGCCATTAAATGGGGGTCCGTAGACACATGCATGTCAAACTGGGGCCCCTTGAAATTAAACGGGTTGAGAATCTCTGCTAGAGACGTACAAATCTTCTCTTATGGGGGGGTCCCTAGAATATCTTTTCAAATGGGGGTTCGTGGGCTAATTAGTGTCAATTTGGGGGTCCTTGACGTGAAAAACTTTGGGAACCACTGAACTAGCACACCTAAAAACCACCACCTCCTACAGTATAAGGGCCTCGACAACCCAGGCTCCTGCTACCTCTCTGACCTCCTCAAACACCATGCCCCTTCCCGCTCCCTCCGACCAGGTGATGCCAACCTCTCTTGGACATCCCCAAAACAAAGAAACGCACCTGGGGTGACAGGGCGAACTCCCACACACATCAAAGCCGGCCGCAACTTTCCCCTGTTCAAAGCCTCCCTCGATCAAAACCCTCGTTTTCAGACTCGCTTTCCCGCCAAATTCAAATCCCCCTTTATGCCTTTTAATTTTAATACTTTTTCTTTGCTTAGTTTTTAGACTTTAACTAGTTATTCTCTTAATTAAGTTGTTGTAGCCTACCAAGAAAAGCTCCATAGTTTTTCACAGCAGTAAGTTAACAGGTGTTACCAATGACACTTCCATGCAGTGTGAGTGCTGCTATTGTGTATGTTCGCTCACTGGAAAGCTTATGATACAGTGACACTAAGGAGCGCAACCATAATAAATTATCATTAACACCTGTAACATATCCTGCTATTTCATTTCAATATGTCTGGCATTAAAGTCTGCTTACAATTGGCCACTGCATTCCTGGAAGGGGAATTTGAGATCCTCCAGTCTGTTCAGAATAAGAGACCTGTAGATTCAGGGGGCTATCAGGAAACCAAGAAGAAAATAGAAAATGATTTGGGGAGTTTAATCTAGCCAGATAGTTCTGATAATGACAGACACCGTGCTCCTGGCGACTGATGTCTGTGGTGCAATACACATTTGATTTGTAAATATAAGTGTAGACTTGAGAGTTTGAAGTGTGCATGGTGTGTAAGCCGGTTTGCTGTGACTTGTTCTAAAGTCATAATAAGAACATTCTTATTGCTATCATGCTTTGCCAAAAGTGCCAGCTAGGTCCCCTGCTTGGTTGGCATGTGTGTGCCATAGATAATACTAACTAAACTGACATATTATGTTGCCTTAGCCTTACACAGCAGACTGGCTACAGCAGCCTGTCTACAAAATACATATTTACTTGCGCAAGCAGAGCGTGCAAGTAATGTTATCAGTCTGGTGCTACGATGCGTATGTCCCTTTACTGTATCACCTTTCCAGTGAGCGAACATGCACAATATTCTCTGAATGGAACAGTGTCATTGGTAACACCTGTTAAATTACTGCTGTGAAAAACTATGGAGCTTTTCTTGGTAGGCTACTCCAATTACTTGCGCAAGCAGAGCGTGCAAGTAATGTTATCAGTCAGGTGCTACGATGCGTATGTCCCTTAGCAGCATATGATATGACGTCATATGCTGGCACGAAGCAGACCGTGCAGGTATGTTTTCCGCCATGCTACGAAGCGTATGTCCAATGACGTGATGAAGATGTACAAATGCCAGGGTATAATTGGTTTACGATGGTGACGTAATTATATGTTTCAGTGTCGGGTGGATTAAAGGGACATACGCATCAAACCACCCGAGTAACCACATTATACCACTAATCAACTCAGAAATTATATATACATACATATAGACATACATACAGTACATGTATATATAGACATATGACGTGATGAATATATGTACCAATGCCAGGGTATAATTGGTTATCGATGGTGACGTAACGATGACATGTTTCAGTGTCGGGTGGACTAAAGGTTATGCCCCTATGTATACATGTATGTAATCTGACACCACTGCCATAACGGGCATAAGTAATCATTACCATACTTCAAAAACGTTCTTTCACAGAGAGGCTGAGATTAGAAAGTTTGTAGTGGTCTACAGTACTTGCACGCTCTGCTTGCGCATTACTTTATGGCCTAAATGGCCTACTTGTGTGCAGGGACGGATTAACCCCCATGAGGGCCCCTGGGCCGGTAATATTTGCAGGGCCCCCATAGCGCGCAACATTTTTGTGTTTTTCCGTGTTTTTATCATCTTTTTAACCTAAATTTAAAACAATCAACAGCCAATGAAGGGCCCCAGGAGCCCTTTTCAGGGCGTCAAAACTAGTACCTCACGGTCCAATTTCCCCAAAGGGCCCCTGATAGCCAAGGGCCCCTGGGCCACGGCCCCAATGGCTAATTTGTCCCTGCTTGTGTGCAACAAGCAAGTAGGCACTCGACAGAGTGCAGTTCTAGTTTACCATAATACAAAATCTGCTTCAAAGTGTGTGTGTGTGTGTGTGTGTGTGTATACCCAAAAAAAACACTAAATTATACAGACATCTCAAAACAAACTTAATAGGCCTTTTCCCAAGGACTCACCTTATCCCAGCCCGCTTTGCTAGTCTGGCTTGGCTAGTAGAGGACAATGGGTCTGGTCTACCCTTAGAAGAGCAATCACGGGAAAACCCGTGAAGTAATAGCGTTCCGTAAATGGGGAATCACTGGAAAACCCGTGATTCTGTTTCTTGATTAATATCGATATATTAATAACCTCCGCATCGCTGTGTGAAGTCCCTTTGTTGAAATTCCAACTACAATACCCAGAAATCCCGTGTCACGTAACACGCGCGCACATCTTGGCTATAAAACGTGCCCGCCCCCTGGGGATCTGCATGCCTGGCCTGCATGGGGAGCAAGCCAGCTGCTTGCGGGCTTTCCGAGTTCGCTCTTCCCGGCCTGGCTCGAGCGATGACACCGTACTACGATCTGGACGGGTGACCAGATTTTTCTATGGTAAGAATCTTATTGTCTGAAACATTATATGCTATATCTATTCAGTGTGTATTATAGTTTCTAATCGCTGTTTGCCGCGCCGCTGGGGTAAGGCAGGCCGCTGAGCTAATGTATAACCAATAACCAATAGATCTGTATTGAGCTTACATGATCAAATGAACGTATTGTACCGTGGTTTATATGCTATATATTATGAGAAATACTTCCCCCTCCCCTCCCATATATTCAGATCGCTATTTTAAGATCGCTGTTTTTTTTTCTTTGCCGAGCCTCTGGAGCGTAGCTAGCGTTACAGGCTGCGGCCTGCGCTCCAGAAGCTCTGCAAAGTTAAAAAAAACAAACGCTGCACAAATGGTTACATACATACGTGATACTAATTATACAATCATCCATTTGTAGCGACGACTCGGCACAATAAAATCATTTGATCGCTAGCAGTCATCGGAGAATATATAAGGGTCGGTATTAGCCCAAACCGACCATGTAGCTGCTAATTAGTTAGCATTACTATTAGCTATTTGTAGCATCGGCCCACGGCAGCACAATAAATGTATTTGATCGCTACCAGGCGGGTAAAAAACACCATGTAATGGACATCGTAGCGATCGAGCACTGACTACAGCTAAATGTTTCTTTATTTGTATATACATCAGGCGAGTCGCGACGACGACGATGATGATGATGATGATGATGATGAAGAAGAAAAAGAGGCTGGGATGGACTTCGACACTGAACCAGATACATTCATTCATTTCAGGGGGCAGTTGTGATTTCTATTTAGCCTACACAGTACACACCGTCAATAACTGGACTGCAGTGGTTTGGGGACACTGGGGGAGGCGTAACTGTTTTGTATGTAGAATGAATAGTTTATTTCGATCTTTTGAGAGGGAGACATTACACAAAAACAGTTTACTTTTTCTTTTGTGATCGAAAAGGCATAGGCAGAAGTTAAAGCTTATTAGTGCCTATCCTTATCTCAACGTATTCCAAAATACTGTTGAAGATATGCATAACAATCAACATGACAACAAAAGCAAATGACATTTATAGAAGAATAGAAAATTAAACAAACAAAACAAAACAGACAACGAGAAAACAAAACAAGGAGGGGAAAAAAGACAAACAGCTACAATGTTATACCTTAGTCCAACACTATACATGGCATAAACAAGGCTCAGCTCCCCGCCTCATTCCAGGTTATATCTATGCAATAATTCCTGTTTGAGCCTCTTTTTAAATTGTTTTAGGCTGTAGGCCTATTTATTTTCTGTAATATGTATTATAATTTTATTATGTTGGTAGTCAGAATAAATAAAAATGCACTATTTCAATCCGAGATACATGTCATTTTTTTTACACTATTCTGAGGTTTATGTTCTGACTAAGCGAGTTTCAACTGTGATTTACTCTGTAACGGTAGATGGTAAGAACCCATTTTTTTTTAAATATAATACAGTATACATTCAAGTCTACATTTCTATACATATCATAGGCACCAAGTCCGGAAAACTATGTCATTGGATGTGTTTTTTATCAAAACTGTGTTTCTTCATAACAGGTTTTTGAGATGCATGAATGAATAGACTAGGGTACTGGTAAGACAATGTAAACATATTATATATCAAAATATGCGTAATTTAGTCAAGTTTGATGAAAAAAGAACAATGAGTTTCTATCTTGTTCCAGTAGGGGGCAGTAGGCAGTTTTATATGGGTTGGTGCAGTTTGGTCAGGAGTGACTATGCTATTTATAGATGGCAAAATATCTACAGTGGTACATGTGGCAAACTTTTTATTTTTTTATTATTGAACTAGACAACTCACCCTTTAAAATGAGATATGTCATAGGTATGTGCTCCCTGTAGAAAAAAAGTTGTTACCAAAATAAACCTTAAAATCGCTGTATCTTTTTTTCATGTGCTAAAAACACTACATGGTGTAAGCGCACGTTTTTTTAAATGGCTTCCAACACAAAAACTATACATTGTATCAACTCAATTCATTTTTTTCCTGGAAGCAAACTTGTCAAGCTTTCTCTGAAGGTCTTTTATTGTCGCAGAGTCACAACAGAGAATTTTCAATAAATCATTCAAAAACGCATATTTCCCATAGAGAAAAGCAATAACAACATGGGATTTGACTTGAACACTTCAGAGGGTTAAGATGCTCAGAGGATCATTTCCCAGATACAGTACCTGTTATCTCTAGAGTGAGTGATGCTCATGGACATTACACCAGAAGGAGCTCATACTGTATCTGACCTTGTTCTGCCAAAAGTAAATTCAAACATAATGGCAAACAATAATGACATACTCCCCTGCAGTCTACTGTCAATGTGCCTAGTATTCTGTTTTAAAGTAGCGCCAGGCTAATTACACTTTGAGAGAAAGTACCTGTTTTTTTTGTGATTGGATAATAAAATAATAGTACCATTACAGAGGTGTACTGTAGTTCCTTCAAAGCCACCAGGATTTTGTTTACATAATGATCTGTGTTTTAGTCATTTAACCTTGTATTGTCTCAATACAAGGTTACATATAGTTTTCCCCCCTTTGTTTTATAAAAAAAAGCAAAGTTTGCAAGCTCTAAACATTGCAGTTGCCTCTTTCTGTAACTGTGAGACACTGAAACCACCTCGGGCAGCTGTTTTTTACCATGGGGAATGTGTTTTTAACCTTTCCCTGTTGCACGAGCTGGTCTTTGAAGTAGCACACTATAGTAGCACTATTATGAACACTAGCTATGCCGACTGCTATACCCAGACTGATGACTGACAGCACATTATGCACACACGGCTGCATAATGATGTAGAGACGTACCGATACAATGTTTTCCTTCTTGATTCAGATACTGGCATACGCAACAGCGTTTACATATAGCCTACTCATATTAGAGTTGTCGAAACAACACAAATATGATGCCAATGTTTCTAAAATAACCTGTACCTTGTCTGCTGCATACGATGCAAATGTTCTAAACATCAAGTATATTCCTGATATCACACGCATTATCGGGACATGTATGTATTTGTTCAATTGAACTTGTTTTCTATATCTTTCACCCACTTCTTTACACCATGATTGTTGCCTGTGCCCTTCAGACAGGCGGAGTCCGTCAGTGGCAGGAGGACAAAGGGGAGGAGGAGAAGGGAGGGAGGGAGGGGGAGGTCCAAGCTGCATGTGGAGGGGGAGGGGTGCTGATGGAAGAGAGGAGACATGCTCGCATGCAATCACATCGATGGCACGCACGCGCGCGCGCACGCACCGAGAGAGTAAGTGGGGCGTAGCCTGGTTTCCCCTCAGATTCAGAGGAAAAACAACATAGACCTACAACACATAGATTGGATCTCCCAATATGATGCTGGCTACATTACAATTTACAATTTACAATTTACAATTTAGGCATTTAGCAGACGCTCTTAATCCAGAGCGACTTACAATAAGCAAGAACAAAAGCATGGGAATACATCACAAAAAAGCATTTATCATAAAACATGCGTAAGCTAAGAAAGTAACAGTGGAATATCTATATTATGAGACTATACATATAAACTATATATATATATACTACTATGCTATACATATGTACTATGGCGTGCTATGACTATATACAATGCAATTATAGTGCCGTCTACATAACATGCTATAAGTCTATCAGATGCTATCTAAGTCTACAGAAATGCTATCTAAGGGGGTAGGGTAAGTGCTATGGGCCATGATGGAGTCTAAAAAGGTGGGTTTTCAGACTACGGCGGAAGATCCTATTCCTTGCATTAGATAATAGGAAACTCTGTATTTCACACCTCCTACTAGGAAAGGAGAATTCATGGCCTGTTGACGTGCAGGTGTCAACTGGAAAACATCCGGAAATTGTTTGTCTATACTGTCAAGCCAGGGAGTTCTCTTTGTCTTTCAAATTAAAAATAAACACATGCGCACACAGCCACACACGCGCATGCGAGCACACGCACACATGCTAAATAGCACTCACTTGACGCAATCATAGGGAAACTTTTTTCATGTTACACAGGTCGGGCCATTCTTAACGATGCTGCATGGTGCTACTGTATATAGAACCATTGGTTACCCAAACTGAGCCAGAGAACCATTCAGACTTGGTCATTAGTTCTCATGTTTTTGTCAATTAGGCTTGTTTTGCCGGACCTTTTGATGGCCGATTGACAACACGTGACCTCTGCTGGAAACGCCCTTATACTCTAAGGAAACGCCGTGCAGCCTTTTTTTAAGGCAAAGAAGTAGGGTAAGGCAACCGCGAAAATACGTCCCCTCGTCCGCTGGAACATGGTTGCAGCCAGCGGGCGGAACAGAAATCGATCACCACTCGGGTGCTATTCAAACCAAAAGTTCCGGTCAGATCAAGAATCCGACATGCGCTTTCTAGGGAAAATCACTTTATTGCCATAGTCACTGGAGGAAGTGGGGAGAATGCGGTCTGTGTTAATCTCGTGGGAAAGTGGAGCTATTTTACTATTTGGACATTTTCTGCCACAATGTTCTGTCCCTCGAAGAGTTCAGTCTTCTTTACCCTTCCTCAGTTATACAATAGTGTAATCAATCAATCAATCAATCAATCACTCCATGGAGAAACACCACACAACAGATATTTAGGTTGGACTGTCATTTATTAATCACAATCCCTGTCACTTCTCAGCCAGGGCTAATCTTCTTCTATATACATAACTATTTCACAATCTCCGAATGCTTGAGTCTGGAACTACAGAACTCCAGAAAGCAGAGAAAGGACTCTCATCTGTTCGTCATTTCCGTTCCGTTAGAATACCTTTGAAACATATTTTTAATTCCCATTTCTGCTAGGCTGCAAGCTGTATATGGTTTGACTAATATGTTTTACATTAGCATAAATTCTCGGCACTGCAAAATCGAAACGGAAGTGCGGTCGATGCAGGACATCCGGGGGAGGTGGTACATATGCAGGACATTTACCCCCAGATCATTTTCAGAGCTTCCGTGCTCCAGACTGTATGACGGAAAGCATTTTAAAACTGTGGCAGAATCGCGAGACTACTAAATGCCTAAAAAGAGAAAATGTTTCTCAAAGTGCATGGTCCAAGGACTCACAGGGTTCCTTAAAGGACAACTTTAGTTTTTTTCAACCAAGGTTCATGTTTTAGGTTGTTATTAGAGAAACTAAAAGGTGAGTGTTAATTTTCTTTCATTTGCTGCTTTCTTTCGTTTTGGGGATTTTAGCAGTTTTTGACAGGGGGGCGGGGGCATTCGAGCATGGGGCTAAATATGTATTGTTTTACAAAATATTATGGCGATTTATTTATTTATTATTTACTATAGTCCTAATAAACCCCAAGAAATTACATCTGGCCACAAAAGATCACAGGATCTATTGAATGTGACAAACTGACATATTGAGCCTATACACACAGTATAAGCCTTCCCCCAGTAGGCTACCTTCACATTCAGTAGATCATGTGATCTTCTGTGGCCAGATGTAATTTCCTGGGGTTTATTAGGACTATAGTAAATAATAAATAAATAAATCACCATAATATTTGGTAAAAAAATACATATTTAGCCCCATGCTCGAATGCCCCCGCCCCCCTGTCAAAAACTGCTAAAATCCCCAAAACGAAAGAAAGCAGCAAATGAAAGACAATTAACACTCACCTTTTAGTTTCTCTAATAACAACCTAAAACATGAACCTTGGTTGAAAAAAACTAAAGTTGTCCTTTAAGTGGGTTGCAAATGATGGACAGGTCAATTACAGGTGACAGGTCTGTAACTCTGACACTGTACAAATTTGCACAATTATTTGCACGGCACAAGTTGAAATTAAATGGCTTGTGAACCTATACTGCTCTACGGAGGAGCCATGCATACAGGGGCTCAACAGGGTTTTTTTTTTCTGGTGCACCTCAACCATCAGAAAAGAGCGGCGGAAGAACCACAGGCGTATTTAATATGAAAGTAATCAGAAAACATATAAAGCCTTCATCATGTAACGTTCAAATGGTCCGTTTTGACCTTGAATGGGAGGGAGCAGCCAATCTATCTGCTTCGGTTCTAGATTACAGACCCTCCTCGTCGCCCCTCAATAGATTTATTCCAAACTCTCTCTCGCGCTCTCTCTCTAACACACGGACACACACAGACACACGGACACAAACGGACACACACACACACACACACACACACACACACACACACACACACACACACAAACACACACAGTCTCACACACAGTCTCACACACACACACACACACACACACACACACGGTCACACACACACGGTCACACAGACCAAGCCACACCTTAGTGTTTGCAGCAGGGGATCCATCATCCATCTGATTTACCTTAAACTTGAACTGTGCAGACAGGAATGCAAAGCTCTACAGCCACTAGAAATATCTAAAGGTCTTATTATTGTTGCTACTGGGACCAATTCAAGATGGGGAAAATAAACGGCTGTCTCAAATGCCTTTTTATCTTCTTCAACGTGTTGTTTGTGGTGAGTATAGAAGCAATTTATTAGTATTATTGTTTATTACTGTTAATACAATATGGTCCTTAGTGTAGTGCATGATGGAAAGAAAAGCATGAATATAAAAAAACGCCTAATTTGTTCTTTTGATTCCTGTTTATTAGATCTGTATACATTTTTCATAGAAATCTACATTTGTATTAACTTTTTTAGTTAATTCAACTTCAAACATGTAAAAAAATATACCTGCACAATAAAATCCATTTGACTTGATAAGTCTCTACAGATGAGTGAAATGATCACTGAGGATTCTAGCGTGTGGTTTAGGGTTTCAGTGTGCGTGAGCACAAACCAGGTTGTTGACATACTAAAATGTACTCTGAGACTGAACTGAGATCAGTTGGCGTTTTAAGGGCAGTCAGGGATGGATTAACCCCCACGAGGGCCCCTGGGCCGGTACATTTTCTTGTTTTTATCATCTTTTTTTTACCTAAATTTAACAAAATCAACAGCCAATGAAACATGTAAAGCAGAGAGACAGCAGACCCATACATTTTTCCCATACAAAAGTGTTTTACACATCATAAAGGTCACATTCCCGACATCCCAACCACTGCCTGAGGGCAGAGATAATGGGGTGCGTGCGTGCGTGTGCGTGCGCGTGCGTGCGTGCATGAGTGTCTTCCTGCATGCATGTCTGCATAATATAAATAGAATTCACGTAATAACATGTTATTGAGGAATAACATGCTCCTTCGGAGCAATGGTCCGTCGGATCATAGGGTGCTTCTCGTGAACGTTCTGCTAAAATAGAAGATCTACAAGCTCACATCGTGCCGCAATGAGTTTGAAGATTGGTATAGAGATTTTGTGTAGTATCGGAAAACTGTTTTTAGACTCTGCCTCCGGTCTTAATGGGTTAAATGGTTATTGTTTTGAGAGAGCACGATCCCAAAAAGGTTTCAGCATCAGAGCATACCGCTGTAAACAAAATCATTTACCAGCTCATTGTTTACTCTTTGCGGTCGGTCAAACAGCGACACCCACTGCTTGCTTCCAAAACTGCCGGTGGCGCAGCAAACAATTCCTGTGGAAAACTATCTTACCATTAAGGCGAGTCAGGTAACTAGTTAAGGCAGGGCAAGTTTATTAGAATAGGTGCATTTCAACAACAGGGCATTTCGAAGTGCTTTGCACAAAACATTAAAGGAGATTGCGCCTCACTAATGTTGTTCAATATAGCCTGCTGCACTATGCAGAAGAACAAACAGGAGGTCCCATGTTTCTGCTGCTATACCCCTGATGAGGCCCCATAGTCTCTGAAGCATGGCTTCACTTGTGATCCGATGCCCTTCAGGTCTATAACACTTAGCTAACACTCAAAAGAGAGCATTGTGCTCAAATTGCTCTCTGAAATGGCCTTCCAATTTGACTGCCATTGGGTGTTTGCAACAATTAAGGCTACAATGCAGCTTTATTTAGAGTGAGTGATTTTGAACCAATTCCATGTACTGTATATCCTGGCAGGTTTTGCTGACAGTAAAGCAGTGCGACTCAAACTGTCCATGTCAAGGACCCGCAAATTAATATTTATTTGCATTTGTTAAACTGTTTCAAAAACATGCATCTTTCACATTCTTTTTGAATGATTCTTTTGTAGATCATCCATTTGATGATCGCCGATCTACAAAAAGAATCATGTGCGTAATGATGTGTGATGATGTGTGCGTGGTGATGATCTGACTCTTGCTGTCTCATTGGATAGCTCCTTGGAATCCTGGTAGTCGTGGCAGCTGTGAAGGTCCAGGAGTTTGCTGATGTGGTAAGGTCACGCTCACGTCAGACCACGCCCACCCGCGCACTCTACACTCACTATAAACACACATCACACCACAAAAAAGTATGTGCAGTATTTGTGTAAATGAAATGTACTTAATTACTTTCCACCACTGGATCACACCCATGAAGTAGATCATGAGTCCACCCAGTCACTTTCTATTGTACTTTAGAGGAACACTACATTTAGGCAGTGGGTAAAGTAACTACAGTACTGTGGTTAAAGGTATATTCAGTGATTTCACTTAATTCAAATATCACTTATTTTTTTGTTTTGTTGTGATAATCCTCTCTACTATAGTGTGCTGACCATATAAGGAGTTCCTCCCTGTCCTCAGTTAACCCCTGGTGGTCAAAAAACCTTAGGTTTCGTTTTTGGCTCTCTATCCTGATTGGATGAAAGGCTTAGGTCCCAGCCAAAAACGAAACCTAAGGTTTTTTGAGTGAAATCACTGAATATACCTTTAAGTACAATTTTGAGGTATTTGTATTTCAAGTAAGTAATTCCAATTTCCAATACTTTTACCTCTACTCCACTACATCTCAGAGGGAAATATTGTACTTTTACTCCACGACAATTATTTGAAAACTTTAGTTACTTTGTAGATTTAGATTATTATTGCAAAACAACTTCAGACAATATCAGATCTACAAGCTCACAATGTGTCACGATGCGATGCATTGTGATTTGTGAGTTTGTAGATTTTCTATTTTCAAAAGATTTTTATACATTTGAAAACATGAAAGAGTATTTCAATGCAGTATGGATACTTTTGCTTAAGTAAAACAATTGAGTACTTTTTCCACCACTGCATTTAAGAAGCTGTGTGTGTGTGTGTGTGTGTGTGTGTGTGTGTGTGTGTGTGTGTGTGTGTGTGTGTGTGTGTGTGTGTGTGTGTGTGTGTGTGTGTGTGTGTGTGTGTGTGTGTGTGTGTGTGTGTGTGTGTGTGTGTGTGTGTGTGTGTGTGTGTGTGTGTGTGTGTGTGTGTGTGTGTGTGTGTGTGTGTGCGTGCGTGCGTGCGTGCGTGCGCAGTTGAGTCTTCTAGGCCTTCCCTCTGGCTGGACTGCCTGGTTATGGTTGTTTGCTATCGGAATGCTCCTCATCTCCGTGTTTGGAATCGTCGCTGGATGTCTAGAAAGAGAGATAGTCCTTAAAGTGGTGAGTATAAAAGAAGAAAGAACCCCAGTGGTTGTGTCAAGAACCCCCCCCCCCCCCCCCCCCTAAATTAACATGTAGGCTATTTGGCCTATACCCCATCTGAAAACATTTTGTGCCAGTGGACCCACACACAGGATTTGTGTTGTAGTAATGTTTCAAAAATATTAAGGTGTTTTGAAAATAGCAGATGTAAGCTCACTTTAAGTAGTCGATGTATAGGGATTAAAGTTGTTAAACAGATTTTTGCTGGGGACATCTCCCTGGAACCCCCTCAAGGCCACCTAAGCTTATATATATATATATATATATATTATATAGCTATTATTTTTACATTTCTAACTAAAATCTTTGCCTCCTGCGGGGCCTCCCTCCCAGTTGTTTCTGATTTCTATTTGTATTTGATTCATTTAACTCAAATCTTTTCCTCCCGGGGTCTCTTTAACAAAAATGTGGGGGTGGGACGCACGGCCGTCGGCCAAATATATAGTTTTGGGGGTCCTTGACATGAAAAATGTTGAGAACCACTGATATACTGTAGGGTGTAGAACATATATTTTTCAGAAAACTGTTTAGAATACATTTTCAGAATCGGCCTCAGGTCTTAATGGGTTAACCGCTAATGGATGTCATATCTACAGTTTGCAGGCATCATGATACTTGGGGCCTTAATCATGCTGATCATTGGAATCATCATCGCTGCCAAACGAAACCAGGTAATTTCCTGTCTGTCTGCCTGCCTGGCAGATCTACAAGCTCACAACATCCCACTATGTGACACGTTGGGAGCTGCCTTGTAGCCTTGTAGATCTGCAATGAAATATTGCCAAAGACTAAAACTATGGATGATTTGATTTGATTTAATAAACAGACAATAGGTTTTCTGTTATAGCTTTGTGCAAAGGCTCATTTTTTATTTTATTTCAGTTGGCTAAAATGTTTTTCCAATTCTAGTTTCAGTTATTTTGTTAGCTTTTGTTAACCATAGTAACTCTGGTTATAAATCCCCCTGCTCTCTTGTCTGTCTGTCTGTCTAACCGTCTGTCTCTAACCGTCTGTTGACAGATGAAGAATTACTTTATGGGTTATTCTGACGATCTGTCCCAGAACTACATGTCGGATGAAAACTTTCGGAATAAGGTCACAGGTGATTGGCAGCTTCAGGTAAGTGTAAATGACTCGCTAATATGATTTATTAATAAATGAATTACCTCACACTGAACCAGCGTACATTCCCATTTAGACCACTTTTCAATCTATCGGTGAAGTGGTTTGGTGTAGTAGAAGAACAAAAGAGCAGATCAAGTACAGAGCCAAAGGTCAAGTCTTTTAAGTATTGAGGGCTGAAGTCTGTCCGTCTGAGTCTGTCCATCTGTCTTCAGTGGAAGTGCTGTGGAGTGGCCAGCTATAAGGACTGGGTCAATGACATCCCAGATACCTGTGAATGCAGGAGCAGCAGCTACGATTGTATCGACAAACCAGCGGTAAGTTGATTACTATACGCTAACCACTACAGCGGGATCTCTGAGAACACCAGTTAAAAAAATATATGTAATGTAATTCATTTATTTTATATTTGATTTCAACCTATATTTTACAAACGAGGGGCCAAATGCATACTTGCAATTTGTACATTTAAGGCCCAATATTAAAACCTGTGATAAGTCAGTCATTTGGGGAACAAACAAGATTTTTTTAAATTAAAATTTCTTTAATTTTGGAAGAAAACAAGAACTGCCAATTTAACGTTGAGAGATGCACCACAAGGTTCAGGTGCCTACTGGACCTGTATCCATACTACTACTGTAACTAATTCAGAACCAGTTCAGGTAAAGGCAGGAGGTGTCCTCAGCTCAGCAGCAGCCTCATTCGCTAACAAGTTAATACATATAACGCACCTCATTCCCACAGTTCAGTTTAGGCACAGTCTTTTTTTTAAGCAGTCCAACAGTCACTGTTCATTCTACATGCTCAGCATTGTCACAGCCCAAAACATGGGGGCAATGTTTATTTTTGTGTTAATCTGCACTAGTATCACAGGGGTAGAGTCACACCTCCGGCCAAACTCAATGCAATAGCATAACATTTTGAATAATGTTTAAGTGCATTTAATATGTGACATTTTGAGGTACATTTTGAGTTTTTTTCCAAATGTTAAAACAATATATTCTGCTTTCTTTCAGGATGCCACTGGTCCTGCACGCATCTACAAACAGGTATAATATGATATATGATATGATATAATATAGTACTTTATTGTCAGTTCACACTGAAATTTGTCTTGCGACCCAGCAGCCAAGTATGCAGAACACATATACACACATTTGACACAACACAAAGAACAAGACAATTTATAAAGACATGAAGACAAGAACAATATCGACCGCCTAGATGACCCCATGGCTACTACAACTCCTGATTAAGCCTCAACTGGTGGACAAAGGACCTCTTTAGTCTCACCTTATTGTATGCTGGTACATCATATATCCTTCCTGTTATACACAATATAACAATAATGATAAAATAATATAATATAATATAATAATAATAAAATAAAACAATATTGCACAATTACTACTACTAATAGTAGTAATTGTTCGAAAAGGAGCATACTAAGCATATGCTTATCTGGTCCTACCACTATTTCAAAATGAACTTAAATCAGGCCTCTATCAAGATTCTACTAGAAACAGTACTGAACCATACTGTACCACATTACACTAAGTAACACATCTGAGTACATCTTCCTGACTGACTGTGTTTCTTTCTATAGGGGTGCGGTACAGCGGCCTGGGCGCTCTTTGACTGGCTCTTTAAGATCCCCATGGGTGTGTTCTTCACCCTTGCTTCCACGGCGGTAAGATCGTCCCTTCATCACTGTCGGCTTTATACCGTTCTCATATTAGTCTTGATGTTACAGGGCAGTGTTGTTTTCGTCGACTAAAACTAAGACGACAAATGTTCGTCGACTACCTTTTTTCACTGACTAAAACTAAATAAAAATGAAATAAAAACGAATCTATGATGACTAAAACTAAGACTAAATATACTGACAATTTCGTCAACAAATAAAAACTAGACTAAAATGTTAGGAAGGGACTAGTGGACAAGAGATCCAGTTTTATGCAACACTAGAACCGTGTTGTTTAACAACTAGCCTACCAGGATTTATTTACCTTCCTTGGCCTGACTAGAACATTCCAGGTGACTAAAATGTGACTAAAACTAAGTGAAAACTATTCAAGAGACAACGACTAAAACTAAAATAGAAATTTGCTGCCAAAAACAACACTGTTACAGGGATACTTACGGTGAATGTGTCGCGTGTCTTTCCTCTTCCTCCAGATCCTCGGCCTCCTCGTCTCTCTCCTCATGATTCGAATGGTCCGACGCCACGACGGGGGGACTGGGGGACAGAACATCGCCATGAAGGGCTCTGGGTACTGAACCCCACCTGAATTTTTGATTGTAGCAGCGAGCACAGTGTCTCTGATGTCATGGACACTGGCCTCACTACCTTCCTGGACTACAATTCCCACAATTATTTGGTGCACTGCTCCTCCTTGTGGACAGGGGGAGAGCTGTCTTACTGAGACAACATGTAGTCCAGGAAGGAAGTGAGGCCAGTGTCCATGACATCAGACACCGGGCTCACTGCTAAAATCTAAAATATCTAAAACCACATATTACATACATAAAGACCCCCAGGAAAGTGTTGTAAAGCTTCTAAACGTCATTAACATATATGTTTTTGCAAAAAGGGTGAAGTGTCCCTTTAAACCCAACAGGTCAGTCTATGTACCACTCTTGGGGCATGGGGGCGCTATAGACCCTCCTATGTCCAGCTTTGAAGGTTTGTGTAAACACAAACATTGTGTTAAGACAAACAATGAAGGTTAGGACGCAAATTGTGATTGGCCGGAATGAAATGATGCATGATGATGTACGATGATTTTTGTACCGTGACAAATACACAACGCAAACGCTATACCTATCAAATTCTGCCGAGATCACTGCTCGAGAGCAGAGGTGTGAAGCTGGAACTAGGCCTGTGTGACACGTCCGGCCCGCAAAAGGACACCTTTCATGAGCGCCAGTGCCAAAGCAAAGCAAAGCAAAGTTACCATGTTTTACCCAGGGTAACTGGACTAAGCTCAAGAACTTGTTTACAGCAAAGGCCCTGCTCATAGAACATTTCATGGTAGGGGTTCAATGCCTTGCTCAAGGGCACTTCAGCGGTGGTAATTTAACGTGCCGGTCCGGGGGTACGAACTAGCGACCTTCCGATATCAAGACCGCTCCGCAAACCGTTCGTCCACCGCTGCCGGGCAGAGATGGATGGCCCAGACTGGCTTCATGGTCTTGCACTTGGTGGATATAACCAGGCTGCAATCTGCAAGTAGGGATGCCGCAATATACGCCCCTGCTCCAGAGACAGAATTTGATCGGTTACCAAATACAAATTTGGAATTAAATGTAGAATCATATGCACTCCAGTATTCTGGTCGAAGGCAATCATCCAATAACGACATTTCTTGTCATAATCTGAATCTGAATTAGACTTGGGAATCAAGTGCCTGGCTGAAATATAAATATATTAAAAATATATAATACTGTATTGTTGACAGTTCTTTTGAATTGTGGAATTTCCCTGCGAAATATTAATCTTAACTCTTCAATATGGATGGTCTGTGTATAATCCTTGTCTTAAATTCACCACAATTTAATCCACATCAAACCATAATTATTAGTACTAACTGAGAAATGTCAACAGACATCAACAGAGTATTGTGTGCATGTAAGTGACACCCTGTCAACACGATCACACCCAGTAAAGCTTGATTTAAACGTCATCGTACCACCTGCCGTCGCGTGCCGAAAATAGCCGATCTTGTACATGCAGATCGGCTATTTTCTGCATAGCAGCTCATTCTGTTGCTGCGTAAGATTCACTGCCAAACGCTGAACCTCTGAGCTCAGATAAAACCCTACTACTCCTAACAACCCTGCATGGGGAGAGGGATGTTTTAAAATACACACTTAAAAAAAGCATATGATGCTACTACGAGTATACATTGATTGGTCTGTATCTACACTATCTACACTGTCTAGTGTCTATCTATACCAGTGGTTCTCAAAGTGGGGTCCAGCTGGGACCCTCAGGGTTCCGTGGGTGGGTTCCAGATGGACCCTTACAGGGCTGTAACTCTGAGAGAACCATAGACAATATATTTCAGATGTGCCTGGTTTCCGTTCTGCTGTACATACTGGTCCAAAAGCAAGCTTTTTTTTTTTTTTATCAACTAACTGGTATGAAACACTAACCACGCGTAGCCAGACAAATATGCCATTGCAAAAGAATGAAATAAAAATTGCCCCAGGCAGATTGTGTTTGGCCCCGTTCAATTGAGGGAGGATTTCGGGGCACCGCAGTAGTGAGGAACCAGATTCGTCCGGAATCAGGCTTGAACCAACCAGGACCGTGTCCATATGCAAATATGGGGCGGGCTTATCACCTGTGATGTACATTGTAAGAGACTTTTTCACAACAAAGATGAATGCCGCCATAGCGATAAACGATTTAGAAAATATAATCATTCACATCAACCAATTTTTCTGTCTCTCCCTGTTGTTCTTCAATAAGTCTTTACGGGGAATACGAGTAGTATCGTCTGGCTAGCAGGCTAAAGGAGCCAGTCCCAACAATGCTTTGTTTACAATTTCACACTGCCAATGCCAGCGCATGTATGTTACATATAGTGGGCTGTGCTGCTCTGATTAGTAGCTTGTATGTCTGCAATAGTCTGTTTGAATCTTTTTGTAACCGAGACTAATAACCACGAAGTGATGTTGTCTGCCTACGCGAGGCTAATGAAACACAGACATGGACAGACAGGCAGAGAGAGGAAGACAAACGAGGGCATTTAACAGAATATTGTAATATGTTTTGATATTGATGATAGCTTTTTTTTAATACTTTATCATGGTGCCTTTTCTGCTTTGCTAGATTGTAGCGCAAAGACTATACTATCGTTAAGCAACGTTTGCTTCATTGTATCCAAATTATAGAAGGGCAACAAAGCTTATCTTTTTGCACCTTATCCACTGTTATCAATCGTTTTGTATGAACAGGCCTCATGTTTTCGGGGGAAAGCTACAGTATGATCTTAGTTTGAGATGGACGAGAGAGAAAGAGAAAGGCGGTGGCAGATTTATACTTAGTTTAGCGCTGGTGGCCGAAAATAGCCTACTAAGTATATATCAAGCCGAGAAAGAGAAGAACCAACATGGCCGACATTGAGCATGTGTTTTTTTGCTATTGACTATTTTTGACACGTAAAGTTTTGTTTGTAAGCACTGTACTGAAAGTTATTTTTTTATTGTTTGCAAATAGATGTTTTGTTTCTGTCCATTGTTAGCAAAGTGAATATATGCATGGAAAAACTGAATTAATTTAGGATGTTATTTTTTATACCGGGACCTCTAGTATTGCTGATTTTATATCCTACCACTACCACAGCCCCTTGCGCTGCTAGTTTTCTATCCTATAGTACCATTAGTACGGCTCATTATGCTGCCACAACCACTAGGACTGCTGGTTTTCTATCCTACCAGGACCTCTAATACTGCTGGCTTTCTGCAGCTGGTGTTATGTCCTACCAGGACCCTGGTAACCAGCAGTAGGCCTACTAGAGCTCCTGGTCTGAACACAAAGAAAGATGTCAAAGTTTGTGGCTATATGTTTATATTCAATTTCGGTGTGCATTTTGAAGTTGAAGTCTCAGTGAGGTGCCTGCAATGTTTAATAAACCTGCAACAACAAGATATCCTCTGTTGTTTGGTGTATCGCGTGTGTGTGTGTGTGTGTATCGCGCGTGTGCGTGTGCGTGTGCGTGTGCGTGTGCGTGTGTGCGCGTGTGTGTGTGTGTGTGTGTGTGTGTGTGTGTGTGTGTGTGTGCTTGTCTCTGTCTCTCTGCACACCAGAGATTACAAGTCTATTGCTAATTCTATTAACAACCCACAGCAGCTGGGAATTCTGCTATTCTTTGAGTGTGTGTGTGCGTGCGTGTGCGTAAAGGAGATTTAAGGTTCATTATGATCAGAGAGCAGATTTTGAAGTTGAAGTCTCAGTGAGGAGCCTGCAATGTTTAATAAACCTGCAACAACAAGATATCCTCTCTGTTGTTTGGTGTATCGTGTGTGTGTGTGTGTGTGTGTGTGTGTGTGTGTGTGTGTGTGTGTGCGTGCGCGCGTGTGTGCACGTGCGTCCATGCGTGTCTCTGTCTCTCTGCACACCAGAGATTACAAGTCTATTGCTAATTCTATTAACAACCCACAGCAGCTGGGAATTCTGCTATTCTTTGAGTGTGTGTGTGCGTGCGTGTGCGTAAAGGAGATTTAAGGTTCATTATGATCAGAGAGCGCTGAGTGATGAATCGTGTGTGTGTGAGCAGATGCATACACAATACTAAAACATCATGACAACACAAATAAGGATTTTCTATTCAGGATACCAATTTTATCCGGTCAGGAAAGAGAACCCATTTATCAGCTTCAATTTCATACTGTTGTATTTCCAAAATGTGTTATTCTTTTGTTTCATCACTTCCAATTTCACTTTTCCTGTATGAGTGCACTTGTGATTAGATTTTAAAAATCCTGAAAATGTATTTGTCTTTTTATTAAAGAGCTGGATCGAGAGACAACAAAGCTCCTGATATAGAACAAACATACTATAGTGGTTGCTATCAGAATATAGAGCTATTTAACACACATTTTAACGAGAGGAATGCCACTGTAGGCCTACTTAATTATTAACTAACTGGTACAATAGAATTCACAACTAGAAAGGTGGTGGAACACCATGTTTTGGCAAATCTACAGACGGTGACATTCAACTATGACGTATCTATGTTGTATGAATGTTGGGTTCCTCAAAGTGGGTGCTGTGATGCAAGTCCAGGCGTGCCGCAAAATACTTGATATGATAATATTTGCAATCACTTCAGTTTACCATTTAGACTCTCTATGCACACTTTTCCTGGGCTGTGTGTGCTCCAGTTCCTGTCAATTTGATCCAATGAAAGCCAATGAAACTGGTCAGATGACCAATGATATCCAATGAAATCAACAGGAACTGGAGCACACACAGCCCAGGAAAAGTGTGGATACTTAATCAAATGTTTTAAGTTGCACTGCACTTTGTGAGTTATTGTCTCCACCAGGCCGAAGGCATGTGGGGAGAGTATGTTTTGCACTCCGTCCGTCCGTGTGTCCGTGTGTGTGTCCGTGAACAGCTAATCTCGGCCACCGTTAACCCGGTCGATGCCATATTTTGCACACACACTCCCTGGATGCCAACCATGAACCTCTGCCCCAAACTTTCCAGAACGGCCTGTTATAGCGCCACCAGGAGGCCGCTTTGTGCAAAACAAGTTTTTCAATGCCATATTTTGCACACACACTCCCTGGATGCCAACCATGAACCTCTGCCCCAAACTTTCCAGAACGGCCTGTTATAGCGCCACCAGGAGGCCGCTTTGTGCAAAACACGTTTTTGCACAGTACACCTACAGATTTTGTCCAAACATCACGCAAATTGGTACACAGTCTCTCTAGAGCCATTCAACGAAACGGGTCTTTCAGATTTATCAGACTCCATCCTGATTGGTTAAGATTGGCTTCCAAAGTTCACAGGAGTGCTCAGTTTCAAACAAAATGCTGCAAATCATGAACACATCGCGTGATTTCCGTGAAATTGTGCACCCACATTCCCACTAGGCCGAGGACGAAATGCCACATGAACAATTTCAACTCAGCCTCAAGGTGGCGCTATAACTGGCCGAAAAGTGTTTTTACCTCTAACTGCACGGATCTGTGGATAACCTGGTGGAGACCTGTGCCCGGAAGGGCACTTTTTCTAGTTTTTCTATCTTCTCGCCAAAAATAGCACAAACTCACGCCGCGTTGTGAGCTTGTAGATCAGCTATTTTTGGGATGATGGAGTTCAAAACGTATATACACAAGTATATACACAACAATCTCACGGTTCCCCCGTGAGCCGTGACAATAGTGTATCTTGTGGAGAAAGACTTATTACGTACCGTAATAAATGTAAGGTGCTACAAAGCAACAATGTCATTCAGGGGTTATTTAGAGGGGGTGACCACCTGAGCCAAAGATGTTTGAGAACCACTGTTCTATAGAATTCAAAGCAAGCAAGAGTAGTCTCATTTAGAACGCCCACGTAAGTCTATAATCGTTCTCCAATATTGTTTCAGAGGAAACGAAAGGAGAGAGGAGAGGAGCTCGGGTACTGTCAGGATCTGTCTTTCACGAGTCACACCCACATTCCTTTCTGGTTCACTTATCCTGTGTTGATAGTGTTCACCTGTGTCCTGTTAGCAGCTGTCTGTATAAAAGCCCTGCTGTTCTCTGTAAGGCCGTTATCAGATAGATTGTCTGTTGTTTATGTAGACGAGTTATGTCGGTTGATCAGTGGTGGAAAAAGTACTTTTTTACTTAGGTAGAAGTCTCTGAGATGTAGTGGAGTAGAAGTAAAAGTATAGGAACATTGGAATAAATACTCCAGTAAAGTAAAAGTAAGCGAGGAAAGAGGAATGTGTTATGTAATAATTATTATGTTATTATTATGTTTCTCGTGTGAGTGCGTATGTGTGCGTGTGCCTATATGTATGTGTACACAAGAGACGATGGGTACATAACACACATCAGGGGGATATGCAATAGTAAAAGGATACCGGGCACTGCTCTACCTGTGGGGGTGTGGAACGCGTGTGCCGATTTTGAAGTCTGTGGAGCAAACGGTTCTCGAGTTACGTGCACTACAACTGTACACACACGCAGACAGACAGATACACACACATACATGCACACACATGCACACACATGCACACAGAGACGTGGAGCATTAATTGTAGGATTCCCAATTTTTTTTTAAACTTTCAATTAAAGAATATTTGAAAATAGACGATCTACAAGCTCACAGCGCACGGTGCGACGAGTTGTGACCAAGTTGACCGTCTATCTTTGAATAGCAGAAGTATACAGGGTTAAAGTGGTTCAACTGATTTTGATGCTACAGTATCTGCGCCATCCTGTGAGAGGGTTATCTAATAGTCCAATAAACAGGCTGTACACTTAAAATCATGGATTCACAAGATCTGGCATTTATTGATTGCCCACAATTATCCCAAATTGAATGGTCATGTGATATACATATGAACAGCAAAGACATATATATGAAAGCAAATACGACCTGTTACATCACAAATTCAGATTCGATCATATCAGTCCGCAGATCGGTGGGGCCCCGCGAAGTGCAGGCCAGAGGCCGGGTTAGTCTGTCCTGGAGAATTCTGACGTGTCACTCTTTTCTCAGACGCTATATAGGAATCGCTCTGTCACTCCGTGACCTTGCTTGGGCACAGCCCGGCTGCACACTCTTAAAAGTAATGGCAACTGCTTAAAGGGTCTACTTTCCCCCATCAATAGTAACACGTTTGAAAAACACGTTTGAAAAACGTTAACAAGCATGCATGCATGCTTGTTAACGTTGTTCGTTTCATTTCCTAGCCTAGGTGACATCTTTAAGGGAGGGTGGGTGTACACTACAGTATGTGTGCGTGTATGTGCAGTAATATTCTTATTCATATAGTTTTTCGACCACATGGAGCCCTTAAGGCAGGTGTGTCCAAACCTTTTTCAAAGGGGGCCATATTAGAAAATATTAAAACACCCAAGGGCCAACTACATCTCCTCAACTGACATAATGTGCCTATGTAGATTATAACAAAGTCATATACTGTACATATGCATCTCATTTAAATGATTCTATTTAACTATCATCATCAATATGGTCTTTTGTTAGGTGTGCTGTGAACAATACACAAAAATAACTCAGCCTTTTTTCATCCTTATTTTTAAAAATAGACTTTTTTTACCCCTTCAGAATGAGACAAGGAACAAGGAATCGTGACAAATTATATTCTGGGAAATGCCCAGGTTAATAAAAAACGTCAACGTAAAGATGTTGGGGGTTAAACAAATCTGTGACTAATCTGGGTTGGGAAATAAATTCGTTATTCACAAAATGTGTTAATAAAGGTGGCAATCACACGCAAACACTCACACACTCTCTCTCTGAGAGATTTCACAATTCTGTGACTCCCCCTCTGCAGCATCTGTGGCTTTATATGGTACTGAGCTCACAGGTAGCCACTGTGCACACACACACACACACACACACACACACACACACACACACGCACACACACACACTGCCCTGACTTCACTCATCATCATAAAACAAGGTTCGTTTCATAGTTAATGTTTTTAATTCAGTTGTTATAGTTTGGTGTCTCAATTAATTAATTCATTGTTTAGTTTAACATAATTGCCTTTTCTTTCAGCTCGACTTATAAATAATTTGAATCGCATTGTCTGTTTAGTCAGTTCTAAGATGTCAACAATAGTCATTTAATGCTGTCTGATAGATGTCATGCTAATTAAGCTAGTTCATTGAAGTGCTCAGCCTGTTTTTAATAGCATCTTTTACTTTGACGTTAAGGAATTATATTTGACAATGGACAAGCCCTACAGCACTCTGAAATCAGCCCTTATTCTGTTCTGTCTGCTACTAGGAGTAAGTAACATGATTATGATTATGATTATGATGATTATGATTATTATTATTATGATTATGATTATGATTATGATTAGTAGTAGTAGTAGTAGTAGTAGTAGTATGCCGTAGTGCACTGTAAAATCCTACAGGTTAATTGTGTACAAAAGTAACCCAATTTCTAGTGTGTTTTCTAGTGGTTACATAAGGCTGTATTCCAGTAAGGAATCTGTTTACATTCCAGTTTGGCTGAGATGCAGAAATTGTTCTATACAGCTCTCACATGCACACGCACGCACGCACACACACACACACACACACACACACACACACACACACACACACACACACACACACACACCGCAGTAGCAAAGACAGTGGCCATTTAAGGAAAATAAAATAATGTTGAACAGATGTTTCAGGCACACCTTTTTATTCTAGTCAATTAGGCAAAGTAAAATCCTCAGTGTTCATTTAACCCTCTGGAGTGTAGGAATCAATAATACACGGTCCGCTCTGTTTTCCCTCTCTACACCAAATCTATTCGCCAAAAATAGCAGTGGCAGCCATTTTGTGGTGCCACATATTTATGCCCATTCTTTTTTAGTTGTTTTTCACATAATCAAATCACCAGGAGCCTGGATGGCTTGGTTCCAGGCTTAACCCATTCTGACCTGAGATCAGATTCTAAAAATATCTATTACATCCTGACAGTTTCATTATTAATATCAATATGCACCTTGTAATAAGAGTTGCTGACTGATTCAGCTGCGGAGCTGCTGGGATAAGGAGAACTTGACGGGTGAAGAACAGACTTCGAGACGGTTTAGCAATGTTTTAAGGAATACATTAGTTTGTTTCACAGATAAAATGTGTCAGTGCATTTATATTCGCCAATTGCAATTAGACAGCATAATTCACGATCAAGTTTCTTTATTGTTACATCTTATATGGGTGCGTAAGAGTCACATTAATTTGTTATGGTTATATGTAGCAGCCATAACAGGTTGAAGGGCCATTTCACCGCTAAGAAAAATAATGAAGTCTGTGTGTTGACTAGGGTTTGTTGAATTCCTAGTTCCTACAATGGATTGTAGGAATTCCTACAATGACCATAATGCTTTGGTGCACTATCCTCTATGAACTGTACCATTTTGTCCACCGGGGGAGTTAAGTTTCTCTCCACCTGTCCCTATCTCCCCACCTGAGCCCATCTGTCCATCCTTCTCTGTGGTCTCAGGCACATCTTCGCGCACAGCCGCGTCTGAAGAAGCTGACGCCCGACGTCAACCCCGGCTTTTTAGACAGCTGGTGGATGGGAAAGAAGCTCCACCTCCACGGCTGCCTGACGCGGAGGACAGCGTTTCCGGGAATCTGTCCGTCGCGTCAGTCAGCTTCTTTTCCATCCACCAGCTGTCTAAAAAGCCGGGGTTGACGTCGGGCATCAGGTTCTTCTGACGCGGCTGTGTGCGAAGGTGTGCCTGCGGGGTCTGTCGGTCTGTCTGTCTGTCTGTCTGTCTCAGATATATTTTAGATATGTGTTATATATGTTAATTTGTTCTATACTTTGAAACATTATTTTATGATTAGGTGCAGTCTGTGTCTGTAGGCGTGGTGTGGCTCTACATCCTGGCAGGAAGCTGTATCCTTCTGTCCTGTTTGGGAGTGTGTGGAGCGTACAAGGAGAAGAAACTCCTTCTACGTCTGGTACAATATATTATATAATACTCTATGGATGCGTGGGTGTGAACTTTACTATAGTTTTGAGGGCCAAATTACAAATAGGCCACCTAATAAAAAATTAAAAGGTACTTACTGTAGTAAACGTATCAATATCATATTATAGAAATAGTATACAAATACGAGTTTGGCATTCAATTTACTTGACGTACAAAAGTATACCAAAAGAAAAAAGTACTCGTTATGCAGAATGTTTCATAAGTTTTCTAATGTATAAAATGTATCAAAATCCTTTGGAAATAGCAGATCTATAAGCTTGTATACTATAGTGACTAAAGTTTTCAAATATCCTAATTTCAGAGTATAAAGTACAATATTTGCCTCTGAGAGTTAGTGGAATAGAAGTAAAAGTACAGAAAATTGCAAATACTACAGTATAGGTACCTGCGAGTGCCAGTTGTCCTGCCACGGACCTAGCCTGGTTAATAAACCAGACTAATATCGCACAGATCCGCGGGATATTAGTCTGGGGAGGCTCAGCTTGGATTTCATTTCCAGGGAAACATTTTCTCTTTGACGCAATTGGTCAGAGCTACTGTCAGTCAAAGGTCTCAAGCATTGAACGTCACTGTACCAAAGCCCGCCCATATTGCATACCGTGTCCCTATTGGGCGCACACGTTTTCGTGTGTAGAAAATGGGCGTACAATTGAGCCTCTCCAGACCGAAATCCGCCGGTAGGCAATTTTTTTTTGCCAACGGCTGATTCGGTCTGGTTTATTAACCAGGCTACCACGGACCGCCCTAGGGCCCCCCCCAGCCGCCGGTCTCCCTGTCTCAGGGATCTGTGGCTGTGCCCGGTGGGGGAGCTTCCGAAGGCGGCTCCGGAGAGCTCTCAAACCGGTGCCACTGGAGCGTGCACTGGAAATAGCAGATCTGCAAGGTTAAGGTTAAAAATGGCAAAGAACAGAAATTGATAAAATGCCATTCATAAAATCTGCATCCTGAAATTTGACTCACAGGTAAAACGTGTGTAAGTCTGTGCATGAGTGCGTGTGTGCGTGCATGTATCTCCATTGTTGTTTGAAACCAGACGCAGACAATTAAGCCAAGCATAACAGGAAACCATTCCTTTGTTTATGTAACTTGGCAGTTCCTTGGAGCAATGCTGGGAGGATCATTCAGTTTGTTTATCTTTGGGATGCACGGGATAACCGCCAGCGCACAGGTACGTTATTTGTCAAAGGTTTCCAACAAACTTTGCAGCCCAATATATATTAAGCTCTATTTAAAGTAGTGAAAATAGCTGATGTACAGTACATGGCTCATGATGATGTGTTGTATCGCGACTTAGCTTGTATTTCTTTCTGGGATATATATCAGTTAAGGAACATGGAAGGGTTGTTAATGTATTTAACTAACTAATTAAACACTCTAACTGTCCCCCAATACCAGAATCACAAATTTGCATGGCTCAACTTAAATGTTAGCAAATCCACCATTATTCATTAATGGATACATTCTTTTCTAAATAATTATATGAATTCAAAGCACAATTATTATTATTATTATTCCAATTTTGTATTTTGAGCTGGAAAAGTATACAACGAATTCCCAATTCCCAATAAAACTTAAAGGTATATTCAGTGATTTCAGTCAAAAAACCTTAGGTTTCGTTTTTGGCTGGGACCTAAGCCTTTCATCCAATCAGGATAGAGAGCCAAAAACGAAACCTAAGGTTTTTTGACCCCCAGGGGTTAACTGGGGACAGGGAGGAACTCCTTATATGGTCAGCACACTCTATAGTAGGGAGGATTATCACAACAAAACAAAAAAATAAGTGATATTTGAATTAAGTGAAATCACTGAATATACCTTTAAATTCCCAAGTTTATATCTAGGCTAATATTATCAAGGATGGTGGATGTGGAACCTCTTGATTCAAGTAGTCTCATCATAGACTGCTATTCATTCTGGTCTGTTTCATGCTCTTGATTGCCATCTGCTGGTGAAACAGAATCTCAATGTGGCACATTTGTCCATCCATAGGATACAGGTCCAGTGGGCACCTAAACATTATGGGCAGCACAACGTTAAATTAGCTGCTTTTGTTTTTCTTCCAAAATGTACAAAAATAAAGCATAAACTTGAACATGCATGAACAGGTACATCATTATCAGACATGAGGCCGATTCTACAAATGCCTTCTGCGTTCTCAGTTGTAAGTTTTTCAAAAAAATTAAAGAAAATAAAATAGCAGACGTCCAAGCTCGCAGTGTGGCACAAAGTGACGTGCTGTGAGCTTGGATATACGGTTAAACGGTTAAACTTGCCCTGGCTTCAACTTCTTGTTTATACACAATATACTGGCTATATATAATAATATAATAATATAATGGCTGTCTATCCATGGGTTTTGTAACATCTGCAGCATGCATCAAATGCAGACCCCCCCCCCCCCCCATTTATAAAATAATATATAAATAAAAAATGCAATATAAATCAATACATATAAAAAAACTGGTGCCCAGAGCGGTGCCATGCACTGTTTCGGTTACACTTTTCATATAATATCCTTCATTTTGATCACATATCTTACCTTGTGGTGAACAGGAAGGTGGTCTAACATGTCATTTCCTGTCCACAGATAAAGGAAGGGCTGAGAGGAAGTTCTATGCCAGATGTGGTCAGAGCCATCATGGCAAACGAACAGCAGAGGACCAATCTGAAGGTTTTAGAGGCAAAGGTGACACCTGACGGACACGCACAGCATACACACACACACACACACACACACACACACACACACACACACACACACACACACACACACACACACACACACACACACACACACACACACACGCACTCGCACACGCACACGCACACACAAGACACTTACTACTACCATATGGGCTTGCCAATTAACATTTGAAACATTACATTGTGGGACACATTGCACTGTGTGTGTGTGTGTGTGTGTGTGTGTGTGTGTGTGTGTGTGTGTGTGTGTGTGTGTGTGTGTGTGTGTGTGTGTGTTGTAGCTTGGCTGCTGTGGTCTGACTGGTCCCAGTGACTGGGAGACAGATGGAGGGCATGTATCAGACAGCTGTCTGTGTCCCAGTGAAGAGCAGCAGGACACACTGCGCTGCGCCAACACCACCTACAAGACCTACTCACGATATCTGGTAAATAAATACAATAAACCACCTACAAGTCCAAGACCTATACTCACATGTGGACGTGGTGAATACACAGTAAATGGTACACCAGTGGAGTCACTCCACTGCTGAACTATTTACTGTGTATTGGAGTGAGTGTAGTAGTCTACTTGCCAGCCCATAGAGCCCCATTGTGAACCCAGACATGTTGAGTACAAAAAGGTTTTATGTTAGAAATGTTGAGCATGGGTCCCGACTCCCCAGCATGTAGAAACACTTTGCACAAATGTGCAAATAACATCATCACATCTGTGATGACGGCTATGGCCGTTTTTAAGCCCAAGGAGTGTTTTTTGTGCAAAACTAATGCTTGGAATGGATTCACGTCACATGTTAAAGCATGATGAGTCACATACTATGCCAATTATGAAAATTGCTCAACATATGCAAGTTAGCATCCGGCAGTTTCTACATGCTGGGGACCCATACGCAACATTTCTAACATAAAACTTTGGTGTACTCAACATGCCTGGGTTCACATTCATGTTAAGTGGACTATAGTGACAGGGGGGGGGGGGGGTCAGAGGTCAATCCACAGGTTGGGATTCTGGAGGGAGAAGTCTAGCATGCCTGGAACTTTGGCTATAGGGAACAACATAGGTCTACTGTACATTCGGACAGTATACTATACATTAGACACAACATAAATTCAGACAGTGGACTATAGCCTACATTATTAGACACAACATAAAGTGTACATTAGACAGTAGACACAACATAAATTCAGACAGTGGACTATACATTAGACAGACACAACATCCATTCTGAATAAAAATGTTTTTCCAGTATTTGGCATCCACTTGGAATGAAATGTATGTCCAATATTTGGCCTTGTTGTTGAGGAGTGTGTTGTTGTTTGTTTGTAGTTTAACGGCAGAGAGGAAATAACGCACACAGTCAGCATCTATAAAGAGGTAACGTCAAACGCACACACGCAGTGCCACACACGCACGCACGCACGCATGCAGACACACGCTGCACACACACACTAATATTCAAGTAGATGTGAATTCATTCAAGTGTGTGACGTGTGTGTGTGTGTGTGTGTGTGTGTAGCCTTGTGGTCCAGTACTACTTGACTTTGTGGATCGGGGGATCAAAGTCATCTTAGGAATCACCTTTGGATTTGCTATCACTGCGGTAACTATATATAACATTTATCGATCTATCTATAATGTAATAAGCAAGATGAGGACATGACTGTGTGTGTGTGTGTGTGTGTGTGTGTGTGTGTGTGTGTGTGTGTGTGTGTGTGTGTGTGTGTGTGTGTGTGTTACAGATAGTGGGTGTCATGCTGTCCCTGTCTCTCATCTACAGTATGGGGGCGACAGAGCAGCAGAGTGGATCAAACTCTAACATCCCGTTCCATAGATTTGCATAGACTGACTGACTGACTGACTGTTTTTAGTGTTCATGTTTGACAACAACATTATCAAGGTTTTTGGATAAAAAATATCAGTGACAGTCGTGGAAAGTAACTAAGTAAGCTATATTCCATCAAGTACTGTAGCCTACTTAAGTTCAATATTGCGGTACTTCTACTTTACTTGAGTAAAGAGCTCACAATGTTTGAGCTTGTGAGTTTGTGAGCCTTTAGACACATTTTTGAAACCTTTGAAAAAAGCAGAGACAGTCTACAATGTCTACATATAATGGGAACCTTACCTTTGCACTTTTACTCAAGTCAAATTTTAAATTATAACTTTTTTTTTTACTTTTGCTTTTTTACCTTATACTATATATATACTTTGGTTATTTGAAATTTGATTTTGAAAAATGTTAATCTATTTTCATAGTTTGAACACCTTTGCCTTATAATGACCAGGTAGAAAGTTGTTAAGTTTCCTAATAATGACGTATGCACATCACTTTGTTGCCCTTGTTATGATGATGATGATGATGATGATGAAGATTGTTGTTTTTGTTGTAGTAGAGTACTTGCACTGATGTGTGTTTGTTTGATTTAAACATGCACTATGTTTTTTATGAATAAAATGACATTTTGTCTGAGTTCAAATTTCAGTGTTATCTGCTTTGTCATCACTTCCACGTCTAGAAGGGTAAGCAGCAGTGTTCTGTATCGTGTGTGTAATGTTAACTACATACCAGTAGATGGCACCAGAGTCCATCATGTGACTGGTCCCAGCTGCTGCTGATGAATAATAAGTTCATCACCGCTGCCTGCATTCCAAGTTCCAACACGGAACTGTTGCGTCGGCGACATGAGCATTGCCTTCAACAAACAAGTTCCATGAACAATTTACACTGGTGAACAGTAGCCTACAGTACAGTGTAAGTACACTACACATATTGTAGCCTACATGCTAATGCTTTATGGACAAAGAGCTTCCGTTTACATATTACTCTTGTCTTGCGTCAAGTTGCGTGCTTCGAGTTTCTAATTACTGAGGTTCATAATTATTTATGCATGGGCACAATAACGTGAATAAAGCGTATTAGGCCTGGCTGCTATTTTCATTTTTGTATTTATTTGAATTGGCTTACGCTTACTGCAAGTTATACCGCTGACTCTTTCGGCGGGCGATACCCTGGTATAAAATTCTCTCCAGGGCCAAAGAGAACAGGTTTCTCCTTACCGTTTACTAACATCACTCACCATGAGAGGCAGGGGCATGCACAGTTCTGTACTATAGGCCTATTTAACCAGTGGAAGTGGTTCCTGCTCAAATCCTTTCATGTCGGACCCCCAACTTGCTTATGTATTGGACCACACTTATTATGGGTCCGTTTAGTTTCATTTGGACACTACAGTAGCAGTGTAGACCTGATACTGTAGCCTATCATGTCCAAGCCAATGATGTAAAACACTATGTTCATTGTTAATTGATTTCCAATAAAAAATAAACATTGCATAAACCAGGGATATTTTTCCAGTGGCATGATGATGAGTCATCCCTTTAATGTGGGTATATACATTAAAACTTTCTAATCATTTTGAAGACACAAATATTTATTTGTTAACCTTACCACAGTTAAACATTTCTGCTGTTACCGGTAGTCACAAATTAACCCTGTGTATAATATATAGGCCTACTTACTAGGACCCCTCCTGTGCCTAGTTCTATATTTACACTAAATGGCTATCATCACCAAAAATAGCATCAAAATAGCACCAAATCTACAAATCTTTTAAATGTTTTTTTTGTTTTGTGGCTTTCACCTTTATTTTATATTTTGTATGGAGGGACAGACAGTAGGCTGACAGGAAATGGGGAGATAGATGGGGGGAAGACATGCAGTAAAGTCCGTTGGGATCGGGAGTCGAGCCCGTGGCACACTGCCAGACAGGATCACCAGCCAAGGTGCCTGGACCACTGAGCCATGGCCATGAGCTTTTAGATCTGCTATTTTTGCCAAATTGGGACACCAGTGTTTAACATGGTTAAAGCTGCAAGCTGGAATGTATCCGCAAAGCTATGCGTTGAGATTGTATATCTGCTATTTTCAAATGTGTACTCCTTTTTAGAAGGAAATAACCCCCTGTCATGACCGTTGAATGTTAAAGAACGATAGTCTTATGGTGATTCTAATTGTGTCTCTAATGCAGACAGTCATGGGGTTTCTATACGTGTCTAGTTTCTGTTTTCTGTTGTCTTTTCAGATGCAGCACATGTGAGTCAGAGAGAGAGAGAGAGCGCCCACATACAACTTCCTGCGTGCAACAGGAAGTGACATTCAGGTTCATGGAAATGCCACAACACCTCCTTCCCTGGTATGTAAAGCGCGTGTGTGTGTGTGTGTGTGTGTGTGTGGGTGTGTGTGTGTGTGTGTGTGTGTGTGTGTGGATATTGGATATTGCTGACTGTTTAAATGCAATGAAACTATGAGTCACTCACACACACGCACACACATTCACAGGGGCGCTCCTGAGCAATCTGGCGCCCAAAGCTGGATTTTTCGCGGCGCCCACCCCCCTGGGTAGACATTGGGGAGGCACTGGGGAGGCACTGTGGAGGCACTGGGGGGACACTGGGGAGACACTGGGGAGGCACTGGTGGGGGACACTGGGCACTGGGGAGACACTGGGGAGGCACTGGGGAGTCACTAGGGAGGCCCTGGGCAGACATTGGGGAGGCACTGGGGAGGCACTGTGGGGGGGGGGGGGGGGCACTGGGGAGGCACTGTGGAGGTACTAGGGGGACACTGGGCACTGGCGAGACACTGGGGAGGCACTGAGGAGTCACTAGGGAGGCCCAGTTAAATTATGATTATTTCTTCACGGCCTGAAAAGGTTGAGAACCACTGATCTAGTTGACAGGTGTGTGAGACGAGGTCTCCAACAGCTCCTCATTCTGGACCGATAAAGGACAGCTGGTTTGGTATGCGGTTAACCAATCACATCTGAATGGACTGAAAGAACTATGTCACACACTTCATAACTGTTTGCATCATTTATATCTATACTATATCCTGGTCCTCGCAAGTGAAAATGTTGTTTCATGACTTGCACTCAAACACATTCTCTCTATTGCACACACCATACTACGTCGCCAGAACAGTGACGTGCGCACACATGCATGCACGCACACGCGCACAGTGTGACCACAAGTGAGAACAGAGATGGAAATAAAGACACAGAAGGCCACATGCGAGAGAGATTTTCTGCTGATTTCCATTAGCCATTTATTGGCCATTGTTGTGAGCTTGTACTGTAGATTGCAACCCATTCCAAGCATTAGTTTTGCACAAAATACACTCCTTGGGCTAAAAGCAGCCATAGCCACTTGCCCAAATGTGCCCAAAATGTGCTGACCTCATCACATTTGTCATGATGTCTATGGGCGTTTTTAGCCCAAGGAGTGTATTTTGTGCAAAACTAATGCTTGGAATGGATTCAGAATCATGAAAACCCCCTAGTTTGACATGTCACATGCTACTTAAAGCAAAAGGAAAGTTTGACATTTTTGCCTGCCATAGGATGTTAATGGTAGGGTCACAAGAAACCCCTATACAAAAATTGCCCAATACATTCAGCCGGTCAGAAAGTGGATTCATGAATGTATACATGTATATAGACAATATTTTAGGCCAATAAAAAGGACTATATACGAAATTTCCCACCCGGGCGTCCACCTCGGCTGCCGGACTATATAGCAAGGATCAGAATATAGCTTTAGGTATTAGTTTTAACCAAAAGATCATACCCGTGTGAAGTGAGGGGGCTAATATATTAAAGTCTAACTCATGTTCATGATTAGGTGATATGTAATGCTGATATAAAACAAACGGTGCCAACACAAACATTAAATGCCATTGACAATAAAGAGAATATGACGTAATGAGGGACAATAATATGACGTTGAAGTGTTCCCTTCATTGTCAATGGCGTTTTTTTTAAACAAACTAAACTAAAAACAAACATCAAACCTGTATATAGGAGGGGAAATAAATATCCCTTTAATCCATTCTGACCGGGCACCCATTTTGGTGTCGGCATCATGTTATGCTTTAGCTATTGAAAAATAGCAGATCTACAAGCTCATATCGCGCCACCGAGTGGCGCGATACGAGCTTGTAGGTCTGCTATTTTTTTTTAAATCGAAGAACGACTGACATTTTTTTAATCTGATCTCAGGTCAGAATGGGTTCATCAGACCAGTGTGTGTCCGGCGGAAACCTCGTATGAATCTGATCTCAGGTCAGAATGGGTTAAGTAATTTATTGCCCATATATGGAGATTCCTGATCAGTAGCCTATAGCATACTATAGCATACTGTAATTATAGTAGCATATATGGAGAATCCCTTTTATGACCAATTATGGAGTATATGCCCATATTGAGCATGATACTTACTGGTACTGCTGGTTTTGTCTTCCAGCTGGCCCACAGGTCCTTGAAAAGAGAAGACAACGTGTGTCGGACTCGATCGTGTCAAAGGAAAGGTAAGATGCCTTGCTTTCATTAAAGTTCTAAACAGATGAGTGGCATACAGCCATTGCGGAGGTGTTCTGGGGCAGCCAGGAGCTTGGGCATATTAGTGAAAGTGTTACCTACATAACTTGTACTGTACCAGTACTGTATCTTGTATTATCTTGTACAGCAGTACTAGTGGTTCTCAAACCTAACCCTAAACCTAACCTCAGTAAAACCTTGCCTAAACCTAACCGTAAACCCAAACCCTATAACCTCAGTAAACTATGCCTGCCCGGGAGCCAATCAGACACATGGTAAGGCAGGTCTAACCCAGAACGCGGGTGGGATTCATAATCACGTGTCAAGGACCCCCACATTTATATTTGAGCTGTTGAGCAGCAGTCCCCTCCCCCATTTGAAAATGTTCTGTATCAGTGACCCAAATAAGATTTGTATTAACATTTTTCAATATTGTTCCAAAAATTTCAAACCTTTTCTTTCTTTCTTTTTTTGTTTGTTGCTGATCTACATACTCACAATGTGCCCACAATGCAACACATTGTGAACTTGGAGATCGGCTATTTTCAAATTGGGGTTGTTCACAATGTGCATTGTGTAAAAGAGAACAAACCAGACACTGATGGATGGCATGCAGGTTATAATATTATGTAATCATGTCGGTAAAAGTTTTGACCATAAATACTGTCCAATAGTGGTTCTCAAAGTTGGTTCCGGGGACCGCCATGCAGGGCTCCTTGAGGTAGCTCCCGACAGCGGATCCCCATCCAAATGCTCTATTAGCATTTTACACTTCTTATTTCGTGCATCGACGGGAACCCTTTCTTTTTTTAAACTCCTTCAGCGCCACCTGGTGGTCACCAGTTTAGGCTCTGAGTGCCAATTCTCCCATTATAAAGAAAGAGAGGACTTTTTTTTTTTAATTGTAAAAAAAAATATATATATATATTTTTGTATTATTATTATTATTATTTTTTGAAAAGACGTCTTGTCGTCTTTGGCACCCATTGCAAAGACGTCCATAAGACGGGATTACGTCCCTGGCACTTAAACAGGAAAACCTGTGAAGTTGTAACAGAAACATTTACAAAACACAAGTGACGTTCTGATAACTGGATTCTTCTTTGACTCTATAAGAAATACTGTAGGCCTATATTTCACAGAAAATCAGGGGCATTGTGAACTTCCGTTTGGCTTCTTGTAGTACTGTGCATTCTCTGTTGTAGTACTGTACGTTAATTTTTCTCAAGTAAGTAGTAAAATTCATGCTACTGTAACTTACTGTACAGTATAAGTTACTGTACAAAGGTGAATACCCATGTGTAAACCCCCCTCAAACTGCAGGGATAGTTAATGCTACATACTGTAGGGATGCAGACAGACAGCACTTTCTTGGCAGTGTGTGTGTGTGTGACTGTGTGGTTAATGGACAGGCTTCTTTCTACTCAGTATGTGGTATAGGGGGAGGGACTTACGGTAAAACCAGACTGTCAGCCATTTACCTGAAGTGACATGACAGGAAGTGACATCACGATTGTGTGTGTGTGTGGGGGGTTCAATTCAAAGGGGGATTTATTGGCATGAGAACACGTATGTTTACATTGCAAAAGTGGAACAATCTATCTTATAAAACCATAAGAATTGTGTATTTGCTGGTCTCCGCTGGATAAACATTTAAAACAAATGGCAGCAATATTTCAATCTTTTGCATTCATTTGGTATATGAAACCTTTGTCTGTCTGTCTGTCTGTCTGTCATACTCTTCGACGCTCTGTAACTCTTTCTTATAAAGAAAACAATAGAGCACTGTTGGTGTCAACACAAACTGAATAGCATTGTGCTGTAATGTTTTAGCATTGCAGTTTTTGTTTTGGTTTGATGTTAATTGATTTGCATGTGGTCCCTGGGCCGCCAGTTGTCCATGTATGTTTTAGAATGTGTAGTTTTGAATCAATTTTTTATTTCTCTCAATGAACTTGATAATAGACACACAGCAGAACAAGAACAACAACAACGCTTTACAAAGTCAAGTCAAATCAGTTTTATTTCATATACCTATAATACAAAAAAATGCCTCACATCAATCACACAGCCAGTAAAAAAGAAAAAGAGATGGCGAACACAACATTCACAAAAAGAGTGAGAGAAACTTCTTCAAAGTCTTCACTATATTCTTTATTTTTTTAACATATGTTTATTAATTTTCTTATTCTTATTTTCTGCAAATATTGAAATAAAATCTTTATAGAAATAATTATCTTTTTTTCTAAATTTTTATCCCACGATTTTGTAACCCAGTTTTCTTTTCACCCAGTGCCAATTATCTAATGTAATCCTGGGCGCTACACTTCCTCTGCCAACCTGGGGGGGGCAGCGGACTGACCTCGTGCCACCTTCTATGCATGAGGAGTCCAAGCTGCTTCTTTTCACCTGACAGAGGGGAATTTCCCCGGCCGGACGTAGCGCGTGGAAGGGACACGTTATTCCGACCAGTTCCTTTCCCCTCCTATAGAAATAATTATCAATAGGTCCATGAATACAGAAAACAAAGACAAAAGCAGTTTGTACTTTTATTCAAGTACATTTTGAATTCCGGACTTTTACTTGTAACAGAGTATTTCTATATTGCAGTATTGATACCTTTACTTAAGTAAAACAGTACAGTACTTTTTCCACCACTGCCCCATTATACAGTACTTCCATGAACCCCCACAGACCCATATTGATTTCCATGTACCCCTCCACATGCCATTTTCTCCCACCACCAAATCCCACCATTTACTATACCATTGTTATTTACTTATATTTATTTATTTATATATTATATTTATAACTTTAACATTAACTGTGACAAATTAGATATTAATATTAACTATAACATTGTTATTAACTGTAACATACACAAACTGTGACAAATTAAAGGAAAATAAATGAGTGGAGAAACATTATAAATGCCTATGCTTCCATACAGGCCTAGCCTACTGCATGATTCGATTAAGCAATTGACCTTGATCTTGAATCAAGATGGCAAGAGAAAATATCTAAGTGATAATAAAAGAGGGTTTGTTATCAGGGTATACGGAAGGCACAAGTTTGCATTCACAGACTGCTCGGCTGACCAGTGTTTTAATAGGAACAGTGACTAAAGTGACATTATTAATGTGTTTGGGGTTGAGAGAACACCTTTGATGACCGCGATGCTGATGCATTAATGTGATATGTAAGGAAAAACAGAGGAGTGTGTCAACAAGAACAGTCCATCAGATCGTCAACTATACATAGACATGTAGAGTTGCAGTGCGTAAAACTCCTCGTGGGAGAGACAAATGCACATTTGAGAGTTCAGCGGCGCAAAAAGCCATAGGAACTGGTTTGGAAAGTAGTGAGATGTTCACATGAGTCATTCTTGAACATAATTCTGAAGTATGGGCAAGTAAACAAAGTCGTTTGCACACCCGGTCAAGGTTCAACGACGGGTGCTTTGGCAGAGCAGTCGCAAACAACCTTATACAGATTTACCCCAGAACAGCATAGATAAAGATATATAATTGTAATATGAAAAACATTTTAGATCTAGATGAAACATTTAACAGGCTTTTGCACAAAAATAAATTAACTAAAAAAAAGTCGACCAAATACAGCTGTAAAAAAAACATTTTTTTAAATATCAACACTCTGTATCTTATCTAGTGGCGTTTGCGTTCCCAGCGTCTGAAGCTCCGTCCCTCAATGTACAACTCCAGATTTTCCAGTTCTGACAAAGCCTTGTTCTGGACACCAGTGTCCTTTAGCTTTACACACACACACGCACACACACGCACGCACACGCGCGCACACACACGCACACGCACGTCCATTGACCCAATCATACAACAGAGCAAGAGAGAGTTACAGATGTCATGTGACATAGGCGTGTTGGACAAGTGATTCTGATGTATGTAGGCGACCGTGTTCCATTTCTTCTTGCACATTCAATGTGTTTCAGTTTGACACTGTTGCTAAAGATACGGTATTGTGCATGCCTGCTGCTTCATTACATTCTTTTTTTTTTTTTTTTTTTTTAACCTTTCTTTCATCCCAACTAATATTTTGATGCTTGTACCTGTATGAGTGAGTGACAAAATATGATATAGCTGATTGACTGGTCAGGATTGTAAATGTACAGTATCAGTGGTGGGTTTTGCCCCAGCTAGTAGTGCTACACCAAAAAATTAAGCCAACATGTACTATGTTATCACACTAGTTTATTTTGATAAATGAAAATGCTCTTATTTGTATTTCAGACCCTGCCTAAAATACAAACGATATTATAAGAATCCCGCTTTGTGCGCCGGGAGCCTTCGAAGCGGATGTGTGTGTGTGTGTGTGCGCGTGTGTGCGTGCGCTTACCTGTTGTGTAGCTGTGTCCAATGTGTGTATTTGCAGTAGACTCAGTTTTCTGGCAGATAAGTCAGACAGGTTCTGGGTGAAGGACTCATTCATAGATGCTGACCGTAGCGCATCACACACCTTATTTTTCTGACAGACAGACAGACAGACAGACAGACAGACAGACAGACCATTATGTTTGAGTTACATTCATACATTGTTATAGTAACCTTTTCAATTAAATGACAAACCATCAAATTCACTAATTGTAAATAAACAAGTCATATAATACATATAGTAACCTGTTACTAACTTGTAATTTCTGAGTAATATACCAGTAATATATAACAGTAATGGTGTTTCAATGGTGGGTAATCTAGGCTATACTTACTATATACATCTGCATTAATGACGTGTATTACCTAAGTATATCTATTTTATAATTATCATTGTGTAATTTCAAATCATTTTACTGTTTACTGCTTAACTGAATGACTTGAAGCCCAGCATCCATATTCTAGGGGAGCGCAAAAGTAGCTAATCTAAAAGCCCACATTGCGCGTCGCATTGCGAAGCGTTGTGAACTTGTAGATCTTCCTTATATTATTTGACAATTTTGGCCAATATTTGACCAGTTTTTATAGTATGATTTGTTTGTTTGATGCCATTATGGTCTTTTTTTCTTGTCCTTTCTGAGGTGTTCATCTGCACCACTGGTGTAGAGGATACAAGCAGTCCAAGCCCACAGCCAATTCAAGTCCAGTTTACTAAGTCTAGCGGGTTTAAAGTTTTAAACTAGTGTTATTGTAAATCAAAAGGTCAGCCTTACATGGCGGAATGGGCGGATGCAGCGTTTGATACTTTGGAGGAAGTTGGTGAGATGGTCACGCTTGGCAGCAGAACCAAGTCTGTGTTTGAAGAGAGACTGATAGAAGTCCAGAATCCTGGTGACTACACAGCCATGGAGCTAGAGGGAGAGACAGACAGACAGACAGACAGACAGACAGACAGACAGACAGACAGACAGACAGGTAATTGCAGTAGCAAAAGGTAGACAGTAGATAGCAGCAGAAAATGTTAAGAAAGTTAAATTATACAACTCACAAATCAGTACAGTCTGTAAGCAGTGAGTAAAGGGTCAGTAAATATAAACGTTCTAATAAACTGTAACCATGAAAACAATCAATGAGTCTGTAACCTCTTACCTGAGGGTCTTTTCTGATTTCATCAAACGACTTTAGGGGCAGCAGGAACCTACTGTTATCAGAGGTGTTCTGAAACACGCACACACACACACACACACACACACACACACACACACACACACACACACACACACACACACACACACACACACACACACAACTCTAATTGGTCATATGATGTTATAATACATAAAGGGAGGGAAGACATGCATATCATATATCATATCATAATTAACTCAATGTCTAAATGTGAAACACTGTCCTAACTCCTCACTGCCTGCACCAATCGCTCCCACTTTTCACACAGGCATTGAACATAATATAAGTAGTATAAATTAATAACGAATGTATTAGTCAATTCAACATCCCCATCCACTTACATGGGAAAATGCGAAAACTCACATAAAGTATTTTTCTCTCAGAAACCGTCGGAGCTACACTTGGAGGGGAGGTTCATAATAATTATAAAAATTAATGTAATGAATAATTACATCAGTTGTCCTCATGGTGGTGCTTTACAATTCGCCTTGTAACTCTTGAACCGTAGGTCGTAAAATAAAAACTTTTACTAGATTCTTTGGGTCATGACGCATCTCCCCATATAGGCCACGCCCATTTGCGTCAGGATAGATTTTCCACCATTTTGACTTTTCTTCAAAACACACTTTTTGCTCTTCCACCTACAGCTTTTGTGCAAATCTCACAAAACTCGGTACAAATGATCTCTGGACCTATCTGATTAAAACACCACAGGCAGAATGTTCATAGTCCGTATCGTTCGGCTGTAATCGGCGTCCAAAGTTAGTGGGAGGGGCCTGTTTCATACAAAATGACACCCTAAATTTCATTCACATGTCGAGGGTGATTAAATCAACGGAGAGCCCAAAGCGTAGCTTACGTGCACTATAGCGAGACAGGACAATCCCTCCCAATCAGTAATGTGATCTATTACATCGCATCACCCACACTGTACATCTTGTGTGTGTGTGTGTGTGTGCGTGTGTGTGTGTGCGTGCGTGCGTGCGTGTGGTGTCTCCCCACTCTTGCAACGCTATATATATACTATAGTATATAGTGACGAAGTGTCCTTGAGCAAGACACTGAACCCCTAATTGCTCCTGATGTGCTGGTTGCTGCCTTGCATGGTTTATGCCGCCATCGGTGTATGAATGTGTGTGTGACTGGGTGAATGTAATGCACAATCTATGTTAAGCGCCTTGGATAAAGGCGCTATATAAATGCACCATTTTATATGGCACCAAAGTCTGACGTCACTATCAGTAGAGGGCGCCAGTACACAGGTTCATGTATTTTTTTATTTGCATTGAAATCACCATAGGGGGATTTTAGGTCGCTTCAAATATCTATGAACTGTGTTTGAAAGATAAACCGATCATCCCGGCCTTTCTGTCAGGGGGGTGGCTGTGCGTCGTTAATGATGTTCATTATTTGATACAGCCATATGAAAGCAATGTCGCTGTTAATATATGTCACGCCCGGCTGTCAACACATTGCGTTCCTGAGATTCCTCGTTGACGTAAGCTCAGCTGGCGGTGACTCGACTCGTACTAACCACGAAACATTAAATATCAATAAATAAATAAAACTTAATTAACATGTCAGTTTCTGTTATGCGACGGGCAGCTGCAACCACGGGGTGATCGGTTTATTTTTCAAACACCGTTCTTATATGAAGAGATCTAAAATCCCCCTATGGCGATTTCAATGCAAATAAAAAGCACACGAACCTGTGGACTGGCGCCCTCTACTGACAGTGACGTCAGGACTTCGGTGCTCTATGGCTTACAATTAGTGCAAACAGCAAAAAAACAAAAAATACACAAACATTTTATACAAGTTCAAATGAACGGTAAAGGAATAGTTTTAATAATATATAAACAGCTGGAAAAACCAGTCAAGCGACATACAACAGTCAACGGCCGTGTGTGTGTGTGTGTGTGTGCGTGCGTGCGTGTGTGCGTGTGCGTGCGTGGCGTGCGTGCATACTCACTCTCTCCAAACTGATGTTGCGGACCAGTCTGTTGAGTTGCCGCAGATCAACACAGAGCGTTGTGTTCTTCCTTGGCGGACATTTACATTGACACTCTGATGCTCTGCTCTGCTGCCCCCCGCAGCACAGGAGGACAATCACCAACCCATAACATAGCCTGGACATGCTGAATGAATGACTGAATGAATGAATTATTAACTGACTGACTTGTTAACTAACTGACTGACTGACTGATTGACATACGTTGTTCCTCTGTCTTGATTTCGGTCCTCTATGTCTGGGTTCCTCTTATCTCTCTCTATTTATACCTGACGGAGACACTCAGGTAACACCTCTTTCCTCCCTCCCTTTCTCCTCTCTCTATCGCTCTCTCTCTCTGTCTCTCTGTGTGTGTGTGTGTGTGTGTGTGTGTGTGCTTGCGTGCGTGCATGCGTGCGTGTGTGTGCGTGCATGCATGCATGTTCAGGGGGAAGTGTAACCAGGTCAAGATTGTCTTCAGATGGTCATGGTGGTTTACGATGTCCTGGAAAGTCCCCTCACAGTCCCATTTAGCATTATGTTTCCTATTGTCTAACTATAGAGGGTATGCGCATGCATAAAGTGAATGGCAGATCGAGTGGCAAAGTGAGTGGCAAAGTGAATTTAATGTTGATTAAAGTCATATAATGCAATCAAACATGACTTTTCTGTTTGGATGTATGGGCTGTCAAGGCCAGAAAGTAGTTTTTTGCCACTCAGTAGGCATTTCTGCATAACTTCCTGGTATGATGATGATGTCACACGCATACCCTCTATTCAGTGTAGATTTCAGATTTTTATTGAAGGGACAGCCCCTTGAGATGCAGCATCTCATTTTCAAGAGGGACCCATAAAAAACAAAATACAGAAAAGCATACTGTACACAAATACACAGAATATGCAGTACACAGATACAAACAGATATACAAATACATACATATATACACAAATAGCTTGCTCACCATCTTCCACCTACACCACCAACCACCACATAATACACAGTGTAGATAAGGTCACAGTGCAGATATCTCAGGGTCATAAATGGTTACAGTCAGGTTAGAAGCATAGACAAGTTGAGTCTAGATGTGAATGTAAGGAGGTCCTGAAGCAACTATATGACGAGATGGATCTAAGATATAGAGGGAGGTTGTTCCAATCGAATGGGGCTTTGTAGGAGAAAGACCTACGCCCAACCACATTGGAGATTTTGGGGATTTTAAAGTAAGGGTATTGTAGATGTCTTAGTGGATAGGACGAGGTAGACTGAGTCAGGTACTGTTTTAAGTAAGCAGGGCACCTAAAATAAATGCATTTATAAGTGAAGAGATACCAGTGTAGTTGCCGTCTTGATTTAGGCTGAAGCCAATTGAGTGATTTGTACATGAGACAGTGGTGGGTATCATATGGGCATCTCAATACAAACCTGCACAGGGAGTTGTATAAAACATTTAAAGGTTTAAGATGAGAGTCAGTGGTGTTCAGATACACAACATCTGCATAGTCAATAATGGGAAGTATCACTTGAGCAATAATTATTTTCCTAACATCAAAGGAGAAGCAATTAATAGAACGGTAAAGTGAGCTTAGGCAACCATATGTGTGGTTTAAAGGTAAGCTCTGGGTCGAGCCACACTCCAAGATATTTAAAGGAGTCAACTTTCTCAAGTTGAGAGCCATTTGAAAAACGAATGCCGGGTAGGGTGTAGGGTGAAAATAACATTTCTATTCCTCAATTAGACATTCATATTCTTCCCCGGCCGTCACATACTGTAGCATTACTATGCTTTGCCATCTGTTTCATTCAGTAGCACATAATAGGACTATGATGATAACTATAATAGAAGGAACTACTATGCATTATGCAAATAAAATAAACTCAACAGAAATGCATTTCAATTAACTATTTACTGGACAATACAACCTGCAAACCTGCAAAGCAATTTTGAAATTATACAGGCACTACAGGCCTGACAATGGATAAAATAAATGAAACCAGAAATATAATCAAAATTGTAAACTTAACAAACTTGTCCACCATAGCAGCACAGCTATGCACTTTTTAGGTTTTGTTTGTCCATCACAACACAAGTCTCTCAGTTTTCTCCATCACAGCAGCAACTATAGGCAGGTCTGTCCACACAGGTAATTCACATTCAGCACCATAGAAAGTCTCTCAGTTTTCTAGAATAGAGTATAGAGTTTTGTCACATGGGAGTTCATGAACCTGGTGTTTTTTAGCTCTCTCAAGAGATTCTCTACACAGGCAGGTGCAAACACGTCTGTAACTATGGATGCTGCCTTGGTACGTCCACATGACATTTTTGCAATATCACTGTCTGAAAACATGACTGATTGCCACAGTCTTCAGATCGGTATGACTGGGCGTGTTTCACTGTTTTCACTGTTTACACTGGTTATTTCAGCTGCTGTTTTACCTTATCTGCGGTTGAATCTTTTACAGTCTATGGTTTACTTTGAATCTTGCTTTGGTTTTAAAACAAACGTGCCCATGCACCAGGAAGCCTCCTTTTGAGCAACGCGCTGCTTGTGAGTCTCGCATTGTCTGTGTCGCTTCACGTCATATTCACCTCCGTGTGTCACTGAGAAACTACTTTTACAGACATCACAGAAGACTATCAGAATCGCTATTTCACTGACTTGACCCACGGGTAAATAGTTTCCCAGTCTTTGTTATAGCTGAATTTCCTTTTCTTCGCGGTCTTTGTTTCTTCCCTTTTGTCCTCCTCCATGTTTCTTGTTTTATTTCTCGTTTCGCTAATGCTGCTGCTAACTCGTTGTGCGATGTGTAATGTTGTTGTTTTTTTTTGGGTGGGCGTTCACCCCACGCTGTGACCGGCTGTTTGATTGACTGGTTGAGAATCACTGCTAAAAGCAGGCTTTGCTAAAGCCGTACAAATCTTTTCAAATGCGGGTCCGCGGGATAATTGGTGTCAATTTGGGGGTCCTTGACATGAAACGTTTGGGAGCAACTGTTGTTTGTATAACATTATGGTTCGAGATTTATTGGCCAAAACCTGACGTGGCCTGTTACAATGCCACAATGCCTTGACCTATACTGAGAGAGAGAGCGTTCAAAGTTTCACAACGTTTGGTCCAGCAGTGTCCGAGATTAGCTGTACACTGACAGTAGGGTGACCAGATGTCCCTCTTTGCGTGGGACAGTCCCTCATTGCCAGGACTTTTCAGGCGTCCCACAAATTGAGACCCTGTCCCACATTGTGACTGGCAGGCCTCACTGCTGAAATGCCTTAATAGTTAGTCCCCTAATAGTTGCCTCTTTCCTGCAAGATGTGTTATTATTATGTCTGTTAAAATAACATGAGAAATATCCCCTAGGCTATGGTACCAAGTCGGCCATACCACCCATGACCAAAATTTGCATTTAAAACAAAATGTGAGACATCAGTTTGGATCTGATTCTGGTCACTAAAAGGGCATGGAGGGCTTTGCTGTTGTTCTGTAGCTGCTTGTCTATGAGGTCTATAGTGGCTCAGTGCAGGGTGACAGGTTTGAACTGCATGGCCAAATTGTCTCCACAGAAACTCTATTCTCAGTTGAGATTCTGGAATTTCTGGTTGGTTTACATTATTTTACATTATTGCCTTCAGGTGTTAAAATACCAACATAAGTCAGAAGTCCATGAGCCAGAGCTCCAAATGTGGGCTTTTTTTTTTTTTTTTACCTAATCTGGGTTCCCAGGAGTTTTTGAGATGAGATTACCAAATGAGTAGGCAAAGCCATAGAAGACAATTTTTGAATTTTGACGTTAGGCCTAAATGGGTTAATATAGTTTAAACTGTTTCAAGTAAAGTACCGTATGATGACCCTTGTACAGGAGTTTTTTTTAAATATTTACATGTTATTTTCACCTAGGTGAATTGGATGACACATTTTAAGAAATTATCACCATGAAACTTCCCCAGTTTTCTGAAATTGTACATTTAAATATGCAAATTAGGCATTATATAGGAAAACATGCCAGATTTTGCATAACTTTCCAGAATCTAAATCGGAAAAATGTGATATAGCCAGAGGCAACCTTCTTATTTAATGTTGTTTAGAAGCAAAGGTTTTAAGTAATAAGTCGCTAACCCCGTTCCGTCCCCCCTGTCCCACACAAGTGATATTCTGCCCCTCAAATGAACACTTTGGATCTAGTCACCCTAACTGACAGATGGACGGATATTATAGGCCACTTTCCAGCCATTCTGAAATAATTAATTTTAATTCAAATTCAATGCATAAGATTATCGTGCCAGTTTAACCACTTTCAACCTGGTGTCCCTATTTTGGGATTGTGAAATAATAATAATAATAAATAAAATAACAATAATAAAACAGTGATGATGATGATTATTAGCTATATGATGATAATGATGATTGTTATATAGGCAAGCTATTTCGCTATAGAGGAGCCACAGCAAGAGAGGCTATACTATACTGTAGCTATTTGGGGGTCCATGGCATGTAAAAGTTAGAAATCCCCTGCCTATACATTTCAGTCATAGTGGAGGAGATGAGTGGGTTTGATGATGCTAAAAAAAGCTGTTTGACCTGCATAGCTGACCTGGATCATACTGTAGTTCAGATTTTCATATCCTGTGTGTGTGTGTGTGTGTGTGTGTGTGTGTGTGTGTGTGTGTGTGTGTGTGTGTGTGTGTGCGCGTGTGCGTGCGTATGCAGCCTAGGACATGTACAGTATATTGGTTGGCTGTATGGCTTCCAACAACTTGGGATGCTATAAAAGCAGCTAACGGCTTGCAAAATTCTGTGGAATCTCTTTATCTATCATTGACGGCCGCCGAATATGGTGACCCTCGAGGGGTGTATGGGTATTTGTCCAAGATATTCTAACTGTATACTTTTATACCTTGTACATATTTGTGTCCTTAAATTGTATCGCTTACGGTACATGGTCCTGAGAATATTTATATTATATTGATGAAGCATGCGTGATACGTGAAAAACGTGACCTGTACTGTAATGTATCTCAGGGGTTCTCAGTGTTTTTGGCTGGGGACCCCCGGAAATGCTTTGGCCATGTTTCACGACCCCCGCCCCCCCTCCCCACTCCCAATACAAATTGGCCGCTATACAATAACCTTAATAATAGAGAAAATACATCATAAATAAATACTGAAACCAGATATAATCATTAACCCATTTAGGCCTGACGTCGAAATAATTAAAAAAAAGTCTTCTGAAAGAATATATGTTCAAAGATTTGTGCCACATTTTCACGATTTTTCAAAAATAGCAGACCTACAAGCTCGTAGCGCGCCACTCGGTGGCGCGCTATGAGCTTGTTTCAATAGTTAAAACACCAAAAGGGGTTCCCATACAGAATGGGTTAAGGAAAGTTATGCATGTACTATGTCAACTCTTAATTTCCATTTTCCAGCCATTCAGTAAAACAACTCATTTATTTTTCTTTTAAAATAATCTGGGGACCCCCCAAAGTAATTTGGTGACCCCCAGGTTGAGAACCCCTGGTGCATCTGACACAGCTCTATCTCAGACACACCCAATGCTGTACTGTACGACAACGTTGCATCATCATCTCTGACTCCCATGATAATATGCACGTTTTGAATGCTGAATGTTGCATTACGTTACATCACATGTCATGCCATTATTTATGTTCCTGTTAGTTTACACAGTTTCCCGTAAACTGTGTGTGTGTGTGTGTGTGTGTGTGTGTGTGTGTGTGTGTGTGTGTGTGTGTGTGTGTGTGTGTGTGTGTGTGTGTGTGTGTGTGTGTGTGTGTGTGTGTGTGTGTGTGTGTGTGTGTGTGTGTGTGTGTGTGTGTGTGTGTGTTCTTTAGCATTGTTAGAAACCTTTTCAGTCGCACATATGTGTGTGTGCAGATCTGCTACTCGATCCAGTCAGGATCTGTCTCAAATGTAACCCGATCAAATGATAGAGAAGCTTGGTTTTGTGTGCGAGAATATCTTAACCTGAGATGCACGTCTTAACAGCTGACATTGATCTTGATACTTTTGCTATACCAAACTTGTCGCCTCCTGCATCTCATTCAAGACAGGGTGTGTACTGTATGTGTGTGTGTGTGTGTCTGAAGCCAGGGTTTGTGCGGGTATTTGTCCAACATTTGCTGGCTGTACATTTTGTAATGCACCTTCTAAATATTTGTCTCCTTGTATTATATATCTTATGTGGACATAAATCTATTGTATTGCCTTCCTGTTTTTGTTGATTAGACACTGTAATTACCAGCAGAGATCATGGGAAATTTGGACTTAGTAGGCCCCCACGCAGGCTTGTCACCGGAGGCCCCGATCAGTGAACTAGTGCTGCACCATTCTTGCTCAAATTTTGAAATGAGATCGCATACAGTAGGTGTCTGAATCTAGATTGTGATCTTTTTTTCATTAATTGTGCAGCACTCGTACCCAGTAGTTATGCGGGAAGCCAGGAACGCCTACTGAGTGGCAAAAAAACTACTTAAAATGTAATTTATATATGCTTCCCCTAGGACAAATAATAAGCAATAATAAAGTAAATTACCATAATTATGCAGATGACACGCAAATCTACATATCTGTTACATCAACTGACTATGGTCCCATTGATTCCCTCTGTCATTGCAATGACTGACACTATATATGCTTCCCCTAGGACAAATAATAAGCAATAATAAAGTAAATTACCATAATTATGCAGATGACACGCAAATCTACATATCAGTTACATCAACTGACTATGGTCCTATTGATTCCCTCTGTCATTGCATTGAGGAAATTAATGAGTGGATGCGGCAACATTTTCCAGTGTAATTTCTCACCTTGAATCGCGGTCTCTTATACCCAAGAGTCAGGTGAGAGATCTTGGTGTTATCCTAGACTCAGATTTAAATTTTAACAGTCATATCAAAACTGTAATTTAATCTGCCTATTATCACCTTAAAAATATTGCAAGAGTTAGAGGAATTATGTCCAAGCAAGACCTAGAAACACTTATACATGCTTTTGTTTCCAGTAGACTGGATTACTGCAATGGTCTGCTCACAGGACTTTCAAACAAAGCTCTTCGTCAACTCCAACTAATTCAGAATGCTGCTGCTAGAGTCCTGACGACAACTAGAAAATATGACCATATTACACCAATCCTAAAATCCTTACATTGGCTACCAGTGTCCCAGAGAATTGATTTTAAAATGTTATTACTTGTCTATAAATCTGTTTGTGGCTTTGGGCCCAGCTACATCTCAGACATGCTGAAGTCATATGAGCCCTCCAGAACCCTTAGGTCATCTGAGGCTGGCCTACTGATAGTTCACCCGATAGCTGGAACAAAACATGGTGAAGCAGCATTCCACCATTATGCACCACAAACCTGGAATAACATTCCAGGTTACATTAGGAAATCCCCAACCATAGCCGTTTTTAAGTCCAATTTAAAAACGTATTTATTTAACATTGCATATCCCAATTAACTGTGTTTCTATTAAAGGTGTTGTAATGTAATGTAATTGTATCTATTATAATCTGCATTCATTTCTCTGTCGGGTGAAGACATACAACCTTACAGGTTGTAGCTTTGAATCGAGAATATAAAGGGCACATTTGTCATTAGAGCAGAACCGTTATTAAAAATCATTGTTTATTTTGGTACATCAAATGCATATATAAATAAATAAATAATAAATAATCAATCAATCACAAAGATAATGTACCATTGTGTAGTTAAATAAATATAATAAATACAGTTTACACAAGCACATGCACGCACGCACGCACGCGCAATGGGCTGTCAAGCTAGCCCTCATTTGAAAATAAATAACATAAGAAATAGTGTACCTGTACTTTACTAATTAAGAATTTTTACCTATTCTTTCCCTGAAGTAACATACTTTTACTTGGAGTTTTGCCCCTGTTTAAGGGATCATTTTCAACATCAGCCATTTGGACAGTAGATAGATACTGTAGGTGTTTCTGCGTGCTAACATGAAGTCAGATACTTAACCACTAAAACCCGATCTATACTTGGTAAACTAATACTGAGTGGAATCAGCTCCTTACTTGATGATGAAATAGCCGATCTACAAGCTTACAGCACGTTCCCATTGTTCAAGTTGTTAAGCACCACCTTTTATACTTAGTCCTATGATGCACCATGGGAAGCTTACAAGCTTACAGTGTGTGACGAGCTTGTAGATCTTCTATTTGAGCTATTCTTGAAAATTGTGTACAAAAATAGGGAGGTCAGGTTGAAAGTGGTTAACTCTACAGCAGTGTTTCTCAAAGTGGGGTGCGGGCACCCCCAGTGGTCCTTGAGTGGGTTCCATGGCGTCCCCAGTTAAATTATTGATAGTTAGGCGGAACCAAATGGACACTTACAGGTCTGTAACTCTGAGAGTATACAGACATTGCATGTTTGAGAACCACCGCTGTCCATGCTGACACACAGCAACGCCTACGTGAAAAAACATCTATTCACGTTGTTAATGTTACTCAAAATGTCTGCTGTGAAAACGGTGCAGTCAAATGGCCTTCAAATAAATGACAGACAAATGTACATTATAAGTCCATCTATGTACATTTGTTTGTCAATATTAATTTATTAAACAATGAATTAAATATACTGACTGACTTATAAGGAGACATTGTTATAATAAACAAGTATTCATAAATTAATAAATAGTACAACGTTGTAAACTGCACACCATTTTGTATACGTACTAAACAACAACAAAATGAATGCGATGTTAATACGTAGGCTAAGAAAATGTTAGTAACTCAAGCTTTCAGAGTTTTGTTCCTGAAAGGCTGCCGTCTGCGGTGCGCCTGAGGTGGTCTCGGGACTCTCGGCTGAACCAATGAGCTGGCTTTGTGATACAGCCAGGCAAACTCACGCAGTGCCTTGTTCTGGATCACTGTATTGTTAGTCTGACAGAGAGAGAGAGGAGGGGGGGGGGGAAGAGAGAGAGACGGTTACTCTGACTGTCGGTCTGACTGTCTGACTGTCGGTCTGACGTCTGTCTGCCTGCCTGTCGGTCTGTCTGTCTGTCGGTCTGTCTGCCGTGTACCTGTATGTTATGTAGACTCAGTAGCTGTTTGTTTAAAGGACAACTTTAGTTTTTTTCAACCAAGGTTCATGTTGTAGGTTGTTATTAGAGAAACTAAAAGATGAGTGTTATTTTTTTTTTCATTTGCTGCTTTTTTTCGTTTTAGGGATTTCAGCTGTTTTTGACAGGTGGGCGGGGGCATTCGAGCATGGGGCTAAATATGTCTTTTTTTTACAACATTTTATAGCGATTTCTTTTTTAATTATTTACTATAGTCCTAATAAACCCCTGGAAATTTCATCTGGCCACAAAACATCACGAGATCTACTGAATGTGTCAAACTGACACTGAGCCTATATGACACAGTGTGGCTTCCCCCCAGTAGGCTACCGTCACATTCAGTAGATCCTGTGATTTATTTGTGGCCAGATGTAATTTCCTGTGGTTTATTAGGGCTATAGTAAATAATAAAAAAATAAATCTCCATAATATTTTGTAAAATAATACATATTTAGCACCATGCTGTAGCTGTTCGTTTAAGTCATTAAGTCTGAAAGAGCGAGAGAGAGAGAGGGATAGAGAGACGGTTTGTCTGTCTGTCTGTCTGTCTGTCTGTCTGTCTGTCTGTCTGTCTGTCTGTCTGTCTGTCTGTCTGTCTGTCTGTCTGTCTGTCTGTCTGTCTGTACCTTTATGTTCTGTAGATTCAGTAGCTGTTCGTTTAAGTCGGTGGACTCGTGGTATTTGTGCTCCAGCAGACCTTTGACCTCTCCCAGCACGTAACGCAGTCCCTGTTCAGCTGTGTGCTCCTGGCCCGAGCCGCGAGGCGAGCCCCTGGCCCCACTCTGGCCTGCAGCACTCTGAGCCAACATCTGTTCAATCAACTTCTCATAAACTTTCAAAACTCCTCCCATTAGGACCTTTTTGTCACCAACCTGAGAGAGAGAGAGAGATTGTAAATATAAGTGCGTGTGTGCGTGCGTGCATGTGCGTGCGTGCGCGCATGTGCGTGCGTGCGCGTGTGTGCGTGCGTGCGGTACAGTACCTCTCTCTCTCTGTCTTGTAGGAGTTTCACGGAGAACACAGGAGAGCCAGAAAATCTCACTTTGTTTGAAACCTTCTGCAAAGACAAACACAAACATGTTCCATTTGTAGCTGTGTGTATGTGTGGTCCTCGTTGGTCAAGAGGAAGTGAAACAGTGAAATAGCTCTCAAAGTCACTCTTTTAGAACGTAAACAAATGCAAACAAAGCAGTACAGTATATGTCATTACAGTAGGCTGTAGAACATCACAAAACTCTGTATGGAATTGTAGTTATAAGCTAGTTGGTTAGTAAGCTAGTTATTTAGTTTTAGGGACACTTCACCCTTTTTGCAAAAGCATATATGTTAATGACGTTTAGAAGCTTTAGAACACTTTCCTGGGGGTCTTTATGTGTGTAATATGTGGTTTTAGATATTTTAGATTGTAGCAGTGAGCACAGTGTCTCTGATGTCATGGACACTGGTCTCACTACCCTCCTGGACTACAATTCCCATAATTATTTGGTGCACTGCTCCTCCTTGTGAATAGGTGGAGGGCTGTCTTACTAAGACAACATGTAGTCCAGGAAGGAAGTGAGCCCAGTGTCCATGACATCAGAGACACCGGGCTCACTGCTACAATCTAAAATATCTAAAACCACATATTGCACACATAAAGACCCCCCAGGAAAGTGTTCTAAAGCTTCTAAACGTCATTAACACATATTTTTTTGCAAAAAGGGTGAAGTGTCCCTTTAACCCATTCTGGCCGGGCACCCATTTTGTTTGTTATGCTTTAGCTATTGAAAAATAGCAGATCTACAAGCTCATATCGCGCCACCGAGTGGCGCGATAGGAGCTTGTAGGTCTGCTATTTTTTGAAAAATCGAAGAACGACTGACATTTTTAGAATCTGATCTCAGGTCAGAATGGGTTAATCAGACCAGTGTGTGTCTGGTGGAAACCTTGTATGAATCTGATCTCAGGTCAGAATGGGTTAATATATCAAAATTAAATCTACTTTCTGCATTAGGAATTAAGACAATCCAGACTGGATACGTGGATCTGGATTTCAAATAATAAAATGTTTGCATTCATTTTTGTGCTAATGGCGTGACTCGGCGTCGGAGATCTGTTTGACAGTACAATGTAACTCAACTCATGGAGCAACAGCTGAAGATACGGCAAAGATGTGTCTCCTTTGCCATGATGTACTGTATCTACACAACCCAAACCTCTCTTTATTGTATAGCATATAGAAACAAGCAGAGCTGCCAACCTGCACACATTTTGTGTACCAACCACGCAATTCTAGGCGTATAGACACCTAGAATTGCGTGGTTGGTACACAAAATGTGTGCAGGTTGGCAGCTCTGAAACAAGTTATTGTGTGTGTGCGTGTGCGTGTGCGTGTGCGTGTGCGTGTGCGTGTGCGTGTGTGTGTGTGTGTGTGTGTGTGAGAGAAAAATAAAGTAATTCAAACAGAAAGAGTGACATAATCGAGAGGGGGAAAAAGAAAAATGAGACAGAAAAGGGGTGGGGGGGCCTCTATAATCTGTGATGTGATCAGGAATAGACTGCTACTACCACTCTTAACCCATTCTGACCTGAGATCAGATTCTAAAAATGTCTATTACATCCTGACAGTTTCATTATTAACCCATTCTGACCTGAGATCAGATTCTAAAAGTGTCTTCGATTTTTCAAAAATAGCAGATCTGCTATTTTTCAATAGCTAAAGCTTAACATGATGCCAACACCAAAATGGGTGCCCGGTCAGAATGGGTTAATACCACCACAGCCAATGGGTGTAGAGCTTGTAGATTGTAGAATTTCGATTTTTATGTGCACGACCACGTGATCGGAAATCGGGACCGATCACGTCATTTCCAAATGATCGGAATTGTATCTAGGGCAAAATAACGTGATCAGGACATTATATCCATATCATGATTTTAGACTAGATATTGTCTGTGATTTTGGATTATTGTACTATTAGGAAAAAATATAAATATCGGATCGGGAACAATCTGTATCGGCAGATACTCAAAATCTAATCGGATCCGGAGGAAAATAATGTCTAGAACTATAGAATACCTAGTTCTAATGATCAGTTTGAATGTCTAGAACTATAGAATACCTAGTTCTGATGATCAGTTTGAATGTCTAGAACTATAGAATACCTAGTTCTGATGATCAGTTTGAATGTCTAGAACTATAGCATACCTAGTTCTGATGATCAGTTTGAATGTCTAGAACTATAGAATACCTAGTTCTGATGATCAGTTTGAATGTCTAGAACTATAGCATACCTAGTTCTGATGATCAGTTTGAATGTCTAGAACTATAGAATACCTAGTTCTGATGATCAGTTTGAATGTCTAGAACTATAGCATACCTAGTTCTGATGATCAGTTTGAATGTCTAGAACTATAGAATACCTAGTTCTGATGATCAGTTTGAATGTCTAGAACTATAGCATACCTAGTTCTGATGATCAGTTTGAATGTCTAGAACTATAGCATACCTAGTTCTGATGATCAGTTTTCATACAGCCATACATAATGTCATAGTAAATCTGTGTCCTACCTGGAGACTGACATTCAGTAATTGGGTCTTATGATAAAAAATAAAAACATTTTGTTATAAAAAACAAATAAATTTAAAATCTTCCACGGACGAGGACAAGTCTTGCCACTGACTTGTACGGAAGACATCGATGACCCCTGCTACCTACTATACTAACAAGAACATTTAAAAAACTAAAATAAAACAGACAGGCCTTGAGTCATAACTTATACAAAGATGGGGCCCCCATGTGAACCAACTTTCTGTAACCACTGTAACCCTCTATACCAGGGGTGGGCAACTTTATTTCCACCCTCACTCCAGAGGGCCACAGTGCATATTACTGTCGTAGCAAATAGCCGATCTACAAGCTCAAAACGCGTCGCATTGCGCCGTGTTTTGAGCTGGTAGATCAGCTATCTTTGCTATATTTTAATTGAAAACCTGAATACTTTGCTATTTTTGAATTGGAATCCTGAAAAGTAACCTTTTTATTGAATTTCAAATGCATTTAGTTATATATGTTAACTTTCTCTCAAAGACAATACTAGTCATGAAGTAATTAAAGGGTTTGGAATTGTAACAGCTGAAATCAATATGTATTCTGATATTAACATGAGGGCCGCATTAAGTGAAGGTGTGGGCCGCATGTGGCCCCCGGGCCGCCAGTTGCCCACCCCTGCTCTATACTTAGTCAAACAGACCTGATTGGTACACTTGCTCTGCTCTGTTTGCTTGTACACTAGGGGCCCTATCTTGTGCGCCACCTTACCCCTTACCACTAAACCTATTAGCCGTATTTTACTATATTGAAAATCATTTTAAAATAGTTAAACTCCCCAGTCTACATCGACACGTGGTGAGCTTGCAGATCGGCTATTTGAACTTTTTTTTTTTTTGTTATCAAATGTTTTTTATTTAAGAAAAAAATCACAATAAGACACGTTAACATCATGAATGACTTAAAGAAAACAAAACACATATAAAATACATAACAGCAAAAGCAAAGAACACAAAAACAAAAACAAACAATCTCTAGATAAATGATATCTAGAAAGGTCAAAGCCCATTGGCGAAATGACAATGTATGAGGTGGTTTCCAGTGCGAAGCAACCATCTTCTTTGCGGCCGTTACGCCAGCAAAGAAGACACGAATACGGGTGTTATTTAATGGCAACTGGGATACATCATTTAATAAGAATATAGATGGGGAGGGTGTGATGTTAATTTGTAGAATAGTCGAAAGGTTAGTAGCAACCAAATTCCAAAATGTGAGGACACTCGGACACTCCCACACCATATGAAAGAATGTACCTATGGTGTTCGAAGTGCAGAAAGTGCAGTTGTTATTTGAACAATTTTTATGTTTTTCAAAATGGTAAAAAGTTGCAAAAAGCTTTAGGGATAAGGCAAGATAGGGCCCTAGATGTCTTTGCCAGAAATGGCAGGTCTACGAGCTTGTA
>NC_139714.1:29159169-29176669 GCF_964188405.1 Protomyctophum parallelum | reverse complement strand
GCTGCAATCTAATATTTCATATCAGCAATATGTTTTAGCTTAACATATTTAATAACTACATCCTATTTACTCAGTAAGACACCCTAAAGGGCGAGATTGTGTGCACGCATCCGCCTGGGTGAAGGCAGACTGCTGGGCAAGCGCTGGCGCTTTGAGATGGGGGGGGTCAGATCGACATACTGAATGTCAGGTCCAAAGGTCAGGGTGGCAGCGAGGGCGACTTGAGTGTACAGGGTTTGATGAGGGCCCAGGTAGGGCCGGGCCTTAATTTTCGGGCCTGTTGAGAACTCTACTAATAACTTTGAGGCGGGTCCGTCTAGAGTTTAAATGGACATCAAAAAGGAGTTTAAATGGTATCAGTCAAAAGGGAGAAATCGAATAGGAAGACGGGTGGGGAAGGATCAACATATGGAATGTCAGAACGGGTCACCCTGTTGATGAATTGAACAATGTGGACCCTGTTGTAAACAAGTGTAATGCTTAATTCGGACTCACAGTTAACAGTCTTTGTATTGAGTTTGTGCTTGAAATGTACTGTAATTCTGCAAACTGTTAATAAATAGTTCAATCAATCAATCAAACCCCCATATATGGAGATATGGAGATTTGAGGTTTGAGGTCAGATGTACTGTAGAGTTGCTGGCCGGCTCCATATATGCAGATCTAGGTGATGATCCAGTCTTCTCCATGTATGGCTATCCAGGGTCAGTGTCGTGATCTTCATATATGGAGACGGCCATATACTATATGTTGCTAATGGTAGTACGTGTCACAAGGCGTGATGTCACGACTCGGCGTGACCATATATGGAGGTGTGACACGACGCACTGACACTGAATGCAGGTTTTCATAGTAGACGCAACCTATAGGGTCATAACAATTAACAACTGCTATATAATCTTTACCTTCAATAAGGTTTAATAAATACAATGTACGTTTTCTAGATCTGCAATACAATATTTAGTAGCCTACCTAAAAGTACCTATAATATCATGTTTAACAACTTAAGCCCTACTATACATTATTGTCTTATGATGAATAGTGAAAATAGCCGTTCTACAACCTCACACTTATATATTTTGTAAATGTTTTGAATGCTTTTAAAGCTTTTTTTTGCCTATAAAATAGGGATGCCAAGATTAAAGTTGTTGCTGTCGGGCAGAAACCTACTGTAGTATCTCTATATTTTTATATACTATATATTCCATTATGCTTTTGTCTACTTCCTCATACAATGGTGAAAATAGCCGATATACAGTACAAGCTCACATCACATTGCAATGTGTCATGAGTTGGTAGATCCTCTATTTTCACTATTTTCTAAATACATGTAAATGAAAACGGTTTTGGACACCCAGCAACACCGGTATAGTGTTGCGTGTGCCCACTCCATGCGAGGAGGTTTCCATTGCTTTCCTGCGGTGTCTCCAGCTGCTGACATCATGCGGTGAGGTGGTGACACCACATGACCGTATTGGGGAGCCCCTCTGCATGATTTGTCAGTTAATGGTCTGTAGGCGGGACATCGAGTGACGTCACAGTGTCTGTCTGCCTTTCTGTCCAGTGTGTACCTTTTTTATCTATAGTTTATTCCGAATGAAATTGGTTTTATTTTGTTTCTGTAAAGCGAGTATTTAAAAAAGTTATTTATACATTATATGTATTTTTTTTATTTTTATTTCCTCTCTCTCATCCACCCCCCCCTCTCTCTCTTCCTCTCTCTCTCTCTCTCTGTCTCTCTTTCACCCCTCGCTTCCTCTCTCTCTTCCTCTCTCTGTCTTCCGCTCTGTCTCTTCATATCTATCTTGAGTCTCTCTCTTTCATTAATTCTCTCTTTAAGTCTGATCTACAGGCTCACAACATGTCGCAATGGGGCGCGCTGTGAGCATCTAGCAAATCTATGTTTCAAAATTGCCTCCCGAAGTATTATATATGAATTAGAATTGATTGTAGATCGATTTTTATCTTATCTATTAAATGGTATAGAACTCAGTATGGGTAGTAGTCCACCCAGCAGCCTGGCACAGATGTGTGGGCTCCACGGAGTGCAGCTTTCCAGTTGTGGAAATGTTTTCAGAGAAAAGCCTTTTACTTATTTTGAAAGCCAAGCCATGAAAAACTGAAATGAAACGTAACTGAGGTATACTGTAGTATACAAAGCCGCCTTTTCAGTACAGTACAGTACAGTATATACTTGGTTTACCGCGGTCCAGCAGGGGGTCTATAAACCCCTCCTTCTTTCCTTGCCTCATGATGCAATGTCCGAAAAAAGCCACACCCATTTCCACCTGACCAGATTGTCTGCCATTTTGCGTTTTCTTTGAAACACACAGTTTTATGCTATAGACCGATTCCGTAGCGGTTTCATGGTCGCAGCCTACGTATTTCCTGTAGGCGGACTCGACGTAGCTGCGGGGATAAAACCCTCACCAGGCGCACCTCTTCCACTACAGTGAACGGCAGAGTGACTGATGTTAGTTTGCCTCAAACTTTACTCCTTTACCTGCTTTTACAAAGATGCCCAGAACATCGAGATGAACCTGTGTAGTTTATGGCTGCTCCAACAGTAGTGGCAACATAAAAAATAAAATAAAACGGAATGTCTAATATCCACCGCGGTGGCTGAGACCAGAGCCATTGAGTAATGGTTGAGACGAAGCAGGGAAAGATACATATCGCCAGTCTTACCCAATACCAAATCTTTCTGTTTTATGAACACAAGGCTGCTGTATTTTATACCTCATACTAAGCATTTAAAGTATGAGGTATAAAGTACACTGGCGTTATGTATCTTTCAATGCTTCGTCTCAACCATTACTCAATGGCTCTGGTCTCAGCCACCGCGGTGGATATTAGACATTCCGTTTTATTTTATTTTTTATGTTGCCACTACTGTTGGAGCAGCCATAAACTACACAGGTTCATCTCGATGTTCTGGGCATCTTTGTAATGTTAGTGTTAGTAAAAAAGCAGGTAAAGGAGTAAAGTTTGAGGCAAACTAACATCAGTCACTCTGCCGTTCACTGTAGTGGAAGAGGTGCGCCTGGTGAGGGTTTTATCCCCGCAGCTACGTCGAGTCCGCCTACAGGAAATACGTAGGCTGCGACCATGAGACCAGCTACGGAATCGGTCTATAGTAGGCCTATAGTCCATGGGCCAGACCAGAAGTTGGGAAGAACGTACGGTGGCAAAATCTCTTTGATACCATTTTGTATGCAGGGTCCATATAAGTAGGCCTACAATCATTAGTTCCCCATTATATGCAAAGTAGGATTTTGAGCAGTTTACTCAGTATCCGGTATATGTTACAATTATGTTTATTTCACACTTATAATTACACACACAAAGGCTATGACATATAAAAGTATGTTATACAAGTATATAAACATGTAGGTCTATAATAGTAATACATTATCATAATTAGCAAATTAATTACCGGTGGCCTTGTGGACATTATTCGGAGGAGAGCAAGGTCATGACCATATAAACTGGTGATGACTTTGGTTATGTTGATCCGCAAACAAGAACGCTAACACTGGATGTTTTCCCCACAGAGACCAAAGATTATAGTGTTTGGCCGCCATGTTCTCCTCCATGGAAGAGATGCCGGGGTGGCAAGCCCTCAACTAATTATCATGTGGAAGACAGGACGTCGGGTCAGTGTCAGGAGAAATAATTTCCTCTCAAGTACCAGCACCAAAGACGAGCTGAATGTTTATTAGCACACACTACAACACTTTCAGGGGAAACACCAGAGTTTTCATGGTAACAGCAAGGCAGGATATCCACTGAAATTGTATCTCAACAGCTTGCGAGAATAGACTGACATGGATATTATACTTATACTGCACAGCCTGGATGCTGTTGGAAGTGGTACTGTACACAACTAGACAAACTAGAATTTGCCACCTAGAGTGCTATTCCGCAAGTTTTGTCCAAAACTCACACAAATAAGTACACATTCAGGATCAGGATGTTACAGTATCAGTCTGAAAACCGTTTCAGGTTTTTTCATTCCAGTTGGCTGCAATTGGCTTCCAACGTTTGTGGGAGACATCATGAATGCAGCTATTTTCAGAGCTGGTATGTGGACTTCATGTCTGCTAACTATCTATACATTTCCCTTATTTCCACACCTCAGTGTTTGTAACTGGCAATGTGTTAGTTGCCACCGTTGGCGATGTTAGGTATTGTCGTTGATTGGCCTGACTGCTCACGTGGTGGCTGAGAGTTTTTAAATAGAATAGATTTTTGTTAAAGTGGGAGTGCAATGGCTTTTTGGGGCATTTTATTTTGTAGCTTCAGTCTGAAACGGAACCAATCAGAGTGTTGCATCCCTTCATTTGGCTATTCTGAGTGGCCAAAGAGCATTGATCACGCCTCCAGGTCTTTAGTTTACTCAAGTTAGGTAATAAGACCTGGTACACGCAAAATACAGCCCTAATGCTTGGAATGGGTTCAGAATCATGAATAACCCCTAGTTTGACATGTCACATGCTACTTAAAGCATATTTCAAAATTAAACTAGAAAAAGTGCCCTTCTGGGCACAGGTCTCCACCAGGTTATCCACAGATCCGTGCAGTTAGAGGTAAAAACACTTTTCGGCCAGTTATAGCGCCACCTTGAGGTTGAGTTGAAATTGTTCATGTGGCATTTTGTCCTCGGCCTAGTGGGAATGTGGGTGCACAATTTCACGGAAATCACGCGATGTGTTCATGATTTGCAGCATTTTGTTTGAAACTGAGCACTCCTGTGAACTTTGGAAGCCAATCTTAACCAATCAGGATGGAGTGTGAGAAATCTGAAAGACCGGTTTGGTTGAATGGCTCTAGAGAGACTGTGTACCAATTTGCGTGATGTTTGGACAAAATCTGTAGGTGTACTGTGCAAAAACTTGTTTTGCACAAAGCGGCCTCCTGGTGGCGCTATAACAGGCCGTTCTGGAAAGTTTGGGGCAGAGGTTCATGGTTGGCATCCAGGGAGTGTGTGTGCAAAATTTGGCATCGAAAAACTTGTTTTGCACAAAGCGGCCTCCTGGTGGCGCTATAACAGGCCGTTCTGGAAAGTTTGGGGCAGAGGTTCATGGTTGGCATCCAGGGAGTGTGTGTGCAAAATTTGGCATCGACCGGGTTAACGGTGGCTGAGATTAGCTGTTCACGGACGGACACACGGACACACGGACGGACGGACGGACGGAGTGCAAAACATACTCTCTCCCCATGCCTTCGGCCTGGTGGAGACAAATATAGTATAGTGGTATATATAGTACCCCAACGTTCAACCCCTGATTTTACCATGATCCAAAATTTACAGTATATAATAATCAATTTTTTTAAATGTTATTTGGATGACCCTAAGGATCATAAAAAACCTTGAACGATTACTATTGCAATTTCTTTTGGGTCACGCCCCTTGACTGGCCTATAATGCCTTCCCAGCAGTGTTCATTTTCATGGTGGCCGTCAGGGTAATGGTGGCCGTCTCAGGCAGTGACTTCCCCTCTATTTAAGAAGAGGCTTCTTTGGCAGAGTCCATGCTCTCCCTATAGCCACCATGCAGCCACGGCATGACCCACTGCATTTTGATTTGTTTGTTTTCTGTTTTGTGTTCAAACAGACACAGACGCAGTTATAAGGTCACTCCCAAATATCACGGCAGCCCTGAGCCTATCACTGATGTCACCTGATGGAACTGTGGTGTGTGTGTGTGTGCGCGCGACGGCACTCCATCTTTAAGGAACCAGAATCGTTGACATTTTAAAGTATCCTAACCCTGTCTTGGAGATACACTTTGGTCTATGATGTGTCGGATCATGGACTTTGTCCTGGAGGTTAACCAGTGCAGCGTGAATTCACAAGAACAGAAAAGTAAAATATAACCTGACTAATAATGAAGGGCACCTCTTTACCAGGCTAAACTGGTTGTAATAGCAAAAGGCAGTGACCAATACCACAGAAATGAAACGTTACACCAATGTATACATACCACTACTCTGTGCTATATCACCATTCTTCCTGCTGCAACTGTCGCTATTCTTTATTTAAAATTTGCATAATTTAAAATGTTACACAGTATGTTTTTTTTTATATCAGTTTTATTCAAAGTCAAATAATATAGATACAATAAATATAAATACAATAATACAATTTGAATGAACAGATCTGAAATAAATAAAACGGTATCAGTCAAATTACAACCTTGTTACCTTAAATAACATATACATAACAGATATGAGACCATGATTTATGACAAGATTAAATTATAGCTAATAATGGTAATGCTAAATTGCTAATAAATTAAAACAAATGACACATGATTGATTAGAATGTAAACATGGAATTACTCTACGAGTAATGAGGCCTAAATTGTGCAAATCAGGTGTTTTGATGGAAACCCATTTCCAGCCTTACAATTTCATCTTTCTCTCTCGGTTGACTGCAACTCAGCCTGGCTACTCCTGTCATCGAACTGGAGCATTGAGCTGATCGTCAGCCTAAGAAGAGTGGGACCCTGGACATTTCTTATCTACAATCTTAGACGCGGCGGTGTAGATCTCCTTAAACTCCGCTAGAGCCTTCTTCTGGTTCTCCAAATCATTCACCTGCGCAGAGAGAATGGGGAGGGGGGGGGGGGGGGGGGTGGATGAAAAGAGCATTTTCATGTCAAGGACCCCAAATGTATTTAGCCTTGGACCCCCATCCGAAAATCTGAATTCTGAATCATCACCCAAAAATCTATTTTTTGCAAGTAGAAATATATCCAGGTCTTGCAGGGTTATAAGCTTGAAATTTGTTTATCTATCGTTTTTGGAAATATTCTGTGCCAGAAGGACTTACAAAATATTTCATTGTTAAAATAATGTTTAATACATAAAAAAAACTAGAAAATAGCAGTTCACAACACATTGCATTGCGAACAATTTTCCAATGGCCGATTTATAGTATTATCCCATTTTGGACTGAGGTTGATAAAAAAAAAAGGCTTCAAAATCCTAAAAATAAATCTGAAAAACCCATGTTTCTATGTCAGTGGTGCTCAACCTTTTTCATGTCAAGGATCCCCAGAATTATCTCTATTGGGCCACGGACCCCCATCTCAAAATTTATAGTTCCAGGGACCCCCCCAGAAGCCAATATTTTAGTTAAAAATGTTCGCTCTGAAATATATATTCAAAGATTTGCACCACATTTTCACGACTTTAAAAAAAATAGCAGACTACAAGCTCGTAGTGCGCCACTCGGTGGCACGCTATGAGCTTGTAGATCTGCTATTTTTCAATAGCCAAAGCATGACATAATGCTTGAAACACCAAAAGGGGTTCCCGAATCCCGCCCAGAATGGGTTATACGGTTAAGATGGTTATTGATGCTTTAACTATGTTTTTACCCTTTAAATAGCCAGTAATTACAACTACGATATCCTGTCATCTTCCATCAGTGGGATCATCATCATAATAAATAACTGGTAAAACACCTGTTTTATCGCCCACGGCATTGAAGACATACAGGAAAGAGAGAGAAGCAGGCAGACAGACAGACACCTACCTGTATTTTGTCCAGTTTATTGAGGACTGTTTTCATCTTCTCCATGTCTTTGCTGTAGTATTGAGTCTTCAGGCGAGCCACAGCAGTGGTGAAGTTGGCCACAGCGGCATGCACTTCCGGCGTGGCCAGGAGGCTGTCGTTGGTGGGACTCGTTGGGCGTAGGATGCTGGACAGGATCCGTTGATAGACGCCCAGGGTATGGTTCATCAACACAATCTGCTCATGTTTCTGTGGACACGCGCACACACACACACACACACACACACACACACACACACACACACACACACACACACACACACACGCGCACACACACCACCAGTAGAATTCCATTATAAATGCATTCTTATAAAGGATGAATGGATACTGTAGCTAGATAGACAGATAGATCGATCTAGATAGGGAGGGAGGGGGTGAAGATAGGTGTGTGTGTGTGTGTGTGTGTGTGTGTGTGTGTGTGTGTGTGAGAGAGAGAGAGAGAGAGAGAGAGAATACATGTTTTGTACATATTTCATCAGTATATGAATTATGAATCGTTTACATACCGAAAAGGACATGATGGTATCACTCACAGAGCTGAAGATAGGAGAGTCACCAACTGATCTGTCCGTTAAGCTCTACAACACACACACACACACACACACACACACACACACACACACACACACACACACACACACACACACACACACACACACACACACACAATATTATCACATACTGTACACACTCACAATGTATACACATTTCCTGGCATAAATAATTTAAACAATATGTTTTGCAGAGTATATTAATGTATATTATTATTATTATTATTACTACACAGCTTGTTTGAATCACTGAACTCATCAAGTTATATTTTTAATAATGCCGAACTCAATAATCAAAACTGTCTAGTCAAAGACTTGGAGCACCTGGCGCATATCAATCTGCATTGATTGATTTTTGCCGTATCCAACATTGCAGTCATGTAAACAAACACACAATGTAATTAATTTACAGCTAAACAGTACACTCAAGAATGTTTTTGAAAACATTTGAAGGTAAATTACTGACAATGCAGTAACCAAATATTGATTCTATCAATCCGAGCCAACCGCCTGGCACAACTTAACGGACAACTTTCATTTATTACTGTAAGCAATGAAATCCTTTTCAAATCAATCAGATAGTTTTGTTGTTACTTATGTTTTGGGTCAATGTATTCATGTATTTATTAAGTATACAGCCATGTAATAAGCCAAATAATCATTGGAGAGCGGGTCATTATTGAGAAATTCAGTGTGATAAAGACTACATATCGGGGTCTAATTATCCTGTCCGAGTTTATTTTCCAATAATGATCCGCTCCCCATTGATTGTCCTTCGCAATCGTCTACATCTTAAGTGTCTGGAGGATAAATGTGGACCCTGGTGTTGGTAGGACACCCTACCTGAAGGTCATAAGCACAATGCACCCCCCCCCCCCCTGAGGAACTGAACGCGGTCCGATGTAAAGTGTTCACAAATCATGCCACACAGTGGAAATCAATGTCTGCAAAAATAGTCACTTGTCCCACTTCAATGGCCTACCAAAACCATAACATTTTCAATGCACATCCCACTTTAACAGGGAGCCTAATGTGTTCAATGCACAGCGTTCTACACAAAGTTGAACAATTTTCATCTTGAAAATGCCAAACATGACTACTCGGCGCAGAATAGACACTCATCGTGCATCGTCACATTTTTAGCATACAAGTAGCGTAATGGTGCGGCGTTCCCACTGATAACAATACAGAGCATACGTTGCTCTCAGGAAAAAAACACCTTGTTAGACAACCCCCCCCCCCCCCCGGATCCCACTTTTCCTGAGTGTGTGGAACTCACCAGGAGCGAAATTATGTTGTTGTGTGTTTCTTTCAGTTTGGCCGGGATAACGCCACCACCGCAGGAAACGGCTTTAGAGTCCTCCGGTCCAATAGATTTAGACTCCACTGGTCCACAGCAGGTCCACACCAGTAGCATCACCGCACTCAACAGCACTCTCTGGACTGCCATACTGGTACTCTGGTCAACGGACTGGTCTGGGAGCAGCGGGAGAACTCTATAGATCTAGAACACAAATCTGCCAGGAAAGTTTGCCTGTCTGCCTGTGAGTATCTGTCTGTGTGTCTACTGTCTGTGTCCGTTTCTTGGTGTGTTGTTTGTACCTCTGTTGTATTAGTGTGCTTGCACCATGTGTTGAACTATACAGTGCTCTATGTCAGTGTGTTTGTAAATTGTAGAGTAGGTAACAGGTTTATATAGCCAGTCTGCAGTGTGTGTGTGTGGCATTTGGGGTTTCAGTGGCTGAAACAAGACGCATCATCATGATGCTTTCCTCTAACTAGCTGCAGCACTGCTGCTAAACTCAGACCTTGGAGAATCCCAGCATAGTGTAGTGTACGTAGCTGCATGTCTTTAAAGGCGTGTGTGTGTGGTGATGTACCACATCCAGGCATTGACTCAATGCCTCAGTATTTTCTAATTAGAAAAGGACACTTTCTTCCAGGTAAATCTATAACTGCCATGTCTACACTGTTCCATGTGGAATCCCCTGACACAGATCCACTGTGTCACTGTTCCACAGATATTTATCATAACCTTCACCAAACTGGTTGGTTGGTGTGGAAATTCATATATTCTAAGATGCAGGGCGATGTGGACCTGCATGGGCAACGCCAACGCTACATTGATATGACTTGATTTTCCACTTCCGGAGGCAATATGTCACATTGAACTGTACACTGCATGCTAGCCTAACGCTAATTGAGGGCAGCTGGCTGAGAGAGGCTGAGATCAGCAACAAGTCCTAAAAACTCACCCAGTATCTGGGTATGTTTCTCAGTTTTACTACACACAGTAAAATCAAGCACACGCAATTCACGGCAGGGGACAGATTGCGTGTACGTGAATAAACAGGCTTCAAAATAAAAGCAATGCCATTTTAGTCCACGCATAAGGTGAAATTAGAAGGTGTGTTTGATTTTTAAGTAATCTTTCACCTTTAAGTAACCTTTCATGGGTCACGGTCAGAGTCAGCCAAAGGGCGTATTTGGCCCCCGGGCCATGTAATGAATTAAGGTCAGCAGGTAGCAAGTTACCTACTTGGACTAGGAAAGTACCCAGTGGTGGAAAAACTACTTCGTTACAAGTAAATGTACAGAATTGAAAATGTACTTGAGTAAAAGTACATAAGTATCAGCATCAAAAGGTACTTAAAGTACTAAAAGTATTGCAGAATGTCCCATTTCACAAGTTCAAAATGTGTACAAAATCTATTGAAAATAGCCAATCTACAAGCTCACAATGCGTCACAACGCGACACATTGTGAGCTTGTAGATCGGCTATTTTCAAATTGCCAAAATGTATAGCGTTGAAGTGGAATGTATGTTTTCTAATCAAAATTAAAATCTCCATAGTAACTAGTAACTAAAATGTTCAAATAATTGTAGTGGAGTAAAAGCACAATTTTTTGGCTACGAGATGTAGTGGAGTAGAAGTAAAAGTACTGGAAATTGGAAATACTCAAGTAAATACCTAAAAATTGTATTGAGGTATTTATACAGTATTTGTATAGTACAGTACTTAAGTAAATCAAACCAAACTTGACAGGTACATCAGTTTCCTGTGTGACCTCCTGTTGGTGGCGGAGCAGTTCAGAGTTCAATACTACATCTATTTGTTGTGTGTGTGTGTGTGTGTGTGTGTGTGTGTGTGTGTGTGTGTGTGTGTGTGTGTGTGTGTGTGTGTGTCTGTGTCTGTGTCTGCGTGTGTGTCTGTCTTAATGGACTACTTTCATTACCGTAAGCAATGTAATTCTTTTAAAATCAATCACAGTTTTGTTATTACTTTTGGGTCATGTATTTATTAAGTAGCAGTATAATAAGCCATATAATCAATGCGGGTAAGCCTTGCCGAGCCATGAGGCCCATAGGGCAGGAGCCTATCTCCTGTTTCTGTAGCATGAGGCAGCTTCATGTACAAGTACACCCCCTGGACGTGACGCTAGTATGTCGCAGGGACTTACCCCCAATCCAACCCTTGATGCTGAGTGCCAAGCAGGGAGGCACTGGGTCCCATTTTTCAGAGTCTTTAGTATGGGGGATCGAACCCCAGCCTCCCAGTCCCAGGGTGGACACTAGTCTAACCACAAGGCCACTGAGCTGGTAATCGATGCGGGTCATTATTGAGAAATAAACCCCTTCAGGGTGATAAAGATATGACTGCTGTTCAGTCATATCTCCTTCTGGACAACTCAGCATGTCAAAGTCACAGCAAATGACACAACGACACATTGAATCCAGTGTTTAGGAAAAACATGTTTATCGGGGGAAATACTGTCAGATGTTCCAATACCCAGGAGAGACTTGTGGTACTTTTTAGTTTATATTGTACCCTAGATGTTGGTTGTCTACAATATAATACAAATTGCCATTGTATTGTCATTTTACAATATAATATAGCAAGAAAGGTTGTAGAGTCCTTGCCTGCGCTGATGTCTGTGTTGAAAGAATATGGATCATACTCGGGCTATAAAATAAATGAACAAAAAACACAAGCTCTAAACATGTATCATGTACAATCCCCCTCATGGTCTTCGCTCTAGGTACAAAATTCGGTGGGACAAACAATCTGTGAAATATCTAGGTATTACATTACCGACAGATTTGTCCAAACTAGAGGAGTTAAATTATGACCCTCTCAGGAGGGATATGAGGGGTGATATTGATAGATGGAATTTAATCCCATATTTAAATCTGAGTTCACGCATAGAATCTGTAAAAATGAATGTACTGCCAAGACTTCTATATTTGTTTTTATCAGTCCCTATCTCAAAACCAGAACAGTTCTTCTCTGAGTGGGATAAAGCTATATCCAGATTTATTTGGGCAGGGAAAAAACCTAGAGTGAGGCTCAATACATTACAACTACCAAAGGAAAGAGGGGGATTGGCCCTTCCATGTTTGAGAGATTATTATAGAGCAGCTCAAATCCGACCATTGATTGGATGGTGTAAGCCAAGTTATAAATCAAGATGGAAAGAGAGGGTTCAATGGGAAGGGGGCTACCTATTAATATGTTGGTGGGAGACCCATCCTTGGTCAAACATTTGTCAGATCCTCAGAATGTGATGATAACAGGTGTATTGAAGGTGTGGAGTGAAATAATTAGGAGATATAAGCTGAAGGACAAAACTGGAATTCTCAAATGGTTTGCATATGATCCAGACTTCAGACCTAGTACACATGACATGAGGTTTAGAGGTTGGATTGGGAATGGCCTCTCTGCATACTGTACTCTTTTAAAACAGGGTAATGTGATGAGCTTCCAGGACCTGAAAGACAAATTTAATTTGCAGAATTGGGACCTTTTTAGGTACCTACAAATCAGAGACTTCATAAATAGAAAACTATTAAGAAGAGAAGATGCAACAGGAGTAGAGATCATTAAGATTTTCCAAAATGCATATGCAGACTCTACTTATCTAGAGTCACGCCTTCAGTCCTCCCTTGGAATAACACACACTGCCCTCTCCTGGCTGAAATCATATCTTTCTGACCGCCACCAGTTCATCTCCATCAACAACTGTCACTCCTCCACTGCCCCAGTCACCCACGGCGTCCCCCAGGGCTCTGTACTTGGTCCTCTCCTCTTCATCATCTACATCCTACCTCTTGGGCAAATCCTCCGTCACCACAACCTCCAGTTCCACTGCTATGCCGACGACACACAACTCTACCTCTCCACCAAGACCATCACTGCTGCCACCCACTCCACCCTCACCACCTGCCTCACAGATGTCAAAATTTGGATGCAAAATAACTTTTTAAAACTAAACTGCAACAAATCAGAAATCCTTCTCATCGGCCCTAACTCTCTCACTAGCTCCACCCAGAACTTCACCCTCAATATCGATGGCTCCACAGTTACTACCTCCCCCCACATCCGTAACCTTGGTGTCATATTTGACTCCACCCTCTCATTCCTCCCCCACATAAACCAGATCACCAGAACCGCCTTCTTCCACCTCAGGAACATCGCCCGCCTCCGGCCCTCTTTGTCTTTCACTGCCGCCGAAACCCTCATCCACGCATTCATCACATCCCGGATTGACTACTGCAACAGCATACTCAATGGCACCACCTCCAAAGTCCTCAACAAACTACAACACGTTCAAAACTCCGCTGCCCGCCTGCTCACCAGTACACGCTCCAGAGACCACATCACACCCGTCCTCCACGACCTACACTGGCTTCCCGTCAAACAAAGAATTCACTACAAAATCCTGCTCACCACCTACAAAGCTCTCAATAACCTGGCTCCCCCCTACCTCTCCGATCTTCTTGAACCATATGTCCCCCCCCCGCTCCCTCAGGTCCAGTGAAGCTAACCTCCTGAAGGTCCGCAAGGCCAAGTACCGTACCTGGGGGGACAGGGCCTTTTATGTTTCGGCCCCCAAACTCTGGAATGAACTCCCCAACCATCTCAGAGCTGCTCCCTCTCTCCTCTCCTTCAAAACCTCACTCAAAACACACCTTTTCAGAATAGCCTTCCCCAGTTGAGGTCTCGTTTATCCTTTTATCTTTTTAACCCTGTATCTGTTATGTTTTAGCTTTGATCTTTTTTCTTAAAAAAGTCTGTTCCTGGTGTTCCCATGTAAAGCACTTTGGGTATTTAGAAAAGCGCTATATAAATCTGAGCTATTATTATTATTATTAAAGATAGTCTCAAATTTATATGAAGTTCTGCAAAACATGAAAGGAGATAATACTCTGAATATTAAAGCAAGATGGGAAACGGAGGGCAACCTTACTATATCAACAGAAGAATGGGAAAGAATATGTGAACATCAGTGGAAAATGAGTAGTTCCCCCACATGGAGAGAATTCAGCTGGAAAAATGTGAGTCGTTTCTTTTGCACTCCAGCTCAGAAAAGACACTACACGCATCAGTCGGACTGTTGGAGACTCTGTGGGGAAACATTGGCGAATCATTTTCATGTTTTCTGGAGTTGCCCTTCTGTGGTTCCATTTTGGAGAAGTGTCCACAGTGTCCTGGAAGCAGTCTTTGGTGTTGACATTCCCTTTGATTTTAAAACCATGTATCTTGCAGATCTGCGAAGACTTCACTTTGCAAAGCAGGATCAGTATCTAATGAGGTTATTGCTGGTGGCATCCAAAAAAGCCTTAACAAAAAAGTGGCTTACAAATGTTATACCAACTATAAATGAATGGATTGATTTAATCTATGGTATATTTATTATGGAAAGAATTACATTCAGCTTTAGAGGCCAGGTTGAAGTCTTCACAGATAACTGGTTTAGATGGATTGCTCATATCTCGACAATGAGACCTGATTTTGTTTAAACTCATCTGTTCAACCTGTAGAAACAGATACACCTGTTTGAGGTACTAGTATTCTAGATCATCAATAGAGAAGAGAAGCAGATTTTCCCCCTTGTGTGTATTGTATGTATATTGTCTTGTCTTGTTTTGTATTGTCTGTATTGTCAATTGTCTGATTAAAATTCAATAAAAAGTAAATGGAAAAAAAAAGAAAGGTTGTTGTACTGTCAGGTGCTAGAGTTTCAAAGTAGTTGTTTGACGTAACGTGACAATTGCTTTTGCTATGGAAATGGTTAACACTGCAGTGCTCGTCAGTTTGGTGTGGCCTGTCCAGTTTTTAAATGTTGCAAGCCACAGTTTTAGTGATTCTGTTGGCTAGTCACACGAGTGGTGCTTCATAGGCTGTCCACACAGGAAGTGGATAGACGACAACTTGCCGCTCATCTTGCCATAGCTAAGAGTAATGCATATTAGAATTTAGCAAACATTGCATTGACCTAAGTTTTGCTCACAGGAAGAACAAGCTATGATATGACAACAATTGTTTAAGGATTTACTCTTTATTGTGGCAACTATACACACAGCACATACAGTACACAACCACACAAACCAAGACAGACATCAGGTGTCACACCAAAACGGGTCATCATAAATTATGACCAAATACAAAACACTACACAACACTATAGTCCCACAACAGAACCGTCGTCAAGGTGCCCAGTTGCCACATGTCCCTCGTGGCCAGGTGTGTGTGTGTGTGTGTGTGTGTGTGTGTGTGTGTGTGTGTGTGTGTGTGTGTGTGTGTGTGTGTGTGTGTGTGTGTGTGTGTGTGTGTGTGTGTGTGTGTGTGTGTGTGTGTGTGTGTGTGTGTGTGTGTGTGTGTGTGTGTGTGTGTGTGTGTGTGTGTGTGTGTGTGTGTGTGTGTGTGTGCACTGTGCGCGCGCGTTCTGGATTATTTCTTAGAAGTCTGAGTTTCCTTGCAGATAACAGCAGCAGTTACAACCAATGATGATACTTTCCAAACCACAAACATTGTACAGAGGACAGACACATTGTTACAGAGGACAGACACATTGTACAGAGGACAGACACATTGTACAGAGGACAGACACATTGTTACAGAGGACAGACACATTGTTACAGAGGACAGACACATTGTTACAGAGGACAGACACATTGTTACAGAGGACAGACACATTGTACAGAGGACAGACACATTGTTACAGAGGACAGACACATTGTTACAGAGGACAGACACATTGTTACAGAGGACAGACACATTGTTACAGACAGTACAGAGGACAGACACATTGTTACAGAGGACAGACACATTGTTACAGAGGACAGACACATTGTTACAGAGGACAGACACATTGTTACAGAGGACAGACACATTGTACAGAGGACAGACACATTGTACAGAGGACAGACACATTGTTACAGAGGACAGACACATTGTTACAGAGGACAGACACATTGTTACAGAGGACAGACACATTGTTACAGAGGACAGACACATTGTTACAGAGGACAGACACATTGTACAGAGGACAGACACATTGTTACAGAGGACAGACACATTGTACAGAGGACAGACACATTGTTACAGACAGTACAAGTAAGACTGGGCTAAAAATACATTACATATATAGAACCAATAACCGACTTATAACCAAACAATCCAGAAGCAATGAAAGTGGCTAAGTGTGTCTGTGGGGTTTATAAATATTTTACCTAAGAGCTAAGAGACTAAGAGCTAAAACTAAATAACTATAGGCTACTGGATCCATTGGAACACATACATTTCCTGAAAAGTAATGGTTTTGGATATATAATTACCTTGCTTTCCACCATGTATGCTAATTAAAAAAACAGCTATATTTTGATTCATTGATTTCTTATTGTATTTTTTTCATTTTCCCCAAATAAAGGGATAAATTAATTTCTTTTTTGAAAAAACACTGCACCCTCACACATTAGAATGCTAATATCAGACACTAGAACCAAGGACGGGTGTTTTCAATATTCAATTAGGCTATCGGGGTTAAAATGGAGTTTGAAGTTACAATGGGTTTGTATAGGAAGGGCGTGAAGCGACAACAGATCGCATTTACATTGACATCAGATGATGTCAAGTGAGGTCACGAGACCTGGGCACCATATACGGGGCTTTCACATGTATGGGGATTTTGAGTTATACACTGACGGGAATTGCACGTTTTCATCATAGTAAGTGGGACCTTCGGATCGGCAACTATCAAATATCTAAATACTGAATCAAGCTACTAAAATCTGTCTGGGGTGCTCAAAAAAAGCCCGGATAGACATCAATATGACCCCAGACATGTTTGAACGTGAAATATCCCTTCAAGTGTGGTCTCTGTTACAACATCTCCAGCTCTATGTTTTTGACAACAATATTGTTTTGACAACAATATTGTTTTGACAACAATATTGTTTTGACAAAAATAGAATTTTGACAAAAATAGAATTTTGACAAAAATAGAATTTTGACAAAAATAGAATTTTGACAAAAATAGAATTTTGACAAAAATAGAATTTTGACAAAAATAGAATTTTGACA
>NC_139714.1:29144169-29154169 GCF_964188405.1 Protomyctophum parallelum | reverse complement strand
GCCAGCGACTCTCTCTCTCTCTCTCTCTCTCTCTCTCTCTCTCTCTATATATATATATATATATATATATATATATATATATATATATACATCTAAAATAGCTATAGACCCAGGTGTTTGGTAGGGCACCTGGTTGACAAGTATCCCTTCCTGAGGCTCATAAGGGCACTATATCTATCTCCCCTGCTGGAAGCAATTTGGTCTCAAGTGGTAGGACCCAGCTTTGAATCCTGGGTATTGCGGTTTTAAATGAACACTGAAGATTTTACAGTGTACCTTCACCTTTGATCAATATGGGAGCATTGTTGATTGTAACGATTTAATTAGTTTCAATTATAGATCAAATTATCAAACCACCAGTGATGACAATTATACAGTATTTCTGCAATTGCAAATTATTGCCATAAAATCACATTACTATTTAAAAAATAAAATTGATTAGTTATTGATCCTACCGGTAGATTACTGATTAGCAGAGTAGTTTTAGTCCACAGATCCTGGATCAGCTGTGCAGGTATCTGCTGTGTGCAACACACTGTGGGCGCCGCGCCATGGCTCTTACAGAGAGACTGACCTAGGACCAGCAACATGAATACAAGCATCTCCATAGTCTCTCTGCTGTTCTTTAATCTTCAACTTGTCTGTGTCTTCTCTCCTCTCAAACCATATTATATACCTCCTCTCTCTCTCCTGCCCTCTGCCCCCCCACCCTCCTCTCCTCTTTCAGAGTTTCCGTGGGCTTTTTTGCAAACAAGACTCTACAAGACTCTTGTTCTCTATTCTCTACATTTTCTTCCTGGTTGAGTCTCCGGGGGCAACCCTGTGATGTCACAGTGTTATGAGGTCACAGTTGTGATGTTTGACAAGTTTTCGGTAAGACTTTTTAAAAGACTACATTAGACTTAATTAATTGAATGTCATGCCACCTTGTGGGCCATCCCTCATGGGATTATATGACACCTTTCCATACAGTTACAATTGTTCAAGTATACAATGATACTCATTCTCTATTTCATTGAGATCACAATTAAGATAACAATTAGATATTAGATAACAACATAACTCTCCTCTCCTCTCCTCTCCTCTCCTCTCCTCTCCTCTCCTCTCCTCTCCTCTCCTCTCCTCTCCTCTCCTCTCCTCTCCTCTCCTCTCCTCTCCTCTCCTCTCCTCTCCTCTCCTCTCCTCTCCTCTCCTCTCCTCTCCTCTCCTCTCCTCTCCTCTCCTCTCCTCTCCTCTCCCCTCCCCTCCCCTCCCCTCCCCTCCCCTCCCCTCCCCTCCCCTCCCCTCCCCTCCCCTCTCCCTCTCCCTCTCCTCTCCTCTCCTCTCCTCTCCTCTCCTCTCCTCTCCTCTCCTCTCCTCTCCTCTCCCCTCCCCTCCCCTCCCCTCCCCTCCCCTCCCCTCCCCTCCCCTCCCCCCTCCCCTCCCCTCCCCTCCCCTCCCTCTCCCTCTCCCTCTCCCTCTCCCTCTCCCTCTCCCTCTCCCTCTCCCTCTCCTCTCCCTCTCCTCTCCTCTCCTCTCCCCTCCCCTCCCCTCCTCTCCTCTCCTCTCCTCTCCTCTCCTCTCCTCTCTTGCTGAGTAAACTCTATCTAACCTGCATGGGCGTCATCTCTGGTCTGGTGCCCTCTTTTTCTCCTGTGGTTTCGGTGTGGCGTTGGCGAGCAGTCCACCAAACCACCAGCAGAGATGACTATGGAGATAAAAGTAGGTTATGAGTTCATACGGTAAAGAACATAAAAATGATGACTGCGATTTGTCTTCTCACATTTGATAGAGGAACTCAGGAGCATTGGCCCAGAAAAAAACTATACACTGCCTCTACCGTAATCTAACTCACCATTTAAACCACAGTTTCCCAACCCATATGTTGGTCACGGACACATTTTCAAAAAACATTCCCAAAAAAAGCGAAAGTTTTCATGAATTAAGATAAAAAGTCAATGATTTTTCAAAGTAATTTCACGACTAAATAAAAGAAAAATCAAAGAAATTCCATAAATTAGAAAACAAAATAAGTAGTAAAAATAAATAAATAGCCGATTTACAAGCTTGCGGCGAGAAGCGACGTGTTGTGAGCTGCTATAATATTTTCTCTAGTTTGAGTCAAATTTCTCTTTTGGGCACGGGCTAAAAAGTTTGGGAACAAGTGATTTAAACGATACACTGCCTCTATTAACTAACCCAAGCAGTTACCCCATATCTCATGCATTAGGCCTATACCTTGATGCAGTTATTAAACACTGCCTTGACTAACTAGCCCATAACACTATACAGTACATTGCCTAGATTAACTAACCCATAATAAAATGATACATTATGTGGTTTAATTAACCAATTCAACTATACATTGCCTGGATTAACTACTACTACTATTTCCACTTGAAGCCTATAGCATCCCTATTGTGGGTATGACATAATAGTCGTACATCTAAATAATAATAATAAATCATGCTCATCAATCAAGATAAGCAGGCTGCTCAACAACACTGCTGGCTGGCTGCAGAACAGTTATGCCTGTTCAAAGTGCCTCTACCATACTGTAACATTTCATAAACATGTGACTCTGCATGTATGTAGGGGCAGAATAATGTTTTTCATAAAACTTCAATTTTCATTGGCTCATACAATCTTATTTTTTTCACTTACAAACTTCTCTTACTGGGTTTTAAGATATTGGTCCAAAGTTGTGTGTAGAAGGTTTCGAGCAAATTGCACAAAAATCCCAGGAGTAGATTCGATTTAACAGTTTTTCATATAATTCGATCTAAAGGTCAGAGGTCAAAAGTCAGAACACAGAAGTTGTTCAGCATGAGGAGACACGTATCAAAGTTGTATTGTTGATAGTCAAGCGGTTAATGAGCTGGGCCTGTTCAACGTTTCCATTTTAAATTGAGTGCCATAGCGCCACCCTTTGGCCAATAGTAGTTGGCTTCGCATCTTCACCGTTTGGCATAGCCTCCTGCCATATTGCCGCGTTTCACGAAAACCGACTGCATGGTTAAGCCAGAACTTCTTTTTTTTGGCGGGGAAAAATCCGTGCAAAAGCCTTCGGGCTTGGTCCCTTAATAATAATAATTGTTCAGATTTATATAGCGCTTTTCTAAGTAAGTACCCAAAGTCGTAAGAAAAGAAAGGAACCAACTTTATTAAAACCAACTAGATAACAGGTGTCTGGTGTCTTGTCTGTGTTTAATGACCGCTCCAATTCATTTCCAATGGAAGTAATATGGTTTGTCAAGACGGTCTTGTTTGAGTGGGTGAGGGGCGGCAGAACACAGCCATTAAACAAGACTGTGTTGTCAAACCATGTGACTTCCATTGGAAAGGAATTGGAGCGGCCATTAAACACAGGCAAGACACATGTCTTGAATATGTGAATGAAGCCTGAGGACTTTGGAGGTGGTGCCGTTAAGGATAATGTTGCAGTAACCAAGTCAGAGAGGACTTGGAAGCGGGCAATATTCCTGAGGCACTTTGGTGATCTGGTTTACATGGGGGAGGAATGAGACGGTGGAATCGAATATGACACCAAGGGTACAGACAGGGATGTAGGTTGTTACAATCATAGTTATTAAAAGATATATATAGAGATGCCTCATTGGCTGCTGCAGTTCATTGGAGCGACCTGTCTCCAACGGGAGGTGGAAGCGGAATCTTGAAGGCACACGCCTCTGATTGGCCTACCGACGTCCCCTTCCGCTCTTCCGTTTTGCTTCCGCTATGCTTCGCATAGGAAACTCGGGAAAGCTTGCCAATGCAATCACGCATCGCCTCTCGTTGCCTCCATGTTGCCTTCCGTTGAGATACAGACGTCCCAGTGCCGTCTACCTTTATATGTGGTTACAGTGGTCAATGTTGAGCGTGAAGTTCTGGGTGGAGCGAGTGAGGGAGTCTCGGCCAATGATTCGAATTTCCGATTTGTTAGTTGAGTTTGAGGAAATTATTTTGCATCCATGTTTTAACCCATTTAGACCTGAGGACGATTCTACAAAATACTTCTAAATCATGATTTTTTTTCTGAAAAACCTATCAGTGGTGCTCAATATTTCATGTCAAGGACCCCAAAAATTAGATGTACTGTAATTGGCCCGCGGCCCGCATCTGAAAATATGTTGTTCTAGGAACCCCTCAGAAGCAAAGAGTTGAGTTAAAAACGTTCTGAAAGAGTAGGCTATACGTTCAAAGATTTTCGCGATTTGGGGGGACTTCATACGCTTTTGAGCACTTGGAAAAGCGCTATAAAAATGCAATTCATTATTATACGTGCACAACCAATCGTTTTTTTTATTTTAAAATAATACCAACATTGTGAAAATAAACGATCTACAATCTCACCGCATGTCACATCGAGACGTGTTCTGAACTTGAAGATCTGCTATTTTTACTACCTTTGTATGATGGAGAAGACTTAAATTAAATCAAAAAGAAAAATATATAGAAAATGTAAACATTTAGATTATTTGAAATCTTTTCTCCCCGACATTATCCATTACTAACTGGGCTGAACTCCCACACACGCAACACTATGTCCAGGATAGTTGGTTCCACCACACCCAACCTCACAGAAATAAAACAACAAAGCCATTCCACACATCACAATCTCAATAGCACAATACATCCCATACCGTACCTATACCCAATCCCTACCCTAAGGCAAAGGATTGTGTACTGGGCAGGCCTGGAAAACCTCAGTGCCAATCCACCGCAGTGCATCAGGCTTGTGTCTATTCAAACAGAATTGGTCCGTGAAGGGAAGGAAGGTGGGCAGGGGTTAAATTTGTCACTGCACGTTTTCCCTAGAGGTTGGTGCAGCATCTGTCAGCAGGAAATGTTGAGCGGGAAGAAAAGAAAAACCCACCTCAGAGCGGTGTCCAGTGTGTTGTGTCTGATGTTACGGAGAACAAAGTTCACTGCGGTAACGTGTGTGACTTTGACTTTGACTTTTGACTGTGGGTACTGTAAGTGCAATTACTTTATTGTGTAGTGTTTCATGTAGAGTTGTAATTTATTACAGTATGCCATGACCAGGACCTGGTACTGTTCTGTACCTTTATGGAGTGACACTAAAACTCTTTGAAATCTTGTCTGTGTGTGTCTGTGCATGTGCATTTGCCGGTGCCGGGAAAGTGTAGTTGAGAGAAGAATGGAATCAGGTCAACCACCCACTACGCACACACACGCACGCACACGCACACACACACACACACACACACACACACACACACACACACACACACACACACACACACACACACACACACACACACACACACACACACACACACACACACACACACACACACACACACACACAGTGGTGCTCTCTATGGTTTAGAATACCAATTGGGGACAGAAGGTTGATAGTGGTTAACATATTAATTTATTGTGGAGAAGTTGGAAATAACAGTCACGGGCTACATCAAGACATGGCTTGGAGTTCCACAATGCCTTATCACCACAGGCCTCTATGGAGATAACCTGGCCCAGCCTGTATGATTTCTGGGCTAGAGGGGCGGATGCAGTTAGAGTGTGCAAAATCAAGACTCCAGATGACACTGAATGAATCCAGAGACACAATGGCGAGCAACAACGCACCAACCTTGGCAACTGGGCACAAATGGAGACCAGAAAAAGCAGTGGAGGAAGCAACAGCAGCCCTCAAACATGCTGACATGGGCTATGTTCAGCAAGGAAGAGGAGGACTACAGCAAGCCACAGCACCAGAACAGAGGAAGCGAGCAGTTGAGCTTTTCCATCAGAGTTACATACAGTATGATGTCCTGGAATTGGGGAGATCCCCACTTGGAGGAGGCTCGCAGACCTCCATTGTAAGAAAAGGCTCAAACGCTAGCTATCTTTCGTTTAGTTCGAAGTCAGATCCGAACCTCTGTTGTCAGATCAGCACAATGGACAGCAACATTTTCGTCAACGTTTTCGAGTAAAGAGCCATAGAAGATCCTAATTTTAACAGTAGTCGACGCATACGTGAGCATGTTCCGTGCATGCAGGGGAGAGCAAAGTGTTGCCTAGCAACTGGCTCAGGGCAAAAAGTAGTTTTTTAGCACTGCCGTTTCAGATCCATATAAAGCGATATACAGTAAACTTTGTTTGTAAAAAAAAGTACAATACTGCCTCATCAAAGTTAGTATTGTGACTTTATGGTCTATTATTTGCATGAGAGGGAGAGAGATGGAGTTAAGAGGTTGGAGATGGAGTTAAGAGGTTTTATGTTTTTGTCTTTTTAATACTTTTCATTGGTTACATTCTTTTTTTAACCAACACACAGACACAAATGGTGTTCAACAGCATTGCTTTATGAAACAAAATCAAAACCCTCACAAATTAGGTTAGGTGGTTTCTCCCTGACAGAATGTTCCTCTCCAATACTAACGTCGGGTGAAAAATCACCCAAAAATCACCCAATTACCTCCGATAATGTTATACTGAGCAACCTGAAGGTACCCAACGACCCACCCACCCACCTTAGACATCAGCAACACAATGAAAACTAGAAAAAGTGCCCTACTGGGCACAGGTCTCCACCAGGATGAGCAGATGTGAAGAATTCCAGGCAAAGGTTTTTCCTTGGCCTCTAGGGAGTTGGCATACAAAGTTATCCACAGATCCGTGCAGTTAGAGGTAAAAACACTTTTCGGCCAGTTATAGCGCCACCTTGAGGCTGAGTTGAAATTGTTCATGTGGCATTTCGTCCTCTGCCTAGTGGGAATGTGGGTGCACAATTTCACGGAAATCACGCGATGTGTTCATGATTTGCAGCATTTTGTTTGAAACTGAGCACTCCTGTGAACTTTGGAAGCCAATCTTAACCAATCAGGATGGAGTCTGAGAAATCTGAAAGACCGGTTTCGTTGAATGGCTCTAGAGAGACTGTGTACCAATTTGCGTGATGTTTGGACAAAATCTGTAGGTGTACTGTGCAAAAACTTGTTTTGCACAAAGCGGCCTCCTGGTGGCGCTATAACAGGCCGTTCTGGAAATCTGAAAGACTGGTTTCGTTGAATGGCTCTAGAGAGACTGTGTACCAATGTGCGTGATGTTTGGACAAAATCTGTAGGTGTACTGTGCAAAAACTTGTTTTGCACAAAGCGGCCTCCTGGAGCGGCCTCCTGGTGGCGCTATAACAGGCCGTTCTGGAAATCTGAAAGACCGGTTTCGTTGAATGGCTCTAGAGAGACTGTGTACGAATTTGCGTGATGTTTGGACAAAATCTGTAGGTGTACTGTGCAAAAACTTGTTTTGCACAAAGCGGCCTCTTGGTGGCGCTATAACAGGCCGTTCTGGAAAGTTTGGGGCAGAGGTTCATCGTTGGCATCCAGGGAGTGTGTGTGCAAAATTTGGCATCGACCGGGTTAACGGTGGCCGAGATTAGCTGCTCACGGACACACGGACGGACGGACGGACGGACACACACACGGACACACGGACGGACGGACGGAGTGCAAAACATACTCTCCCCCTAGGCCTTCGGCCTGGTGGAGACAATCACATAACTGTGTGGGTGAAAATCACCCGATGTTAGTGTTCTAGGGATAATAGCATGTAAACATGAGCATCCCTATAGCGATTGCTTTATGTTGTCTGGGGGGTGCCGTGTCATTAGTCAGAAGGTTCATTGTTCCGAAATTACTATCCCTATCTCTAACCCTAACCTAAACCTAACCGCAAGCACGGGAGCAGACCTAAACCTAACCGCAAGCACGGGAGCAGTGCATGTTCGGACTAACGGGACTTCGGATCTATGGGCAGTTTCCGTCTGGGGACACACAAACAATGTGACAGCATGCTGCAGCACAATGCTTTGCACAATCACTGATGACTGATGTCTTCTATCAATTGAAATGATGAGTAAGCATCTATGACAGAGGGCCATGAAAATATGACCTGGTCATGTGGCTCAATTTGCCCCATGTAAGGGGTAAGTTGATCCAAGTCGAGGGGTAAGTTGAACCACATGAAATTTGAATGTAAAGAGCTTAAACTTGAACAGATAATGTATTCACTTATTGAAAATAATTTAATAACAGTTTTCCCTTTTGCAAATAGTCTTATTCATTTGTTTATTTATTATTTAAAAAATATAAAGACAATTAAATAAAGTTTGTTATTCAGAACCTTATGTTTGCAATATTGTTAATACAATATAGCAAACATTTGCAAAGGTCATTCAGTATAATTTGAGTAGCAAAGACTTAATACAAAAATATGAATAGTGATTCACATTATTTGGTTCATCTTACCCACAGCCACCATTTAGGAAAACAATAACTAGAATAATACTTCAGACAATGTATTTGCTAAATTATCCACATGCTTCTATCCTTTGGCAAACCACCAACATGTATGTTGGTGGTTTGCCAAAGGAAAATCCCTGCCGAAGGTTCGAGTCCTAAAAACTAGGGCTAGGGTACAGCCTTAACTGCATGTAGAGTCAGACCTGTCGTTCTCAAACCTTTTCATGTCAAGGACACCCAAATTGATATGTATTTGGCCGCGATTGATTGATTGTGATGTTGAATTTATGCAATTTCTCAATGTACCCTGGCCCCTGGGGGTCCCCGGACCCCACTTTGAGAATCAATTGTGTCGACTACTAAATAAAAAGGTTTCTGGGAAAAAATATTTCTCAGGCGTAGAATAGTTACAAAACTGGTGGGTCAATCGAAGCAAGTGACACCTCATTTCGTTACTCCAATACAGTCATTGCCAGTGTTCAGTTACAGTTAAAACGTGTCTGTTTTCTGCATAAATTATATATACTGTAGGCCTAAATCCTGAGTTCAAAGCATAATTGTTGGTTAGCCATCACCAATTCTGCTGTTACAGATCCATTGACACCCTTTAGTGGCCACTGTTGCCATGTTTGATTCAGCAAAAAGAGACGGGAGCACAAGGTTCTGTAGGTTTGATAAATAACTTTATTTAAATAACAGTGGCCGTGGTAACATACATACATACCATTATGGTAGATCAGCCAAACTACCGGTATTACAACACATGGACTGTTTGTCATTTACTGTACAAGCACACTTACATGTGATTTACTTCAGGAATATCCATTTACTGTACAAACAGTTACATGTGATTTACTTCAGGAATATCCATTTACTGTAAACGGTTACATGTGATTTACTTCAGGAATAATCATTTATGGTAAATAATACATTTACTTGAGATTTGCTGCAGGAATATCAAACAGCCGAACACTTAATAAGTCTTAAAACAGCCATCTCCATGGCAACAAGGACAACACATGGATACATTGACCCACATGTATTAATTCATAATATAAATAAGCTATAATCAATCAATCAATACGATTCCTCAGGCCTCCTGATGGCCGAGGATACATAAATATCCAGAATCCTTCAAATGAGAAACATGTTCATATACAAATAAATCAATAAATAAAATATACTAAATAAATACCTGAAAAATCATTACAAAAACTGACAAATTCAGTGAATAAATAAGGTGGAAAAAATACATTCATTCATAGAAAAAATATCTCACATAAATAACAATGATCCATTTTATAAAATTCATAAATACTAATACATAAATAAATAAAAATTAAATAAAAACGTATTTTTTACGTCTGATGTAAGGCAGTATATCTGTATCTCTCTACATGCAGGAGTGAAGACAGTATACTGTATATGGACTGATGTCTAGGCGTGAATACAGAAGTCTTGGAGGTACGTGAACAAAATGTCAATTTCTCCGATTGCTTTGTTGATCCCCCTTTTTCCTCCCATCTGAAATACACACACAATATAACGATCAATATATATGTAGTAATGTAGCATAATAGAGTGCCATGACATAGAATGATCAGTTCAATTAAAGTCAAAATGTTTGTTTTGTGGTTATTTTACCTTGGAGAGTTTCTTCCTGAATTGCACTGCATTCTGATGGTCTTGATATTGAGCTATAATCTACAGACAGACAAACAGAAACATTAGTCATTTAGTCATATTTACGG